>NW_028240686.1:0-310000 GCF_964263255.1 Lissotriton vulgaris | reverse complement strand
TGGTTCTGAGCTGCTGGTGCAGTCAGGTCCTGAGCTGCTGGTGCAATCAAATGCTGCCCTGAGCTGCTGGTGCAGTCACATGCGGCCCTGAGCTGCTGGTGCAGTCAAATGCAGCCCTGAGCTGCTGGTGCAGTCAGATGTGGTCCTTAGCTGCTGGCGCGGTCAGATGTGGTCATGAGCGGCTGGTGCAGTCAGATTTGGCCCTGAGCTGCTGGTGGGGTCAGATGTGGTTCTCAGCTGCTGGTGCTCTCAGATGTGGTTCTGAGCTGCTGGTGCTCTCCAGTGTGGTCATGACCTGCTGTTGCAGTCAGGTGCGGTCCTGAGCTGATGATGCAGTCAGATGTGGCCATGAGCTGCTGGTGCAGTCCTATGTGGTCCTGAGCTGCTGGTGCAGTCAGATGTGGGCATGAGCTGCTGATGCTCTCAGATGTGGCCATGAGCTGCTGATGCAGTCAGATGTGGTCCTGAGCTGCGGGTGCTCTCAGCTGTGGTCCTGAGCTGCTGGTGCCGCCAGGTCCTGAGCTGCTGGTACAGTCAGATGAGGTCATAATCTGCGGGTGCAGTCAGATGTGGGCATGAGCTGCTCGTATAGTCAGGTCCTGAGCTGCTGGTGCAGTCAGATATGGTCCTGAGATGCTGGTGCAGTCAGATGTGTGGTCATGAGCAGCTGGTGCAGTCAGATGTGTGGTCATGAGCAGCTGGTGCAGTCAGATCTGGTCATGAGCTGCTGGTGCAGTCAGGTCCTGAGCTGCTGGTGCAATCAAATGCTGTCCTGAGCTGCTGGTGCAGTCACATGCGGCCCTGAGCTGCTGGTGCAGTCAAATGCAGCCCTGAGCTGCTGGTGCAGTCAGATGTGGTCCTTAGCTGCTGGCGCGGTCAGATGTGGTCATGAGCGGCTGGTGCAGTCAGATTTGGCCCTGAGCTGCTGGTGGGGTCAGATGTGGTTCTCAGCTGCTGGTGCTCTCAGATGTGGTTCTGAGCTGCTGGTGCTCTCCAGTGTGGTCATGACCTGCTGTTGCAGTCAGGTGCGGTCCTGAGCTGATGATGCAGTCAGATGTGGCCATGAGCTGCTGGTGCAGTCGGATGTGGTCCTGAGCTGATGATGCGCTGAGATGTGGTCCTGAGCTGCTGGTGCTCTCAGATGTGGTCCTGAGCTGCTGGTGCTCTCAGATGTGGTCCTGAGCTGCTGGTGCAGTTAGATGTGGTCCTTAGCTGCTGGTGCAGTCGGGTCCTGAGCTGCTGGTGCAGTCAGATGTGGTCCTGAGCTGCTGGTGCAGTCAGATGTGGTCCTGAGCTGCTGATGAAGCCAGATGTGGTCCTGAGCTGCTGGTGCAGTCAGATGTGGTCATGAGCTGTTGGTGCAGTCAGATGTGGTAATCAGCTGCTGGTGCTCTCAGATGTGGTCATGAGCTGCTGGTGCAGTCTGGTCCTGAGCTGCTAGTGCAGTCACATGTGATCCTGAGCTGCTAGTAAAGTCACATGTGGTCCTGAGCTGCTGATGCTCTCAGATGTGGCCATGAGCTGCTGATGCTCTCGGATGTGGCCATGAGCTGCTGGTGCTCTCAGCTGTGGTCCTGAGCTGCGGGTGCTCTCAGCTGTGGTCCTGAGCTGCTGGTGCAGTCAGGTCCTGAGCTGCTGGTACAGTCAGATGAGGTCATAAGCTGCGGGTGCAGTCAGATGTGGGCATGAGCGGCTCGTTTAGTCGGGTCCTGAGCTGCTGGTGCAGTCAGATGTGTGGTCATGAGCTGCTGGTGCATTCAGATGTAGTCCTGAGCTGCTGGTGCCGTCAGGTCCTGAGCTGCTGGTGCCGTCTCGGTCCTGAGCTGCTGGTGCCGTCTCGGTCCTGAGCTGCTGGTGCCGTCAGGTCCTGAGCTGCTGGTGCAGTCAGGTCCTGAGCTGCTGGTGCAGTCAGGTCCTGAGCTGCTAGTGCAGTCAGATGTGGTCCGGAGCTGTTGGTGCTGTCAGATGTGCTAATGAGCTGCTGGTGCAGTCAGGTCCTCAGCTGCTGGTGCAGTCCTATGTGGTCCTGAGCTGCTGGTGCAGTCAGATGTGGCCGTTAGCTGCTGGTGCAGTCCGGTCCTGAGCTGCTGGTGCACTCCGATGTGGTCCTGAGCTGCTGGTGCTCTCAGATGTGGTCCTGAGCTGCTGGTGCAGTCATATGTGGTCATTAGGTGCTGGTGTAGTCGGGTCCTGAGCTACTGGTGCAGTCAGATGTGGTCCTGAGCTGCTGGTGCGGCCAGGTGTGGTCATGAGCTGCTGGTGGGGTCAGATGTGGTCATTAGCTGCTGGTGTAGTCTGGTCCTGAGCTACTGGTGCAGTCAGATGTGGTCCTGAGCTGCTGGTGCGGTCAGATGTGGCCATGAGATGCTGGTGCTCTCAGATGTGGTCCTGAGCTGCTGGTGCAGTCAGATGTGGTCATTAGCTGCTGGTGTAGTCGGGTCCTGAGCTACTGGTGCAGTCAGATGTGGTCCTGAGCTGCTGGTGCGGTCAGATGTGGTCATGAGCTGCTGGTGCAGTCAGATTTGGCCCTGAGCTGCTGGTGGGGTCAGATGTGGTTCTCAGCTGCTAGTGCCCTCAGATGTGGTTCTGAGCTGCTGGTGCAGTCAGATGTAGTCATGAGCTGCTGGTGCAGTCAGATGTGGCCATGAGCAGCTGGTGCGGTCAGATGTGGTCATGAGCTGCTGGTGCAGTCAGATTTGGCCCTGAGCTGCTGGTGGGCTCAGATGTGGTTCTCAGCTGCTGGTGCTCTCAGATGTGGTTCTCAGCTGCTGGTGGGGTCAGATGTGGTCCTGAGCTGCTGGTCGGGCCAGATGTGGTCCTGAGCTGCTGGTGCGGTCAGATGTGGTCCTTAGCTGCTGGTGCGGTCAGATGTGGTCCTGAGCTGCTGGTGGGGTCAGATGTGGTCATGAGCTGCTGGTGGGGTCAGATGTGGTCCTGAGCTGCTGGTGCATTCAGATGTGGTCGTGAGCTGCTGGTGCTATCGAGTGTGGTCCTGAGCTGCTGGTGCGGTCAGATGTGGTCCTGAGCTGCTGGTGCAGTCAGATGTGGTCATGAGCTGCTGGTGGGGTCAGATGTGGTCCTGAGCTGCTGGTGGGGTCAGATGTGGTTCTGAGCTGCTGGTGCAGTCAGATGTGGTCGTGAGCTGCTGGTGCTATCAAGTGTGGTCGTGGGCTGCTCTCAGATGTGGTCCTGAGCTACTGGCGCAGTCAGATGTGGTCCCGAGCTGCTGGTGGGGTCAGATGTGGTCCTGAGTTGCTGGTGGGGTCAGATGTGGTCCTGAGTTGCTGGTGGGGTCAGATGTGGTCATGAGCTGCTGGTGGGGTCAGATGTGGTCATGAGCTGCTGGTGTGGTCAGATGTGGTCATGAGCTGCTGGTGGCGTCAGATGTGGTCCTGAGCTGCTGGTGCAGTCAGATGTGGTCCTGAGTTGCTGGTGGGGTCAGATGTGGTCCTGAGTTGCTGGTGGGGTCAGATGTGGTCATGAGCTGCTGGTGGGGTCAGATGTGGTCATGAGCTGCTGGTGTGGTCAGATGTGGTCATGAGCTGCTGGTGGCGTCAGATGTGGTCCTGAGCTGCTGGTGCAGTCAGATATTGTCCTGAGCTGCTGGTGCTCTCAGATGTGGTCTAGAGCTGCTGGTGCTCTCAAGTGTGGTCATGAGCTGCTGGTGCTCTCATATGTGGTCATGAGCTGCTGGTGCTATCAAGTGTGGTCATGAGCTGATCTCAGATGTGGTCCTGAACTGCTGGTGCTCTCAGATTTTGTCCTGGGCTGCTGGTGTCTCCGATGTGGTCATTAGCTGCTGGTGCAGTCAGGTGTGGTCCTGAGCTGCTGGTGCTGTCAGATGTGGTCATTAGCTGCTGGTATAGTCAGCTCCTGAGCTGCTGGTGCAGTCAGATGTGCGGTCATGAGCTGCTAGTGCGGTCAGATGTGTTCATGAGCTGCTGGTGCACTCAGTTGTGGCGGCCGGCCTGCCGACTCGTGGATGTGTTGCTGGTCCATTCAGTTATGGTCACTGGCGGGCTTGTGCAGCCTGTCGTGGTCACCGGCCGGCTGGTGTGTGTGCAGTGCTGCCCCGGCCGGGTTGTGTGTGTGCACTGCTTATGCAGCCTGTCTGGTCACCGGTCGCCTTGTGTGTGAGCTGCTGGTCCCGCCTGGCCTGGTCACAGGTCGGCTTGTGTGTTTCGTGCCTCGGACGGGTTGTGTGTTCGCCGCCGTTGCAGCCTGTCCCGGTCACCGCCTGGTCGTGTGTGTATCTTGCCCCGGACGGCCTGTGTGCCGCCGCCCCGGCCTGTCCCGGTCACCGCCGGCGGCCCGTGCTCGGACTCCTTTCAGAGGGATTGGACTTCCGTTGTGTTGATAGATCCGTTCCGCCGGCCGGCCGGGGAGGGTGTTGTTGCTTCGCTGATTTATTTTGAACCCCGGGGTTGTACAAGCCCCTGACAGTTTGGATAAATTAGCCGAGCTTCGCAGCCTCCTAATGAGAGGATATTATTTCAGCACCTCGAAAGAAGCGTGAAAAACGAGCAAGGCTCCGCCGAGGTGTCGGATCGATTCGAGATCAGGGTGTAAATTACACACAACGAAATATCCGTGCGTGCGCGATGCGGCTGCGAGCGCGGCCGGTCGGCCGGGGGACGGGGTGGAGAGACGAGCTGCGCCCGGAGCCGGGGAGCACCGGCTAAAACAAGGGCCGCGCCGGGCGGGCGAAGGACCGGCTGCCGCCGAGTGTGAACGGGGTGTTTGTCTTTACTAGTGCGTGAGAGAGGCCGTGTCTTATGGCACCAGCCTTTGATTCATTATGTACGTAGTTGTGTAATATAGGAAGGGGCATTAATTAATATATATATATATATAATGTGTTTATGTGTTTTTAATATATTTTCTTCATATATCCGCATGGTTTGTTTATTTATATATATCACATAGATATGTGTGTGTATATATATATATATATATATATATATATATATATATATATATATATATATATATATATATATGTATTTTATATATTTTCTTTATATATCCGCATGGTATGTGTATATTTGTGTGTTTGTGTGGTTAATATATTTTTGCAGTCGGTTTGCTACCCAGTACGTCATTATGTTGTATGGATTTGTATTATGCATGGACTCTTCGGATATAATTTATGCTTTTAACTTTTATTTGCATTAGATTATTAGGGGTATGTGGATATTACATGTTTGCTACGCATGCGCATACGCGTCTGTGTAAGATGTGCCGCCTGCGTCATTTTGTGTACTTTTTGCGTGTTTCCCTACTATCTGCCTATCATTTTTTGTTTATTGTGTTTGTTTAGCTGTTTACGTGATATGTATGAACATTAGTTATGTGTATTGTTTACGTTTGAGCCCTGGACATCTTTATCGCACACTGTTACAAACACATGCGCCGCCTTTATGTTCTTGTGTGTGTGTGTCTGTGTATATTGTAATTGAAGCGTATTTGATCAACACGAGCCCGGTTGCGTCTGCCTTAAAGGAGGGCTGACTGGCAGGTGCCACAGGTGAGCAGACGTGCCTTTCAGGCTCTGCCCTGTGATCACCAAAGGGCAGTGCCGGCTCCTGCCTGGCCCTTCAGGGGGCACTGCCCTCTGCGGTGTCACGGCGCCCAGTGTGAAGGTCAGAGCCCCACACTTCTGTGTATAGCGCCTGGAAGTGACGGCGCATTCCACACCACGCTGATCTACCACATAGACATCGAGTGCTCAAGTACAGACAGACGAGGCCGGATTACACCCCCTCGCCCGCCCCCCCTGCCCTCTTGGTGCATATAGGGGTGAACACCCAAAGGTGAATGGCTGCTCTTCAAAGAGGCCCCCACAACGCGTGCGCCGCGGCCCCGCACCCAGCAGCCTCCGCGCCGCCCCCCGCCCGGCGGTAATTATATCCTTTCGAAGCCATTTACTGCCGAACAGCGCTACAGTAAATATGCATATTGCTAATAAGGTTTGCACAATTACTCCAGTCAAACACGGCCGCATGTTTACATCACCGCCACGTACAATACGGTAGTTAAGACAGTAAACTTTCTAGGCGGCTTCTGGGAGCACAAACCTGCTGGAGAGTGTAGGGGTGGAAGTATCCCTAAAATAAGAGTGTTTTGTGAATCGGGTTTGTGGCACAGCGGCTCTTTTGGGAGACAGACCCGTGTGATCGGCTGGCATCCCTCTGTGGTGTCAGCACTGACCCACTTAGATTCTGATCCGACCTCACTTCACTTTTACAGCCTAGCGCTCAGAAACCGCATGGCGGTATTAAACAGCGCTTGACTGCTAGGTCAATAAGCAGCACCAGCGACCCTCCTGCAGAGAAGCAGAAAATACCCAATAATATTAATATTAATATGATAATCTTGGAGTGACATCACCACTTTGGTGTATTAAGATGTAATGTTGAGTTATGACGTCAGCGCATCTGAGTTACTACAGAAGGGCAAGAATCGGTGTTTGATCAGGCATACAAAACGGGTAACCGCCTTTAAATTCCTCTGACATCAATCTGCTTCAAATACCTGTTTCAGCAGATTAAAAGCTGCCAACCGGTGCAATTATGTCCACAATAAATATTTTATATTAGTTCCTCGTGTAGTTTCTTTGAATTGAAGATGTATTGCTTCAGATAGAACCGGAGACAAAGGCTTTGAAGATGGTGGAAGGCGCAGTGATGTTGTCGGGGCATTATATGACATAAAGTACTCCGAACGTAGTAGAAAGCCTAATGTAATCCGCCCAGATTGTTATGGCCGTGTGAGGGAACTCGGCTTTGCCCTCCGCCTCTTTTGCCACACACCACCCCGTGACCCGCAACATCCTTACAATGTTTAGTGGGGTTCGCTAAACCCATATAAAGCCACCGAACTGCCTTCTCAAAATCAATTAATATGGGGGTAGTTGGGGGTGGAGTGGACCACCCTACTTAAAGGTTGACTTTTAAACCTTAGGTTTTCAAACATACTTGGCGGCTTAAACACACCTAGATTGGATGTTATGCTGATGTATGTTAGCACAATATGCTCGTATTATGCACCATATTAATTATTTGTTTTCTTTTAAAGGGCCATCCCTAAGCGTTGTGTAATGTAATAAAGACATTTAGGATACAGCACAAGTGACTATGCCGTGGTCTCACAATTCCATCTCAGAGTATAGCGACATTATGGTAAATGCATAAACCAGGGGGCGAAAGGCAAGTGGTGTGTAGTGTCAACTTTAACCTGTGACAATTTTATTGCACCGCAATAGCAGGGCTTCATTTGAGCCGGTGGGGCCCACCAGCGCTCATTTTCGGAGACTGGCACGTATTGGTACTCTTCAGACTTTGACTCAAAATAAGAGGGAGGCGGGGGTGATGGTAAAGCAGAACAAAGGCGTAAAACCATCTGCAAGAGAGAAATATATGATCAGAAAGTGTAGGGTGGGGCAGGGAGGGGACATGAGGTGGAGTCAAGAAAAGACTGCCTTGGTATTCTCAGCCCAAACCTTCTGCAGGCGGGCGGCCAGCTTCGGAGGAAAACTCTGGACAAGTCACTGTTGTATTACAAACCGAGCAGTGAACAATGAAAGGCGACAGCTGCGTCTTTGTTACATCATGATCTAGTTTTTTTAGTGTGGCCAAACAATATATTTCGAAAAAGTTACTTTTATTAAAATCAGTATATTGAAGGAGACGAAATGATATTTGTGTGAGTGGTCTATTAAGTTGCATTGCCTACGTCCGTGGGTGGGACTTTGGTGACCCTCTTTTGCAGTTTTGAGAGGATATTTGGTGTGAAGAGTGAAGGTTTTTGCAGCTGCTCTCTGCAGTGCTTCTCTTACAATGTACCACTGTTTTCACGAATGACTCGGGTTTATTTACCTATCAGAGGGAGGTTGTTGATTGAAGAAACGGGTTTGATTGAGCTGGGAACATGTTTTCGTGTCACGATTATATTCTGACATATTGAGATCCTTAGGCCCATCTCGACAGGTGAGAACCACCAGCAAAGGACCCACACGACCTGTCTTGATCGCCCACTGGTTGAATTCCATCACTCTCTGGAATGGTGTAATCCCCTTGAATTCTAGGAAACATTCCCACGAATTTGGGATTATCAAACTGTGCAGACATTTCTCCGGCAGACATAGGCGATGACACCCCGTTTGATAAAACAGCCCCTCTCCGAGTCGACTTTCCCTCGAAACATACATCAGTTTGCAAGACTCCAGCTCGAAAGCCCCAGAGCCCTGTTCAGGGTTCCAACTTTCTGTGCTCAGTAAATTGTGTCGTTTAATTAGGCTAATATCACCGCTCGTTGTTTACAGCGCCTTTAAACAACAAACGGTTGGTGTGGAGCGCTATATAGTAAATGTTATCTTTATTGGAGCGCGGAACTGTCTGACCCGAACCATGGGCGGTCCATGCACGTGCGCTTGACGCCCTGTACAGGGCAATGTGATCTGTGCCACCAAAGAAACGCCAGTTTCAAGCAGGTGTTCTCTCTGGGGCACTGCCCGCCTCAGAGGCCCATCACCGCGGGGTCTGGCAGAGGGGTCCGCTAGACAGCCATCTTTGCCACCCTAATCTCTGCGTCCCATCGGACCCCCCCCCCCCACCTTGTGTTCCTCGAATAGATAATACCGGCGACAGTAGGACGCGCGCGCCTAGAGAGGAGGTGGCACAGAGGGGGCGTGGCCAGAAGTTTACAGAAACTTTGTCAGACGAGATTAAAACATACAATCCTCAAACATACTTCAGGGCTGGTTAAAATGACACATTCAAATAAAGAATGTCAACAGAGCGTCTAATTGGCAGCCACAAAGACAGCCTAAATATGTCTTGGTGTAAGTTTGGGAGCAGAGCTGGGGCGGCACGTGTAGTCTCTGCCAGTCCCGCACAGTACAGAGTGCCTCCCCCCAGAGCTGCGAGCGCCGTGCCCGGTGTGTCTGTGGTGTGGAGTATGTTTACAGTCATCGGCGTGTGCAGAGGACGTGGCGGCATCCTTTGCGCGTCCCGTGCCCCCTGGTGCTGGCACGCGGGCCACTTTGGAGTGTATTTTATGGCGCCTTGACAGAATTGCGCCCTATGTGCCAGGGTGACTTTAGTGTAAGGTGTGTTTACGGAGCTGTCATTGGCTGGAAAGGACAGGGCAGCTCCTGCTGTCTTCTCCAGCATGCCCTGTGCGTGCGGTGCCCCCGGTGCTGGCAGGGCATTGCCCTGTGTGCCACGGCGACTGTGAGATAAGTTTACACATGGGTCACCGAATGGAAGGGGCACCTGCTCTCTCTGCCAGTCATGGAAAGTTCATGCTGTGTGGTGCTGGTGTTTGTGGTGTGAGGTGGCAGGGCAGTGCCTCTTGTGCCCAGGTGTCTGTGGTATGAGGTGCGCACAGAGCGGCTACTGGATAGCTGGGCAGTGCCCCGTGTGCCAAGGTGTCTGGTGTGAGGTGTGTACAGAGTGGATGCTGGATGGCAGGTAACAGGCAGGGGCGCATTTGTTGCATAGAAAGGAAATGCACGAAGCCTTCTTTTTTTCTGGGGTGTCCGTGTGATTACCCGGCCAAATAGTGCTTTCTTGCCCCTCTCGAACCACCCCTTGCACTGTCCACTGTTTACGAAAATAGCTCATCCCTGTCCACTGCTGTTCTCTGTAAACTTCTGCTGTTCTCTTTAGACCTTAAACTGTTTCAAAAGTCGACCAAAATTGAGTCAGAAGGAACACCTCAAGTGCTGCTAACAATCGATTCGAGGAACTATATTTTCAAGTATGTGCGGGAATGGCCATGTGGTGCTAGGGTCAATCCGTCGCCGGTCGGTGCTCGATTTACTTTCTTTACTACAGTGAATGCACCCTACAAAGTACTTTCTTTAAGGTAAAATAGAACGTAAATAGCAGCACGTGCATGCAAACAAAAAAAAAAAAATAGAAATCCGTGGCCCCCAGAAGTGTAAAATTACGATTGTGCATTTGGACTTACCTCTCGGTTAATAAGGCATTAGGGTAACTGAAAAGGCCGCAGGAGGCAGCATCTCTTGAAATAGGTCTCTGGGTGTCCTGTCGCGATAATAGATTATGGAGAATTCTATTACAGGGGCCTGCTTTGCAAATCCCACCCTGGCCTCTTTCAGTGAGTTATCACTGTTTCCATCCGCAGAAGCAGCCCCCCCCCCCCGCCCCCTTTTTATCTCGGAGTCTGCCAGGCCTTTCAGCAGCACCACAAAAAACAGGGCAGCCCCAAACACGCGCCCCGGGATTAAAATAAATAATAAAAAAAAACAATATTTATGTTAGGAAGCAATTGAAAAGTTTGCCTTTACGTGTCAACACGAAATGCAGAAATAGATTGGTGTTGTGTTTCCAGTCCCACCTGGAGGGTTATTTTTTTAATCTGTATAAACAAATTATTCAGTGTTTCTTTGTAGATTCGAGGCAGAGATGAGTGTGCGAGGGGCTTTATGCAAATGCACGCGGAAAGCTTCTCGGCGACTTTGTGTGTTTTTATAGCGTCTTTTGACTTTTCGACAGTGCTCATTTAAACTGTGGTACTCACTGTGAATGTGGGGTCCAGCGGGTGGGGGAGGGGACATTGTCTGTGACTCGGTACCTGGGAACAATCCATCCAAGTGCGACTTGAACGCTAACGTGTTGAATATAGCGCTTTATGCTAGAGGTTCACCCTGATTCTACTCCCTTTTAATGTTGGCGGCTGTGATGTGGCCAGGGTCAAACAGCGCAGGTGAGCCGGAAGTCAGCCGGCTGTAAAACACACTCTTAAAATCCAAAAAGGTAGCCACCAGCACCCGCCGGAGGTAGCACGATGCCCTGATTTTCACTGCTTCTAGGCGCCCCCGGTTTGGGGAGGTAAGGGGACTCCTGCGTAGAAAGGTAAAAGTATATGCTTAGCCTGGTAATGAACGGATTATCCGACATTCCCAGACGCCGACTTTATATTTTCGAAAACTCATCCAGCACTTCAAAACCTGTCACTTGTACTTCCCCGGCTGCCCTCTCCGCTGAGCGCCCGCCTCTGTCTGTCACCTTGGCACATCTGTGGGTGGCTGCAGGAGGGAAGGCCCTTCATGTCAAGCAACTGCCTGCCCTGCTCTGTCCACACCGTGCTTCATTTAATGAACACTTGTTTTGTCTCTTATATTAATTTCATACATCTCTCCACCACAGGGCCTTGGGTACGGAGGACATGCAACTGGCCTTCTTTGAAATCTATCTATCTATCTATCTATCTATCTATCTATCTATCTATCTATCTATCTATCTATCTATCTATCTATCTATCTATCTATCTATCTATCTATCTATCTGTATGTCTCTCTGTATGTCTCTCTGTATGTCTCTCTGTATGTCTCTCTGTCTCTCTGTATGTCTCTGTGTCTCTGTCTACCAACCTGTCTGTCTGTCTGTCTGTCTCTGCCTGTCTCTCTGTATGTCTCTGTCTCTCTGTATGTCTCTGTGTCTCTGTATGTCTCTGTGTCTCTGTATGTCTCTGTGTCTGTCTACCAATCTATCTATCTATCTATCTATCTATCTATCTATCTATCTATCTATCTATCTATCTATCTATCTATCTATCTATCTATCTATCTATCTATCTATCTATCTATCTATCTATCTATCTATCTATCTATCTATCTATCTATCTATCTATCTATCTATCTATCTATCTATCTATCTATTCTACCTACCTACCTACCCTGTCTGTCTGCTTGCCAATCTATCCACCTGCCTACCTATCATACAAATGCGCAGAGTGTAATATGCTAGTTAATACAATTGATGAGTTTGGTGAGGCGTCATGACAAATACGATGAAGCATGGAGAGGGCCATTCTGCCCCCTTCCCCCCCCCCCAAACAATGGTGATAAATGGCATATCACTCTTGACATGTCCTTATATATATGGTCGATGCTGTGCTGTTCTTTCACGTTCACCTGTTATAAATATAGGGGGCTATTTAGTAATGTTCTACGCAGGTGCTCACATTGCTGGAAGTGGCGCAAATCATGGCCTTAATTTATCACCATTTAAAAAAAAGGCCCATGAGCTCCGTGGAGACTTGTGTCTTGTGATCACCCACCCCAGCCTTAGTAACTCTAGGCCCTGGTTTATACATACCAAGAACTCAGTCCAAAAATAAAAACAACATGTCTGTTCCTGCATTAACCTGCACCCCAAGATGAGCGCCATACTGTCTAGGCTATACTGCCTAGACATACGCAAATTGTGGTGTGGATATAAATATAATATATATAAATATATATATCTGAGTTCCATGTGAAATACTGGTTTGGTTTCACAATCATAATGGCAGCTCCCAAACAATTCTAAAGATTATTACCATTGTTTAGGCTGCTAGAATTATGCGGTACAAAAGGGAGTGGTGATGGACGGAGCATCTGAATCAATCAAACACTCACACCCAGTCAAAAGATCTGGGTTTAATCCATCACCGTTCTTTAGCCCACCATGTCTGAACTGGGGTGGCAGAGTGGGCTAAAGAACGGTGATGGATTAAACCCAGATCTTTTGACTGGGTGTGAGTGTTTGATTGGTTCAGATGCTCCGTCCATTACCACCCCCTTTTGTACCGCTTTTGGCCACCATAAGTGTGGCAGGGTATGCTCAGACGTGAGTCCCTTGCTCACTTTGCCACTGGATTCAAGCAAGCCGGGCTGAAGACGGCCAGAATGCCAGAAACTGGTCCTCGGAAGCTTGTTTCCGGTCCAGGGAAGGTATGGCTTGGCAGTTCGGGCTGGACTGTTCCCATGAGGCACAGGGTCAGACTGATTTGCATATAGCCATGTCTGAACTGGGGTGGCAGAGTAGGCTAAAGAACGGTGATGGATTAAACCCAGATCTTTTGACTGGGTGTGTGTTTGATTGGTTCAGATGCTCCGTCCATTATCACCCCCTTTTGTACCGCTTTTGGCCGCAATAAGTGTGGCAGGGTATGCTCAGACGTGAGTCCCTTGCTCACTTTGCCACTGGAATCAAGCAAGCCGGGCTGAAGATGGCTGGAATGCCAGAAACCGGTCCTCGGAAGATTGTTTCCGGTCCAGGGAAGGTATGGCTTGGCAGTTCGGGCTGGACTGTTCCCATGAGGCACAGGGTCAGACTGATTTGCATATAGCCATGTCTGAACTGGGGTGGCAGAGTGGGCTAAAGAACGGTGATGGATTAAACCCAGATCTTTTGACTGGGTGTGAGTGTTTGATTGGTTCAGATGCTCCGACCATTACCACCCCCTTTTGTATCGCTAGAATTATGCAGCACAATTATATAAGTTATGCGGTATTGGTATCTATATTATGCTGCAAAAAGGGCACAATCCTTCACTCTTTTATCCCTCAACTATCCTTTTCAATCAAAATTACTAGACTAACATGTTCACTTCTCAAATTCCATATTCAAATATACCAATTTCATCCTTCATCCTTCATCCTTCATCCTTCAATTCACCACTAATCCTTTATGGGTTCCAGAGTAGTGTGCTACTCTCCAATAAAGCGTCTCAACCACATATCCACCATTAAAATTACTTTCATGTTTCATCATACTAATTCAACACTAATCCTTATGGGTTCCAGAGTAGCGTGCTTCTTGCGCTTCAAAACCCCATCAGGGGTAGAAAGCGCTTTATAAATACAAACCTCTTTCCCTCTTCTATCCCACCACCTACCCTTCTCTACCCAAATAACTGAATAACATATCCACTACTCAAATTACTTCATATTTCACCATACTAATTTTCATCACTAATCCTTTATGGGTTCCGGAGTGGCGTGCTACTCGCCAGAAAAGCGCTTCAACATCCATCAGGCGTAACAAGTGCTGTATGAATGCAAACCTTTCTTCCCCTTTTATCCCTCTACTATCCTTCTCACTCCAAATAACTGACTAAAATCCACCACTGAAATTACTTTCATATTTCACCATATTAATTCACCACTAATCCTTTATGGGTTTCCTGAATAGCGTGCTTCAACACCCCATCAGGGGTAACAAGCGCTATATAAATACAAACCTTTTTTCATTCTCTATCCTTCTGCTATCATTCCAAATCCAAATAACTGACTAACCTATCCACCACTTAAAATGTACTTGCATGTTTCACTATACTAATTCAATACTAATCCTCTATTGGTCCCGGAGTAGCGTGCTACCCGCCGAAAAATTGCTTTGACACCTCGTCGGGTAGTAAGCACTATATAAATGCAATTAAAATACAATACATTAGGGAGTTCATTCTTTAGCAATATAATTGTCATCCATTTGAGTTTGACATTTTTTTGAGGACATCTGAAATTTATGTGGCAAATTATGTAGCCTGTGCCGGAAATCCATTACTATGCAATACACGCTATAGCCACAGAATCACACCAGTCCACCGGCCCTCATCAAAGTTCATTATTTTATCAACAGTTTATTAATGAAAGGTTAACCTAAAGGTGCTGTATTACAATTCGCACTCCTTGTTAGCTGCACTTTGAAATCATTTTTTTTTAAAGCTAACCACCCGAAAGGACCATGTAATATTAAAAAATGCATATTGAATCACATGTAATATCTATGGTCTTATATTACCATCCCAGGGTCTGGTAACATTCACATGCAGGCTGACGTCTTTATGATGTCACCAGAACCCCTCATTGGCAGGGCTTTACGTGGGACGGGTCTCACCGGTGTTGAGCACCGGCAGTTTTTTAAAGGTGGCCTCCAAACGGGTCTCTATTGGGCTCCGTTTTGTGCCCTGGCACAGGCGGTCCGTTTTTTCCGGACTGCAGTGACCGCAGGCACATCCATGTGCGGTGCTCACACTGCTCACTTCTCACTAGTGGAGAAGTTACGCCATGACGTCATGCCAGGTGAGCATTGTAAGAGAAAGGAAATCCTTTAAAGACAGTCAGTTTCTCTCTGGATTTCCCTTCTCTTTTTGAAACTCAGGAGCAGCAACATTGGTGTGGTGTCACCAGGACTGTAAGAAGCTTTTTCAATGTTATATACAAGCCGTAGTTTCTGCTTATTTATCTTATGCAACTAACAGCCATTGACAAAGACAATAGTCCTGACTTGTTGTCGTGTATGATGTTACTTGTTGTATCACATATCTGGATGCAATGACAGAAACAGCAAATTACAAGTTGGGTGGCAAACTATGCTGAGCACAGATTTTTAGCTACGTGTTTTAAGCCAGGTCCTTAATTACATTGGCCACGCCCCTATGAGAGACCCCCCAGTTTTTTCATGCCACTTAAAGCCCTGGGCGGAGCCATGATGACTCTCAAGAAGCAAGCCTCAAGTGTGGTCACGACTCCCTTCTTCAGCAATGGTAAGGTGGTTTATAAATAGAGTATCCTACTCGGAGGACCTGCCATTCTCGAAGCTAAATCATAGACAAATCAAGACAAATAAAATAATATTTGGGTGGCTGAGGAGCAGCGAACATAGAGGAAGGATATAGAATGCATCTGACAGATGTAGTGTTTGTGTTGAAAGTTCAGGCTTGGTTGGCATGATAATGTTCTAATCATGACAGAGAGCTGCTATCAGGGTAGCTTCAACCCCTTGCGTGCTCGTGACGGAACCGTTCCGTCACGAGCCTCTGGTGTGCTGTGCTGGTGACGGAACAGTTCCGCCACGGCCCGCTCGCCGCACCTGCGCGGTGTGAATTCCGCGCCTGCGCTGAGCGTTCTATTGAGCGGGCGGGGCCGTGACAGAACCGTTCCGTCACAAGCACAGCCCACCCGAGGCTTGTGACGGAGCGGTTCCGTCACGAGTACGGGAGCGCCGCATGGCCCCCCCCTCCCACTTAGCACTGCGGCGGAATAGCAGCCGCAACTAAGGGGTTAAAGAGGTGGTGCCCTTGTTCTTGATGCAAAATCACAAGAACTGGGCCTTTTCAATATGGCTCCAGGTTATGTCTTACTTGAAGTAATTCTAGAGTGGAATATCTAAAGCTTCAGCTGTCTTTTCTCAAGTCAGGTAAGCTGTGTACTGGCAATAACTTTGAGTTTGACCTTTGGACTGGAGTGAGTGTGTGAATGTGAGTTTATTAATACACTTCTGGTAAATACCATGTTTTGTTTGGTCACCTTTTCACTGGTATTGGCATAAAACACTCACACAGAGCCAACCATACACATGCATCTTTGCATGTGCTTGTGTGTACATGTCCATGTGTGTGTGTTTCTATATATGAGCATAACTGGAAAGAGCTTGAGAGAGGGTGTGGAGGGTGGGAAAGCGAGGGGAGATACCTCACCATAACTGTAATACTGTCCAATATTGAATCTATGGTTTCTGGTGACATCATAAACTACAAGGCCTTTAGGACGAGTGGTTTGTAAGTGCCACCAGAGCTGGCAAAATAGGAACATTTTACATATCACCCAATATTTTATTGTTTTCTTATGTTGCATGTTTATTTTGGGGTAGTTCAGTTAAAACGTTTTTTTCTTCAATGTGCACCTGACAATGTCATTAACTGAAATTTGAATGTTTATGTTCTGTTTCTCTGTCATGAATAAACTATTAATAAATAAATGGACAGTGGTGATGGCCAGAGGATTTACACAATTCTGTGGTTTCTTGTTTGACTGTGTAATTATGGATTCAACTCCGCTGCCATATAATTTGCCACACAATTGGTATTTTCTGCAGATTGACGTTTATCAAAATAAGACACCAGAGTGTGACCCACAATGCAGCACGAATTGTCTTTTCTTGCCACATAATTTAGGCAACTAAATAATTTGACACTCCATTGCTCCTTAAACCTAGTAGCCCTGACAATGGTAAATCTCTGCGGAGTGGTTTGGGGCTGTCAATATGATGATGAAACCCATATTTCAAAGGAAACCTTAAATACAGGTCTTATAAAGCTGCACTTATGCACTAAAAGCCCCTACACATGTAGAAGGTAAATTTATAAAACCCGCACCGCCTTCTGTCTGCTCCACCGCGCCCTCCAGGGCCACACAGGCTTCGCCCAGGGTTAGGGTAAATATAAGGGCTCTGGCTTGTACACACATTTCGCGTTTGCTGCGGATGGCTCACACCCCCCCTCCAGCCCCCAGCCCCGGCCCCCGGCCGCTGATTTCATTCCCGGGATCTGACAGCAGCAGGGACCGTCTGCAGGCCGCTGCTTCCCCGCTAATTATCACCTTATGAAAAGTGTTTCATTAAGAAACGCGGCTCCTGATTAATTATCGACAGAATGCTGACCAGAAAGAAATGAAATTAATCCCTGACCCCAGCTGGGTAATGCGGGGAACTCATCGCATATCCTTTTAATATTGAAACACAGAGTGGAATTTTAATAGAAAATATTGTCTTTCCCCCAAATCTCCAGCCTTTATTAATGCCCCTGGGCAAGGAGGGATATTGCTCTCAATATCTTTTTTTTTGTTCATTTTAAATTTGTTAACCGCAGTGCACTTCATTTTCCGACGAGTTAGAGCTTCTTTTTAATTTCATTCCGGTGTAAGTACAGCACATAGCCCTTTAAACATTTAAGATATTACACCTCTTTAAACCGACCTGTGAAGGAAAGGCTATTGCTGTTAAGTGCAATTTAAGTAGACATTTGTACGTTTGGAAAGTAGTACCTACTGTCCTTAAATCTACAGCTGATGTTTGGAGCTACATCTTCAAAATGGCGTTTAAGACCTTCTTCTTTGTCTGTTATTTTGCATAGGACCCAAAACCCCCCAGGTTGTTCCCGACCTGGCCCCCATCAGAACCCACAAATCAAGACTTGACGACCAGAGCAGTGGGTTAAAGAGGCCATGTTTATTATAAACCATCACATATAAACATGACAATATATCCTCAATAAGATTCAAATTTAATACGACATAGATTTGTCTACTTTGATCACTGAACGATATTTTCATTTATGTTGATCATAACTTCATGATTTATCAGTAGAAATGACAGAACTTAATTTATCGACAAAGACAGTTCTCTATCGCTCCATCACTAAAGGGCCGTCTGTCTCGCGCCCCCCAACTGAGAACCACGCAAGGCGCAACCCACCTGCGTCCTTGAGAGGTAAGCCCCTACCATCTGGTCCTTGTCCACCACCTGAGGGGCCCACCCCTCTACCACCAGGCTGCCCGTCAGGGCTCGTAGGGAACAACCAGGGGCTGATGCCCCATGCCCTTGATTGTAAACTGGCGCCCTTGCCCCCAGCCGGTGCCTTCATTCTCTCTGGGGTGAGCTTACCATATCTCCCCTCAGTGCTGGCCTAGAGAGTATGCAGGGGGACTCCCCTTAACAATGTAAGGCAATTTAGGTGGCCTCCTTACCGCCACAAGGGCGACCAGGGCCAACCGCCCTCCCTACCACCAGACCACTCCTGAACCTCCAAGTTCCATCGATCCACAGACTCGGAGCGATGTCAAATTCAAATGCCCGGATCCATCAGTCTGGGTCCCAGGTAGACATGTGCCCACCATTGCAGTGAACCATACGATTCCCATGCCCAATTTGTGGGTGCATTATCAAGCAGGCCCCTGCCACCGCTAGGCCATTTCAGCCTTCCAGGCACTTGGCCAAAACATTAAAGGGCGCTTGACCGTAGTCCTTTCCCCCAATTTCGCCCTGGCACTATGAGATCACGCTATCTTGGAAACGTCCTATCCCAATTTGGGCAAACCCAGACAGAGCTTCCCTCCCGGCCTGGTGACCCAGTCCAAACATATCATTACCTCCTAAATGTAGAATAACCAACTCTGGGAACTGCAGTCCCCCATGGCACATGAAGTCTTCCTCCAGCTGCGAATGTATGGGATCTGAATGTCACCAATGTGACTAACACAAAAGGGAGACATTCTCACAGCCCTAGCTTCACCTCACGTTGCTGCTGCCAACAAGCGATACGGGCCCAACGCATGAGCCAGTGTCCCAGCACCCACACCGCTTTGGAAGACGTACTACCTTAATCTCGTCTGGTGAAAGATCTGGCATGCTGTGCATGCCGCAGCCCCAATTATGATTAGAGTGACCAACTACTTTGATCCCCCAGCTGAGGTAGGTAGTCCTATGCACAAATTATGCACAAATCTGCACCTGATGACAGATGTATGCACCCATGAGCATCAACTGGCATACTTCATCCCTTTTATGCTGAGTCGTGCTCCACTACAGTCCCCTTGCTAGTAGGCTCAGCATAGAACCTCCCAATGGGAGTGAGCCTGTCTCCATAAAATCCAGGAACTGTGCCCCCCCCCCCAGTACTGAGTCGCAATGTCCTTACCAGTTTTGCTCCCCCTAAAATGACCCTGCACCTGTTGCAGGAAGTAATGTAAGTCCATCGGAGGACTGCCCCCTAAGTGGAGGTCACCCAACATGTATCTTGCTAAGATCTTACTCCTCAAGAAGAGATTGCCCTCATTCTAAGTCCCCTAAGCTTGGCGAAGAAAGTGATCACAGTCCGTTGGGCTCTCGCGTAAGATATATGCCCGCTTTGTGATCCTCATAATTGCACGCCGTCCCAAGTGGGCCTCCAGTGGAATGGGGGGATTTCCTCCCCCGCTGACACGTAAAGGTCCTGTAAGCCCTAAGCAATTTCGGTCATGACTTCTGAGTGCACTCACAGAGCGGGCTCCTACCAACTGTGATAGGGCAGGACTCCCATCCACCAAAGAGATGTCGAGAACCTAGCCATTCGAGCCACTGCTTGAAAGGAGGCCTGATGGCCCCCTGATTTCAGCCTATGTTATGGTCGTAGCTGGAACCAGCCAAGCCTCCTCCCTGGCTGACATTGCTGCTCAGAACAAGCACAGAAAACCAGCCGGTGCCGCTGAAAGCATCCCAATGTCCCAACGTACCCCAGGACACCAGTCACCGGTCTGCGAGACCTCTTGTCTTCTATGTAAGACTTCATGAAATGGGACCCCGGTGAAATGCCTACATTCGGCAAGGCAGGAGTGCACTCCACCCACTGTGAACTCGGTGCCCATCACACAACACAACAAGGACCCCAACACAATTCGTCGATTGGTCTGCCCTAGACACCACCCTGCCCGGTAGGGGGAAGGGGGGTACCATCGCACTCATCCCAGCCAGACAATCAATTACCACCCTAGACGCCGACTTAACAATTTCCTTGACTCTTTCTTTACCAGATCATCATGATGACAAACCGGGCCAACCTGCCCCCGCATGAAGCCCCCACCAAGCACTTCACTCGAGCTGGGCAAGTAACACTCAGGGCCTTCGGTGGTGGGCCGCCCCCAACAGATTCCAGCAGCGGTGCGCCCAGTGTCCGGATGCCTACGGCCCTGCGAGAAAGAGAAACCTCCGACATGGCTCTGGATTCCCTGCCGTCCTCTCCCGTCCGAGTCTGACTTATCGCCTCTCCTGTCGCGTGACTCCTTCGCTCCAGCACTGGTGTATAGATTCACGCAGTCCACAGCTCACGGGGCCTGCGCTGTAAAGAAGAGGATGAGGGCCAGGGCATTGTGCCCTAAATAGGCCCCCGTCCTCTTCCCCCACCCATTACCGTCCCGTAAGGAAGTGATGTCGGTCTCGCCCCGAAAGTACTTCTCGCCATTGCGGCAACCAATCCTTCAGCTAGGAGCCACGAGGGCGTGCCCGGGATCCTGAAGGGCCCACGTCGTAATGGTGCGCTGCCTTGTAGTACGCGCTTTTCCAGTAGAGAGGAATGTAACATGAACCCCAAAACTCTGAGAACCTGGTCCCTACATCCAGGTGAACTGGACACAGTCTGAGCTTTGCGCCTGTACATACAGGTGAAGTGAGACGGTATGAGCTCTGTGGATGTATATACAGGCAAAACGAGACGATATGAGCTCTGTGGTTGTATACACATTTGAAACTACACAGTCTCAACTCTATGGCTATAGAGACCGGTGAACTGGACACAGCCTGAGCTCTGTGGCTGTACCCACAGGTGAAACAAGACCGTATGAGCTCTGAGACTGTACAAATAGTAAACCTAGACACTCGTAACTCTGTGGCTGTAGAGCCAGGTACATCTAGACCAGAGGTCTCCAACCTTTTGTGTAGTCAGAGCTACTTCTGGCCAGTGAAAATCGTCGTGAGCTACTGAACTCGAAGCAACTCGCACATTTTTCCGAGAGACCCCCCACGCTCAGTTTCATTGACTTTAAGCCTAATTTCATCAGAGCCCATACTGTGGTTTGAACAAAATACCCAAGACAGGCCTGACTTAAGAGTACCCTAGAACACCAAAAGGAATAACTTTGATTTGTGACGCTTCAAGACATTTCAAGTAATAGGTTCAAAATTAAGACCTTTCAGTAATAGTTGTCATTGTAATGTAGCTCAATTAACAAACATATATGGAAAGCGATCTTACCCCCGCTGCCTGTATGTGGTCCGTGCCCCTTTTTCTCCCCTCTGTTCCCCTCGCTGTCCCCGTGCTCTCTCTGCCCGGTCTTTCCTTCTGTACCCTTCGCTGCCCCGTGTCTCTGCCCCGTTTTCCCTTCTGTTCCCCTCGCTGCCCCATGCCTCTCTGCCCGTTCTGCCTTTTGTTCTTAGCTGCCCCTATATTTCTGTATTTTGCCTCTGTGCCATTCGTTTTTTGTGCCCGTCTGCCCCCTTTCCCCTCGTTTTTCCCTTGTTTTTGTGCCCCTTTTGCCTTCTGTTTCACTTGTTTTTCCCTCATTTTTTGTGCCTTTCTGCTCCGTTCCACTTGTTTTTTGTGCCTTTCTGCCCTCTGTTCCACTCGTTTTCCCCTTGTTTTTTGTGCCCTTCTGCCCTGTTTCACTCGTTTTTTGTGCCTTTTTGTCCTCTGTTCCACTCGTTTTTTGTGCCTTTCTGCCCTCTGTTCCACTCGTTTTTTATGCCTTTCTGCCCTCTGTTCCACTCATTTTTGCTCCGTTTTTTGTGCCCTTCTGGACTCTGTTCCACTTGTTTTTTGTGCCTTTCTGCCCTCTGTTCCACTCGATTTTTGTGCCTTTCTGCCCTCTGTTCCACTGGTTTTTGCTTCATTTTTTTGTGCCCTTCTGCCCTCTGTTCCACTCGTTTTTGCTTTCTTTTGTGCCCTTCTGCCCTCTGTTCCACTCGTTTTTGCTTTGTTTTTTTGTGCCCTTCTGCCCACTGTCCCACTCGTTTTTTGTGCCTTTCTGCCCTCTGTTCCACTCGTTTTTTGTGCCTTTCTGCCTTCTGTTCCACTTGTTTTTCCTTCGTTTTTTGTGCCCTTCTGCCCTCCGTTCCACTCGTTTTTTGTGCCTTTTTTCAGCAATGGAGATTGCTTTCTTTGCGCTATCATAAGTCCCCTCCCGATGTAAACACGGGACATCCACTAGAGTGCAGGCAGAGTAGACACCCCCCTTTGACAAATGGCTGTCATGGGTTAACCAGCCATTTTATTGGGAGCTGGCAACCGACCTCTGGAACTGCAAAAATCAAACATTTCCCCTCATATGTTTCCGCTGCAACAAACCTCTGGTTATGTCCTTTGTTCCTTCGTCAAAATACATATAGTATCTTTGCACTTACAAACAATAAAAGTACCATTGAGCTTACCTGGGGTGGAAGTCACGTCTCCTACTGCTCCGTGCTGGCACCCGTCGCACAATGGCAGACAGTGCGATACCAGCGCGTTTTCAGTAGACGATAACGTCACAAGAGTCAGACTCTCACGAGAGGAGTCTGCAGCTCCAGGAGAGGAGCGTCATCCTCTTTGCCCGCCCCCACCCCAGCTTAGCTCCAATCCGAGCAGCTGGTTTGGGTGAGGGCGGGCAAATGGAGCCGGAAAGGCTGAAGGGCTACACAAGCTACTCCCGGGGTCTCCACGAGCTACCGGTAGCTCACGATCGACCGGTTGGAGACCCCGGATTTAGACAGTCTCAACTGTTTTGGCTACAGAGACTGCTGAATTGGACACAGCCTGAGCTCTGTGGATGTACTTACAGATGAAACGAGACGGTGTGAGTTCTGTGGTGTAGACACAGGTAAAAGGAGACAGTCTGTGGCTAAGGTGAAACTAGGCACAGTCTGAGGCCAGGGACTGTATAGACAGTACAACTAGACATCCTTAACTCTGTGCCTGTAGAGACATGTGAGCCTAAACATTCTCAACTCTATAGCTAGTGAGACAGGTGAACTGGACTCAGCCTGAACTCTGTGGCCGTACATACAGGTGAAGCGAGACAGTATGAGCTCTGTGGATGTAGGCGCAGGTAAAAGAGGAGACAGTCTGTGGCTAAAGTGACACTGAAACTAGACACAATCTGATCTCTGGGACTGCGCAGACAGTAAAACTTGACATTCTTAACTCCGTAGCTGTAGAGACAAGTGAAACTAGACACCGTCTGAGCTCTGTGGCTGTAAATGCAGGTATTACTAGACAGTCTGAATTATGTGGCTGTAGAGGCAGGTGAAACTAATTCAATTCAATTCAATACATTTATATAGCGCGCTACATACCCAGAGGGTCTCAAGGCGCTAGGAGAAGGGTGGGGGATTACTTGTCGAATATCCAGGTTTTAAGTTGCTTTCTGAATGCTAGGTGGTTCTGAGTGAGGCGAAGGTGAATGGGAAGTGAGTTCCAGGTTTTAGCCGCCAGGTAGGAGAAGGATCTTCCTCCCATGGTGGTTTTGTTGATACGAGGTACAGCAGCAAGGGCATGGTTGGAGGAACGTAGCTGGCGGGAGGGGGTGTAGAAGGAAAGTCGTGTGTTGAGGCATTCGGGTCCAAGTTCATATAGTGCTTTGTGTGCGTGGGTTAGGAGACAGAATGTTATCCTCTTATTGACGGGGAGCCAGTGGAGGTTTTTCAGGTGACCAGAAATGTGGTCGTTACGCGGGATGTCTAGTATGAGTCTGGCTGATGCGTTCTGGATGCGTTGGAGTTTTTTCTGAAGTTTTGCGGTGGTACCGGCGTATAGGGTGTTTCCGTAGTCCAGGTGACTTGTAACCAGTGCGTGGGTGACCGTTTTTCTAGTTTCGGTGGGGATCCAGCGAAATGTTTTTTTGAGCATGCGAAGAATGTTGAAGCAAGATGATGAAACGGCGTTGACTTGTCTGGTCATCGAGAGTGAGGAGTCCAGGATGACGCCATGGTTCCGTGCGTGGTCCGTCGGGATGGGTGCTTTTCCAAGGGCCTCTGGCCACAAAGAGTCGTCCCAGGCGGAGGGGGAGGTACCTAAGATAAGGACTTCTGTTTTGTCTGAATTCAGTTTCAGACGGATGTGCTTCATCCACTCGGCTACTTCTTTCATTCCTTCATGCAGGTTGGTTTTGGCGGTGTTAGGGTCTTTGGTGAGTGAGAGGATCAGTTGAGTGTCATCAGCGTAGGAGATGATGTTGAGGTTGTGTTGGCGTGCGATGGCCGCGAGGGGGCTCATGTATACGTTGAAGAGGGTGGGACTGAGTGAGGATCCTTGTGGCACGCCGCAAATGACTTCAGTGGCCTCTGACTTGAATGGTGGGAGGCGGACTCTCTGGGTTCTTCCGGCAAGGAACGAGGTGATCCATTCCAGTGCTTTTCCTTGGATTCCGATGTTTCTGAGGCGTTGTAGCAGGGTGCTATGACAGACTGTGTCGAAGGCTGCGGAGAGGTCGAGGAGGATGAGGGCGACTGTGTCTCCATTGTCCAGTAGAGTTCGAATGTCGTCAGTTGCTGCAATGAGTGCGGTCTCAGTGCTGTGTTTGGTTCGGGAGCCGGACTGTGAGGGGTCGAGGGATTTGTTGGTTTCGAGGAAGACGGCGAGTTGGTTGTTGACAGCTTTCTCGATAACTTTGGCCGGGATGGAAGGAGCGAGATGGGGCGGTAGTTTTTGAGTTCGGTGGGGTCAGCTGTGGGTTTTTTCAGAAGGGCGCTGAGTTCGGCGTGATTCCAGCTATCCGGGAAGGTGGCGAAGTGGAGGGAGCAGTTGATGACGTCTCGGAGGTGTGGTGCTATGATGGAATCTGCTTTGTTGAAGATGTGGTGAGGGCATGGGTCTGTGGGGGATCCTGAATGGATGGAGTTCAGCAGACGAATGGTGTCCTCAGTGGAGATTGGGTTCCATTCGTTAAGGATGTTCAAGGGGGGTGAAGGTGCGGCAGAAGGTTGGGTGGGTAGGTCTCCGGGTTGATTGTCGAAGCTGTTGTGGATGTCTGCGATTTTGTCGTGGAAGAACGAAGCTAGGGAGTCGCAAAGGGTTTGAGAGGGAGTGATGTCGTTGGAGTTGGCAGTGGGGTTGGTAAACTCTTTGACGATGTTGAATAATTCCTTGCTGTTGTGGGCGTTGTTGTCTAGTCGGTCTTTGAATGCGGCTTTCTTGGCAGTCCGGATCAGTTGGTGGTGTATGCGGGTGGCGTTTTTGAAGGCGTCCCTAGTGCTGGTGTTTGGGTCTTTTTTCCAGGCCTTCTCAAGGGAGCGACAGAGTTTCTTGGATTTCTTGAGATCATCGTTGAACCAGGGGGCCTTTTTGTTGCCTAGTTTGATTTGACGTTTTTTCAGGGGTGCTAGGTTGTCGGCGCTGTTGGTTAGCCATTGAGTGAGGTTAATGGCTGCTTGGTTGGGGTTCGAAGAGTGGGCAGGGGGGGTTTGAAGAAGCGATGAGGAGATCTGGTCGATGGTGATTTTGTTCCAGTTTCTTCGCAGAGTAGGTTGGGGATGGATGTGTGTTGCGGTCTTATTGTAGATAAAGTGAACGCAGCTGTGGTCCGTCCAATGGAGAGCTGTGGTGTGACTGAAGGAGATATGTTTGCTGGAGGTGAAGATAGGGTCGAGTGTGTGACCAGCATGGTGAGTAGGGGTATTAACAAGTTGTTTGAGTCCGAGGTTGGCGAGATTGTCCAGAAGGGATGCAGTCTGAGCTCTGAGACTGCACAAGCAGGTGAAAGTGGACAGCATTGGCTCTGTTGCTATAGTGGCAGGTAAAACCAGACATTCTTAACTCTGTGGCTGTAGAAACAGGTGGAACCAGTCAGTCTCAATTCTATGACTATAGTGATCATTGACACAGGCCAAAGTCTGAGCTATGTGGCTGCAAGGACTGCTCGGTGACTGCACACCAGTGAAAGTAGACAACCCGAGCTCTTTAGCTCTAGAAACAGATAACACGTTAGAAAACTCCGTGGCTGTAAAGACAGATGAAACAAGACAGTAAGAACTCTGTGACTATGGAGACAGGTTAAGCTGGACACACTCTGAGGTCTGCGACAATAGAGATGGTTGAAACTGGACACAGTATGACCTCTGTGACTATAGTGACAGGTTAAGCTGGACATGCTCAGACGTCTGCGACTATAGAGACAGATTGAACTGGACACAGTCTGAGCTCTGTGACTGTACAAACACGTGAACGGGCACACTGAATTCTGTGGTGGCAGAGATAGGTGAAAGCACACAGCCTGAGCTCTGAGGCTATAGAGACAGGAGAAACTGAACACAGTCCAAGCTCTGTGATGGTACAAATAGGTGAATGTAGACACTGAATTGCATAGGCAGGTAAAACCGGACACTGTCTGAGCTTGAAAAGGTGAAACTAGAAATTCTTACAGCCCTACAAGCAGCAGAATGTAGAGACAGTTCGAATTATCTGGCTGCACATGCAAGGGAATCTACACATAGGTCTGGATTCTGAGGCTGTACGGAGCGGTGAAACCGGACATTGTTTAAAACTGAGGCTAAGAGACCGATGCAGCTGGACATAGGGTCAGCCACAAGTCCTCAAGCTGCTAGGTACCACTGGACACAGTCTGATACCTGGCTGTGGGTAAAGTGTAACTGGCCATACCTCAAGACTGGAGCTGTGTGAGAAGGAACAACTGGACTGCCTCTGAGGCCTTTAATTATAGGACAAGTTCAGCTAGAGTATGTCACACTCTAGGCCTTATTTAGATCTCAGCAGATGGAATACTCTGGCACAAATGTGATAGATACCACATCAGTCGTATTATGATCTCCATTAGATATAATGGGATTGTAATATGGCAGACAGGATATCCATCAAGTTTGTGATGAAATATTCCTCTCCACCAAGGTCTAAATCAGGCCCTCTGTGAATGCAACATAGGTTTCAGTGCACAATGTCGAGTCCCTGATGTCTCAACAAGTGTAACCAGAAGAAGTCCAAGATCTCAGGCTTTATCATCTGGCACCCCTGTCTGTGGATTGGGCTGGGGTGTAAAGCACTTACATAGCTCATGATAAGCAAAGCAAATTCCCCAAATTCCTTACCCAGTTAAGACTAATTTGTATTCATCAGTTATCTGTCACTCCATCTTCTGCCTTTATATAAACCCATCCAGCTTGCATACAATGCAACCATCATCACCATGCCTTCTGAAGCACACGCCTTGTGCATTTATAACTCTTTTTGGTAACTCCCGAAGATTTAATTGACACTAAGGATGACTTTGGGTTTATTTAATTAACTCTTTTGATCATGCGACCTGTTGATTGACTACTATCTAACTTAACAATAAATTCACCATTGTGTCCATTGTTACTCTAATATATAAAAAGTGAAAATGTTCAACAAAAATGAACCAATTTGTAAAATATGTTAATGATAAATAAAAATGTAAATTAATTTATATTATATATATATATATATATATATATATATATTTTAGATGCTACAGTACTATTGGACTTAATTTCGGAATAAATATTTTATAAATATAACCAAATCAATCAATAAATCAAAATATACTTTATTACATTGTAAAATATAATCATACAAATTGCAATCCATAAGCTATATACACAATATTTGAACAATACAGTATTCCTTTGGGTAGTGTAGATTTTAAGAACTTAAAACCAAAAAATAATCTTTAGCGTCAGCCAACACTTGGAGAAATCATTAAGCAAAGGTACAATGATCGATGTTATGCTTTCTTAAAACTGGCATTAATAATCTTTTAGGGAAAGACAGTTAAATGTACAAAAAAAATTAAATGTAATAGTGTTTGACTAAACAATTCATCACAAGGACAGGAACGGAGTCGGAAGTAAACGGTTCCAAAATAAAGGACAATTGATGACGTGTCAAGCCAAGTCTAAATTTCAACAGGATACCTCTCTCCCAGACTCTAATATCCAAGACGAGGTGAGGTTCATTAAAAGGAATAGTCGGAATGGGAATTCAACTTCCTTGTGTAGCATTCGCCTTCTCTTTAAGAAATAATTTTTGAGTCTAGATTTATCTTCTTTACAAATGGAAGTGGGACTTGAGAACAGCTGAAGCTTGCCATGCTCACATAGTACAATTTTGTCATAGGACAACCAGGGTATTTTTAAACAACTGTCACAATGCATATAATCCTAATATAACATCTTTATTAAGTGTTGCTTTGGAGTTACACCAAATAATAACCCAGGGTAGTAATGGGCAAGTTTTATAGTATCCTTCAAGTAATTAAGCCCCCAACTCCATGTAATAAAAATAGTATGAGGGGCTAGAAAGCAAGCAGGCACAGACAGAAGCAATTCTCCTCCGTTTGTAGGGTCTTTGTATAAATGTACTCCCATGTTCCTCACCATAAGTAAGTATATGAATACATTGTGTATTATACATTTCCAATAGAGATACAATAGGATGACTACCAACCTCACTAGAAATATTAATCACAGCTTCTATTGACTTCAAATGTTTTTGAGTTCCAAAAAGACTTGGTTCTTTCGATTGAGACCTCTAAAAAGGGATGTTGATGCACTTTCTCTTGGACCTTACCCTAAACAGAAAGTGTTCATGTCCTCGTGCTATTAGGTCTATACGACAATATTCGGGATTTTTAGAAATTTGTCACCAAGAAGAGGTTGCTCATAAAGCTCACAAAAGCATCAATCAGTATTGTTAACTTGTTGGGCAAGCAGGCCAACAAGACCACATCAACTGCATAAAAGAGAGATGGAATTTGCCTAGAGCCCAATACTGGAACATTCTGTTCTAGACTTATCAAGTGAAAGCTGAGTTTATTAACATATAAAATAAATACATTAGATGCCAAAACACATCCCTGTCTAACCCCTCGCTTCAGTTGAAAGGATTCAGTACATTGTCTCTCTTTCTGAAATCTAACATTCGCAGTCAGTGTGAAGTGAAGCAAAAAAAATACTAGAGCATCATCATGGCCAATGTTTCTGAAATGCAACCACAGTTTACACCTGTTAAGAAGATCAAACATGCTGAATAGAATTATGAATGCTGGGTACAATGGCAACCCTTAGCCATGGTGTTCTTACCATATATTAAATTTAAGTTAAGGCACTGCTCCACTGTGCCCAGCCCCCTCAAAAACCATATTGTGTTTCCGAGTATATTATTAACTGTTTCCCAGTTAGCAATCTTTTTGTGCACAACCCTTCCTATAATTTTAACCATAGAATGTAATAAAGCCATTGGCCTATAATAACAAAGGTTCAACTGTTACCTTTTTAAGTATGGGTGATCTACTAGATTCTGCCCATGTCCTCGGCAATGCAGACCCTCAAACATGATTATAAAGTTAGTAATAAGTGGTACACTTAAATCACAATTAAATTAAAAAAGGTCTGTATATTAAATTAAACAAAAATTATTTTCCAGAAGTGTAAGTTAAAAAACAACCAAAAGTAAAAAGGCATTTTTATTATGTATTAATAATTGATAAAAATGATGAATAGATTTAATTAACAGTAATTATATTGTAAGGAAAAATAATGTTTCATTGCGTTTTAAGATAATTAACTTTAATATAATATCTAAAAATGAAATAAAAAATGTTTTAATTTAATTAATGTAAAAAAGACATTTCATTTCAATATATTTTTAAATACTTTAAATAATTTCATTTCATTTAACCTTGTTTTCTGTGGGTTTATAGGTAAGTTCCTACCTCCATTGATTTCTATGGGAGGGTGTTGCAGTACCATTGGTTGGCCATGTGTATTGCTGAACCTAATCCAGCTCTGATCTGAAGTACATTTACTACTGTTTTGAGCCATTTATGGTGGCCGCCCCTTTCCCTGTGTGATGTATGCAGATGATAATATAATTTTGGATTTAACACCCAAGAGCTTGAAAAATAGGTTGATGTCTCTCCAACAATATACAGCCTTACATTATTTGAAGATCAATGTTCAAAGAGCAAAATATTGATTTTAAAAAACAAAGTTTGGGAAGATTAGTCATTATGTCTGGCGTATAGGCTGAAAGAGAGTGAAGACTGTAAAATCATATCCCTATTTACGGAAAGCTGTAACTGGTAATACACTGAATAAAGCCCACATAGAATATTGTTCCTCTAAAGCCTCCTTGCATGCAAACTTGTTATGTGCCTTTTATAACGCTATGGGGAGACAGCATGTTATGCAGATGCTTTCTGTTTTCAAAGTGAAAGCCCCACCTACACTACATGTTATAGAATCTATTAATGTACTAAATGGAGCTTTCTTGAGAAAATTGAAGGGAAATATTATGCAAATTATGTAATTTTAATTTGTCTGTTTCGGCCCCAGCAATGAGGTTGGAATTTGGTCTGACAAGCTCGTGTGTGCAAGCATTAGCCAGTGTGATTTCGTGGGGTTATCAGCTGAAGAACAGTGAAAAGGATTTCATGAGGGGCTTTTTGAATTATGAAATATTTGGTTCAGACTTGGGTAAATACTCTTTCTCTCGAGATCTCACTTTTGTGCTAAGTTACTTTGATTTACAGAAGGAGCTTGTGATTTCCCTCTCTCCTTCAGAATTCAAAAACTTTTAAAAAGCTACTGGGAGTGTTGTGAGTTACCAGAGGGTTCTCACATTTTGTATGACGGAGAAAAGGATGGAGTTGATATCCTTGTCTTGCTGCCCTAAGGTAGGCCAGAAGTACCTGGCCTAGAATTTGGACCATGTTTCTCACCGTTTTCTGACTTTATTTCGAAACGATTTAATGGCAAATTGGTCCTCTTCTGGGAAAATAGGAAAATATTGTAACGTGTGATTTGGGGATCCAGGACCTTAACCATGTTCTTTTCATTTGTCCTCCTTTGTCATCTCAGCGTCGCCACCTTCTATGCCAATGTTTTTACAGAACAATGTTAACTCTTTAGAGGCATAAGAAACAATTGATGGACGCAATGCTGGGCAATGCAAACATTCACCCTCATTCACACGGATCTGGGTTTAATTCATCATTCTTTTGCTCACCACACCACCCCAGTTTGGCCCCAGCCATGTTCAAATAAGTCTTGACCCTGTTCCTTGTGAGAACAGTCCAGCCCGAACTGCCAAGCCAGGTCCTCGCCGGACTGAAAATAAGCATCCTGGGACCAGTTTCAGAGCATCACCCTTCATCAGCCAGGCTTGCTTGAATCCAGTGGTGTAGTGAGCACGGAACCCACATCTGGGCATACCCTTCCCACTCAGGGCGACATATGCAAAAGAAACAATTGATGGACGAAATGCTGGACAATGCAAACATTCACCCCCAGTCACAAGGATCTGGGTTTAATCCATCTTCCTTTGCTCACCACACCACCCCAGTTTGGACCTAGCCATGTGCAAATCAGTCTTGACCCTGTTCCTTGTGGGAACAGTCCAGCCCGAACTGCCAAGCCAGGTCCTCCCTGGACCGTAAACAAGCATCCTGGGACTGGTTTCAGGGCATCACCATTCATCAGCCAGGCCTGCTTGAATCCATTGGTGTAGTGAGCACGGAACCCACATCTGGGCATACCCTTCCCACTCAGGGCGACATATGCAAAAGAAACAATTGATGGACGAAATGCTGGACAATGCAAACATTCACCCCCAGTCACAAGGATCTGGGTTTAATCCATCTTCCTTTGCTCACCACACCACCCCAGTTTGGACCTAGCCATGTGCAAATCAGTCTTGACCCTGTTCCTTGTGGGAACAGTCCAGCCCGAACTGCCAAGCCAGGTCCTCCCTGGACCGTAAACAAGCATCCTGGGACTGGTTTCAGGGCATCACCATTCATCAGCCAGGCCTGCTTGAATCCATTGGTGTAGTGAGCACGGAACCCACGTCTGGGCATACCCTTCACACTTAGGGCGACATATGCAATAGAAACAATTGATGGACTGAATGCTGGACAATGCAAACATTCGCCCCCAGTCATACGGATCTGGATTAAATCCATCATTCAAAAACACAACTATCTTACATTTAACACTTCCATGTAATGGAATTATGATTAGAATGCAATGTAGGCAATCTTGTTTGAGAAGTTGCTGGCAATATTCTAGAAAGGCACATAGGTGAATATGTGATACTGCTGGTATTTATTATGTTATTATTTTGACTTTTATATAGCGCTCGCTTGTGACCTGCAATGTTAATGCTTGTGTCTGAGATATATATATATATATAGGAAATGTGTGTGTCCTGTAAGCGTACAATGTTTAGGTTTATTCTCAGACACGTTATGCAAGATATGAATATGCTTGCATCATTTTTCTTTTTTTCTATTTTTCTTCCAAATACTTCCCCACCACTCCCAGTTCTTAGGCAACCCCCGAAACTGCAGTGCTCCTCCTTTCATTCACTGCCTCCTGAAGCCTCATTGTGATGCTGTGGCATTTTAAGCCACTAATAGGATGCCTATCTCTGCTCCTCAATCAGTGTGACGGATGCATACCACTACAGGGCACAACAACCCAAAATATTAACGTAGCCCCCTGCTATAAAACAGAACAAAGGCCACCTGCGAAATAGCCTAGTTGTGCACATTGTGAAAGAGAAATAGAGATTTCTCCAAACTAACCATCTTAAACTCACCAGATACATGGCCCTGTTCCTGTTCCCCTGCTTCAACTCCTTGAGGTTCTCCTTCACGCCCCAGCTATGGTCTTCTCTCCATTCGCTCTCATGAAATAAGAATTTTATTTTACTTGAATGCCAACTTTTCATAACCCTGTTAACCCTATCTTGTGCCATTCTTTCATCTATGTAGAAGATTCCTCTTTTAAGCAAGACATTTTCATGTGTCAGAGAGTCACAGGTTATTAGGCGAGGAATCTTAGACACCACAACTCTTTACAATGGGAGCATGTATTTCGGCTGGTTTAGGAGGTGCAGTTCATCCCTGCAGCCCATGGCAGGCACCTCGCTGCTGGGCTCTACAGGGGCCCTCGGCCTCTAACCAGAGGCCTTGTACCCAAGGAGGCCCTGCTGGGGGCCCCCAAATTCGAGTTCCGGCAGCCTTTTTGTGTTGGAAAGGTCAGCACGTTAAGGCTGCGGAAACCCAACATCGTAATCCCTCGGGCGGAAAGAGCCGCCCTTGGAATTAATGGCCGCATTCCGACTGACAAACGGGCTCTACAACGTCGGAATGACCAATCTGATTCCTTTCCGACCACCTCCATCATGATGAGGCGGTCGGAAAGGAATCCGACCGACATATTATAATGTGGTCGGAAAGGCACTGACCGACAGTTGTTGGATTTACAGTTTCTTGAAGCACCACATTTGTCCCAGTTGTGTGATAAGGGAATCTGTTTCTCAGCTCAGTCTGAACTTGACTTTACACATTATCATTTATATCAGTCTTTATCAGTCTTGAGACACCTGTTTTGACACCACCTTTTTGAGTTGTATTCCTCAAACCAGCTCTCACTGAAATTGTAAGGCCAACTCTTATTGGCTGTACTGCAGACAACACAGATATTTTCTCAGCTTTTTCTGAGTTGTCCTCAGCTTCTTCATTGGCTGTATCTTTTCTTGTTTCATAAGAACAGGTTCAAAATCTTCCTGCCCAACAGCAGGAACTTTCACTTGTGTGAATACTTGCTGTGATGCTGAAGTACTAGTTTAAGCGGTGATAGTAGATTGATGTGAATTCTCTACCACAGTTCCAGCGGCAAATTCATAATTATCTTCTTAGCACAGCTTGAACAGCTGGAAACCAGGGTTGTACCTATTCTGGTTCAACTAATCAGAAATTCGGAGCATAGATGTGGACTAAATACCCAGTCCACTGCAGTGTTAGGTGCCTTCCAATCTTGTCTTCATTTACTGATGGGAAGTTGTCCATTTTTATAGCAATAATTGAATTTGCATAGCCACAGAAGCCAAAAAGACAACATGTAGTGATCCAAAGAATAGGCTATACCATTGGACATGTCTTTTAACACAAATGACAATACTTTTCCAATCAGACGCCCATATCAATAATGCCAGATCCGAAGCATACCAACCCCCCTCTATCTTTGAGCTATTGCTGGGAAGAAAGGCGATGGGTATTTTGTTATGCGAAGTAGATCGAAGATTTTATAAAAAATCGAGATACAAAATCATTGATAGTGTTTGGAGGGTATGGAAGGCTAGCAGAAATTTGTGTAATATCCCCAAAATTAATGCATATATCCATATTTGTAGTTTTAGCCTCTTCTCAAGATTAGGGATAGAAAGGACCTTAAAAATCTGGAGGGAGTTGGGTATTAAGACATTACGGAATTTAATGGATGGGGATGGGATTATAAGCTTTGAGGCTTTACAAAAGAGGTATGGAATCCCAGACAATCATTGTTTTGCTTATACCCAGGTTGATCGCTCCCTGAAGGCTGTTAAACCAAAACCGCCTTTTCCAGGAAATAGTCCCCTCCTGGACGCATTGACCAATGGATGCAATAAAATTAAGCCCATATATAACATCCTTCTTTTAGAGATTCACGATGATGTCGACAAGACTGAGGTTGCATGGTCCAATAAACTTGAAAACCCAAACGTAGACGTTGACCTGGCTTTGGCGCTGAACAAAAGGATAATCAGAGCCACTAACTTAAGAGCTCAACATTATAAAACACTGTTTAACTTATACTATACCCCAGCTAAATTATTTGCATGGGGGGCTTGAGCGGATGACAATTGCCCAAGATGTGGGGGGGGCACAAGCAGACCTACTGCATATGTTTTTTATCTGCAGATTCCTGACCCCAGTGAAGAAAGAGATCGAAACATTTTGGGAGGGGCTGCTACGTCACAAGATCGCTCTATCCCCTACCCTGATGATCTTGGGCACAGACTCTAACCTAAATTTGGGCAAGGAAGAAGAAGCTCTGGTTTTTATATCTGTGGCCGTCCTTAGGATCTTGATTTCAGCGGGGTGGAAGGATACTGTTGCACCATCCTTCCAAATGTGGTTATCCAGGTTCCTTGGAATACATAATATTGAGACCTGCTTATATGAGCGTAAGGGGGTGAAAGTACGGGACTTTGGAAGAAGGTTTTGGGCCCCGGTAACTAATTGGAGGGAGACTATTGCAATAGATGTATGAATTGCTACTTCGCATATTATGTTGATATATATTATGGAAATAGGCTTATTTTTATAACGATATATTGATGGTTTTATGCAATTTTTCAATCATTGGTCTTAAGTATTTATTTAATGAATTTGTGGATCAATTGCTATTCTTATGTCCAGATTAATCTAATAATGTATTTTTACTTATGTGATGATGACTTAAGCATTTATTTATTGAACCTGTGGATCAATTGTTATTCTCATGTCCAGACTAATCTAATAATGTATTTTAACTTATGTGATGTATTTTGACTCCAAATAAAAAAAATAATATAAAAAAAAAATTAGTAGATTGATGTGAATTCTCTACCACAGTTCCAGCGGCGAATTCATAATTATCTTCTTAGCACAGCTTGAACAGCTGGAAACCGGGGTTTTACCTATTCTGGTTCAACTAATCAGAAATTCGGAGCATAGATGTGGACTAAATACCCAGTCCACTGCAGTGTTAGGTGCCTTCCAATCTTGTCTTCATTTACCGATGGGAAGTTGTCCATTTTCATAGCAATAATTGAATTTGCATAGCCACAGAAGCCAAAAAGACAACATGTAGTGATCCAAAGAATAGGATTTCAAATATTCAAGTGAAGGCTTCCAGGAATTGTCCTATTGCGGTATGGAAAAGTCTGGCAAAATTTGATGTTAACGCCCCCAGATGAGATGACTTTCTTGCTGTGTTGAATCCTCTAATGATAGTACAAGGCGTCCACAAAAGCACTTGAATAACACATTTGTAGCCGATTAGTGTTTTTTTGTTACACCTTCTGCTGTAGCCTAAACAAATGTGTCCTATGTGCTCGCGAGAGACCCTCTCTAACATGAGAAATGAAATGACTGTAGACAATCAGTTTATGTTGACATTGTCTGTTAGCCAAGCAGTGTCTTGCCAGAAAAGAGCTTCATTTATTTCCTTTGGTGTCAGATATTATTTTTGATTGCAGTAACTTTTCCTGTTTACTTTTAAAATATGTTACTCCTTTTTTTTATTTTACAACATTCTGTCTGTTGCTCACATAATGATTTTCAATGCAGACCTTTCAGGCCTAAGTGAAGCTTTTAACATGCATCTGTCACCCACTGATAATCTATTGCAAACTTCAGGCAGAGTCATTTCCTGACATGTATGTGAAGCACTTAAGTCATTCATATATTGTCCTGCACTATTAAATGAGGATTTACCTTCATGTGTGAATCACATTTAAAACTCCATTTGAATTGCGCAGTCTTATTTCCAGATACTTGAAACCTACCTGGACTTTTCAATCTCCGCCAGTAATTGTACTTTTTGTAAATATTGCTACTCTAATTAAACTACGGTTCAGATAATACATGTTAAGAATATCCCTTTGTGAAATTGCTGGATTTACAATATTTTAAAAGGATATTCAAGTGTACACTGTCTCTTTCTTGGACACAGAAATCTTTTTAGGTATAACACCATGAACTCCAAACAACTTTGCATCATAAATAATGCTCATCAGGGCAAATTTTGATTTGCGCATTGCAAGTGCAGATTGCAACTGAAAAAAATATTTGAAATGAGTTTGCAACATAAAGCTCTAAGCATTCAATAATTATTTTTAAAGCGGAAGGCATTTAAGATAATGGCCATATATGCTCATTCAATATCTTCAAGTCTGCATCAACAACAGAAAATCTTGTCCATGTATTCTCTGCCTGAATGTCTAAGATTTTATGCGTAGCATCTCTTCCAATCTCTGCATCAACAGCAAAGCAGTTAAGGCAATCATTTCTTGTTTATACCATTTAGATGTTTTTGGTCCATGCAAAATAACTAAACACTAGCATTTTCATTTAGTGAATCTATACACATAGCCTATGTGTTTGATTATGAAATTTACTGGGTGATCTTGAAACCACTCCTGGCATAAAATTGAAGGTGGAAACCCAATTTAGTGTAAATGTAGTGTCTTTCCAGCTCCCAATCTAACCAGCAAAGCCTTTAACAAAGTGTCTGTGATCCTGATGACCAGGTCTCTTACATCTATGAACACGTTAGAAGCAAATATCATTTTAAAGATACCAATGTTCTGTACCGTTACCATTTCAGCTGCGGATAACTCTCTACCAGATTTTCAATCTTGACAATGATAATAATTCCTTTTTGGTATTTTGGATCATAGAAATCTTCTGCTGAGGCAAAGCAATAACAAGTACTCAGAAAAATTGTTTTATGCGGATAGAAAACAAATCACTTGGAAAAAGAAAAGCAGAGAATAATGCCTCCCACCACTTTTATCGTACAGTACTTCTGAGTGGTATTATGCTTTTCCATAATTGAAAACCAGAATTGACATATTAAGTAAAAACAGAGGAATAAACACACTTATGCCTAGTAATGCATCTGTTAATTCATTACTGTGTATATTCAAGTAGTCAGTTTCATGATTAAAACTGTTTATTTCCCTGAATTACTGAAACTTTAACTCAGGTTCAGGACCAATACGAAAGGGTCTGCCTATGCATTATTTGGGTAACAATGATTACTATGTAATTCATATACTGAATATCACCACAAGCAAGTTCACCCAAACCTTTTGGCTGTAGCACGGTAATTGAGTGTACAGTCGAACAATTTATGTTGCGCTTTACTTACTCTGTTCCAAAACAGCCTCTAATTACTCTGCTCCTCTTTTTCCTCTTATTCATTAGGTAAGGCAGAACTGCTTTTCATTGCAATACTGTTTATGGTATTTCAGTGCAAGGTTCCAAACTTGGTCCTGATGGTATTAAAAGTTGAAGATGCTGAACTGGCTGTACATCAACATTAACTCCCAGTTATTTTTCCATCACTTGAGCCATAGGAGTAGGTGGCAGAAAGATAGGGGGTCGGTTCTCCAGCTGTCATTTGGATCTGCTGGATCAGTGGTGGTAGATAGAGGCTTCCTATCAAGGGATAGCTGTGCGGTATTGGCACCGCTGGCCACATGGCAAGGCTTCACCTTGACAGTAGCCTCTTTCTCTTCCTGTCAGGCAGGAGAGGCAGAACTACAGTACAGAGATGGCTTTAATGATTCTCCGTATACAAGGCCAAACGTTTCTTTTTATGTAATCTTTTTGCAGACTTGGACAGTAGCTTTTGGTTGCCACCCACCATGTTCGCTTGACCCTGGCATGGTAGGACTTCTTTTCATACGGTTCCTGCGAGACCTGAAGACAATCAATAGACAATGGTTCAGAGATATCTGTGAGCCTGGAAGTTCTGAAATGAACATCTAGACAACATTTCAAAATGTATAATGCCAAATAGTCCTTACCTGGTTAGATTATTAACTTGCTGTCAGCTATATAAGCTTTAAAGGTAATTTATGCTATCGCTTAAGACCCTGTAAATTGAGATTTGCTTAACAGTACCTTTACTCCTAACAGCCACACTACTACTTCCAGGAGAGAATTGATGGCTAAGCTGAAGTTGAGTGTCCATTTTCAGCCAAGGCATTAGCTAACATATTTGAGGTGAATGCTGGACCCTGATCTGTATAAAAAATCCTAACTCCTTTTATGACAACCGGACATATCAATTCTTTTTTAATTGTGTGAGCTACACGGTTGCCCAGGTGTGACGTTACTCATTATGGAGTAATTTTCACATAATTTCAGCTGCTATGTTGGGGGAGAACTTCCTTTCAATGTTTATTATGAAGTAACCTGCACACAAACTCAGTATTTCGGAGTTCCATGAATTGTTTTTAACTATAAAGTTTTTAATTCTTTTAAAGATCTATGAATTCTTATTTGGATTTGGTTTTCCTACCATGTCGGGGGGGGGTGGAACTCTTTTAGCTGCTCTGATGTAGTAATTTGCACTCATTTTTGCTGCCATGTCAGAGTGACAACTTAATTGGATGTTAATTTTGAAATATTTCATATATAGATCTGTATTTTAGAGCTTTATGAATTGAGTCTGTTCAGTATGTAGATGATACTGAACGAAAAGGAAATTATGAGTACATATCTCCTATTTTTATTAAGTTTCCTATTTTTATAAGATGTAATGCTGGACCCTGATCTGTATAAAAAAAATCCTAACTCCTCTTATGACAGCCGGACATATCAATTCTTTTTCAATTGTGTGAGCTACACGGTTGCCCAGGTGTGACATTACACATAGGGCATACCCACATAAAGTATGTTAAGTTATTTACAGCTGACAATATATATTTATATTGATTTACAGCTGGCAGAGGGTCGACATGACCAGCTTAAATGATGTCAAATGGCTTAGCAGCCTTTATCAACTATATAGGAGATTGCCTTTTAATAGTAGAGGCCTAGTCAGTTGACAAATCCTACACCGAAGCTCATGCTCCCTATCTATCTTAGGCGGAGTCCTCCACCGGTAACACTCTCTCAACACTGGAAGCATCACTGAGACTCCTGCATGTGCATATCCATTTTTCCTTGAGCTAGTTTGATTAAACTTAATCTAGCTCCTTCATTGGAATATAATGATCACCGGCCCCTGCAGTATTTAGCATGGGTTTTCTGAACATTCCCTGGAAAACCCTTAGGAATGTTTTTACTCTGTTTAGAAGCTGATGCTTCCATTGCTAGTGTTATATCTTCATTTTAGTCTGAGACGTAGTTACAGATGTAACTATACACGTTAACAACGAATTTATAGCAACTTCATTTGTGGCCAGTATATGTTGAACATCCCGCAGTGGTAGCTGACTTCAGAAAGTAGGTATTCATTCCCAAAGCTGCTTTGTTTTTTTGTTTTTACCTTCTGAATCTCTCTATCCATTGTATTTCTAGTGATCTAACTCTGGAGTGTAAACCCGAACACACAGAAAAATCTGACATCACTAATGGAGAAATCATGGGTGCGCGATCTGGAAGGCCAACAACAATGCATTTATTTCAGCCATTTTGGTAGTGCAAATACAAAAGGGCTAAACGTATGTATGAAGAATTACCAACTCGACATTTTGTAACAAAACAACCCTGAAGTGCTGCACAGGCAGCAGAGCACCCTTGTTGCATCCCTGAATCAGGTGGAACAGAACCATCAGTGTGGAACACTGTCTAATGTTTTTGTAACTGGGTAATGGTTTCACATGGCTTCACATTTAGAGTGTAGGGTGCAACCTGTTTGTACTCCAGAAATCCTTGATTTCTCAATGAGAGATCATAATCAGACAGCTTATCAGGAGAAGTCTGTAATGATCCCAATTGCTCCCATGCACCCATATAGTATGAAAAGTACTAACGTTTGGGATGCTAGCCTTAGTACGGGGACTGGAGTCCCTATTATGATATTCTTCATCTGAGCTGCAGGTCTATGTTTAATGATGGCCATCTGAGCTGCAGTAAACATTTTCCCAGTAGGAGAGAACCTTTCCTCAGCATTTGAGTACAAGCATAACTTGTACACAAATGGAATGTTCTTACATTCATTATAGACCATGTGCTAAACACTTGGTTTACTTCCAGCTACTCTTCTTGCCCAGTTTTCCGAATTATCTCTAATCTGAAAGAAGGATGACCATAATATATCTTTCAGGAATTGTGTTAGAGTTTAAGGGTGTGTTGCAGTCCAATCCTTTCATCTGAAGGTAGGAGTAACCGATTGATAAATAGGTGTAACTCTTGTGGCAAATATGTTATCCAAAGTTAAGAAAACCAGTTAAAGATGAAGCTGTTTGAATGTTTTTCGAGGCTCTAGTGCCGCACATTTTTTCAGTTAACCTCATAAGTGCTGCGCCTAGTCCAACGGCCGACGGCACCACTACCTCGGGAGTGCTGCCGTCGGCCGTTGGACGTTCGAACCTCACCTGCGCAATGGAACGTTCAGCACTGGAGCTGGACGTTCCATAGCTGCTAAGGTGTTAACAAAGATATTATGTATTTATTTCCCTCTCTCAACAGACACATTCGGGTTCCCAACGCCTTTGGGCTCGTAATTTGCTAGTATATGTGGGGGCATTTAGAAACCTTTAAATTTTGGGAAGGCAGGCTCTTATCATCGGATTTGGGATTTGGTGAGCAGGCATTTTTTTTAAAATGTTGTGAGGGGTCAATGAATAACATTTAGAGCTGCTCATTAATCCAATCCAAGCGGATTTTTTTAAAATAAAAAGCAGGATGCATTCGTGATGTCCATTTTATAGCATATTATTCTCTAAGAGGTTGTGAGACCAGAGTAGACAATGCATTGATATTTAGTCCTTCTCCTTCAGAAAATTTTATCACTTTTTGTGGAGTTAACTCTCCTTCAGGAAATATGATATAATCATTGTTGGAAAGGTAAGCCTAGAATATTGCCCTAATAGTCTTTTCCTTATCTCCCACAATCTGACATTCAACTACAAATATTGATCTATTTCACTCATGTGTTCCTTCCTTGTTTCCGTCTATATATAACCTTTCGTTACGGCTGTCCTCAGATGGTTGTTGAGGACTTTAGAGAACATTGTTACATTGGCTCCTCTGCCTAGCACTGGCTGGAACCCATGTCCTGTCTGTTTGACAAACTCTCTTTATGAGAAGCATTCTCCAACTGATTTGTAGCCACTTTTCTCCTGTGGCGATGCCCTTCCTCTAATGAGTCTTTCCCCTGTTTCTGTTGGTATGCTCTTTTTAAAGTTCCAGATGGCAAAGATTTTTGAGAGACTTGTTGATGCCTTCTTGATTTATTTCAGTGCCTCTGATCTCCTTGTATCTGTCGAAAGAAATATACTTTCTCTTCAGAGTGTTATCTTGCATGAGACTGTATTTTCTGCCTACTTCTAAACTTAAATTTACTCTGAGTGTCATCTGTATATAAACTAATCGTTCCTTTATAGGATTTGTCTTTAAATTTAGATGTCTCTTATCAGAAGACTTTATATCCAGTTTCCTAGATTTAGAATCACCAACGCAATCTTTCCTAGATTTCAACTAATATATTGGCCCCCCTGGCTGTATATACTGATTAAATGATTTTAGGGAGTTTAGCTTCCCTATTTTCTAGAGCAGATCTGCACATCTCTGCATGGCAGCCAGACCTGCTGCACCTCCTTTGATATTTTTTAAAGAAGTCTCCACATCAGTGTTGCTATTTCTAAGGAGCTTAATCCCAGGATCTATTGCAGTGAAGCACTATGTTTCCTGTATAATTCCTAAAACATCAGGAATTACTCCAAATGATGTGATGCCATATGTGGCAGCATGTAGATTAGCAAATACTATTCCTCGTGTTTTGCAATGTTCTTCCTCAGGTGTTATACCTATAGGTAAACGCATAGGCATAATTCTGTGTTCATCTGAAGGGTTCATATTGGGATACATTGCAGCCATGCAGTGCATTTTCTGTGCTATCTAAAATGGAAATTCTTCTTGAATTGTTGGGCAGGTTTCTATAGTAGCTTTTATAGTCTGTGGGTAAATGCCTCTATTAGTTGATGTATCTTCAGCAAACATGACATATTGTCACAGATGATTGTATATATTGATTTCAGTTAATACAGTTCTAGTAATTTCCACACTCTGCCTATGTGTCTTATGATGGGTAATGTTTGTAGCTAAGAAAGGCCATGGCGGTCCCTCTAGAGGTAATTGACACATTCAGATTCCTGCTATAAATTCGCACAAGCATACATTTTAATGCGCATGATGCTTAGCATATTAGGGTTGAAATTCACTCTTAATATATGGAGTATATGTAGCAGGTGGTTAACCTGTTTATACCCAGTGAATTCCCTAGTGTCAAATGCAGCTGCACCTATCGCAACCCAAGAGTAAAATTGCTCAATAATATACATTGGTTTTGTCTCTAGGAAAAATGTCAATCACCGTACTGTGATTTCACATCAGAAAAGCAGTCAGTGCAGGTCGTACATTTTCAGGTATTTTAATGTAATCATCAACCATGGTTACAGAGATTCAGGGTAATCTTTTTGGGAAATCTTTTGTATATGTCAATATTAACAAATGTTAAGCAGGTTAAGGGACTCCTTTCCGACCTTGAGGAGGATATCATCCCTGTGGACTTCATTTTAAGTATGTGGTGTGCATTTCCAGAGGACCTCAGCATCATTAAATTCTTAAGAATTACCCAGGAATCATGACCCCCATTGGACACCAAACAATTTCCTGATCTTTCACTCAAACTAGCGCTGTTAGGGGTAAAGGCCCATCATGGCTAGGTTTTATTACCCAAGTGGAGAGTAAGACATTGCCGTCTATTCTAACATTGAGATAGAAAACCTTAGAGGTATATCTTATGATATTTTCATCTATTTAGAAGCAAACACTTTTGAGCGAAGCATCTTTACATGTCAGGAACTCACAGGTTATTATGCGAGGAACCTTAGCCACCTCTACTCCTGACATAGGTGCATAACCCAATAATATTAAATATCTATTTATTATACATATCTTGTGGAAATTCTAGAAATTATTTACTACCTCATCGCATGTATCAAAATTATAGAAAACAATGGATGGACGCCAGCCAATATTAGACAAAATAAACTATACAACAGAAGCTAAGACATTGCATTTGGGGTAAAAACTATTCAGTGGTTGATATCTCCTTGAGATATGAAAGCCCTAATCTAACTAGATTCTGGTCTAGCTCTATATTTGTGCTATTATTCATTTATTAATCTAAGACAAACTACTGAGAGAGAGAGAGACACACACACTATGAATACCTTGATAATTGCTGATAAACTGAGGATTCTCATTCCAGTGCTTTCACATTCCATAGGGAAGAACCAGCACTTCTCTCCGAAGATGTGTGACTGCATTTTCCAGCTCGGGACAAGCGAAAAAATGCAAGTCCTTGGATGCGGGCTTATGTATATTCTTTTGGCTTCTGTTGATTCGCTTCTTCTTCAACTTCTAAAAGCAAAGTTTTTTTTTATAGGAGACTTAACTACTCCACTCATGCCCACAGGTGTGCCCCATTTGTTCATCGTGAGAACTGTTTACCAAGCTGAATGTCTTCATGTCTAATTAAGGTGGCACTTAGTCTTCATGCACCTACTAGGTGCCAATTCCATGCCAAAACAATTTAGACATGAATATTAAAAGCCACAGTTTTTCTACCATGTTTACCTTTTCCTATATATTTTGTATAAATCCACTAACTACATTTCTGAGTATATCGTGATTGTAAAGAACTGAACTACTACCATCACAGCCCAATCATTCTCAATGGAAGCATTATTCTACTCCCCATGGATCCCTTTAATTTACTTTTCTAAATAAATATTAAAATGATATTTTTAGGGCCATCAAATCCTCACATCCATAACTCGAGACAATAGGTAATGTAAAAAGATATATTTAAATTAGAGATGGTGTTCAAGAAAAACTTATCACACTACCGAGAGTGCACAATGAACTAGTCATAAAGAGCAGTTCTTTACAAATTATTCACAGAATTATAGACTACCCCTATCACAAATATTGTAAACATTAAAGTGATATACAGTAATATTCAAAATTGCAAAGTATACTTATTTGTTCTCCCTTTGATGCAGTTAAAATGTCTTTATTTAGTACAGCAACAACTTTTTCTTTTGGTACTGCACAACAGCCACATGTGTGTCATCCTTTAAATAGTATTTTTTCAAGGCAGATATTAGAGGGGAGATCAAGTGTGGTTGCGCCTTTTTTGTGTTTAGCTTTTACAAGAGTAAGCATAAGAAATAGATCAAATTAATATGTTCCCGGTGTGAGAGATTGTAAAGCATTAATTTTCATGAATTGCCACTGGCCCCTACCTAGATATATTTAATCTAAAATTACGTGTGTATGAGTATCTTATCATAGGGAGTTTCGATTTACATAGAGCAGAATAATAAAGATCAGTGGTCCATGATAACATCCTTAGTAAGTAGCTCCTTGGGCATGAAGTAAGCAGAAAGGAATTTCTCACTTCACTATCAAGGAGTAACTTACGAAGGTGCTGACTCTCACCAAAAACCTAAAGTGGTCAAGTAACACACATTAAAGTGAGTGAATGGAGCAAGTGAGAATGTAACTGGTTCAGTATTTGGGAGCAAGGTAGACTACTTCCAAAGTTTGTGTAGTCTGTTACTTGTAGATAAAATAATAATAATAAACACATTTATAAAGCGCATGGCTACACTCACTAGTGTGTCCCCGCACTGGGGCATCAAAAACTCGTCAGTGATCCCATTTTCAGCCCTCCTGTCCGATTCACAAAGATTCATTTATATGTCAGATATATTCTTATACCTAGGTGTAACTCTCCACTTTTTTCCATATCTGTCTTTCCGAATGGAAATGTACACCCAGGTGTAGACAGATATCTCCACCCCCTCAAATGAGGTGTGGAGCTTCCTGTGAGTGAACTTATGAGTGTAAAGTTACTACAAGTAGTTTTACAGCTGTTGGTGGAGATCACCGCCAAAAGGGTGGGATGTTGCTGTAGGAAAGTATAGGAATATATATTAAAGTTAATTAATGCAGTTCTTTTTCAATACGTATTTTAATGGAAAATATAAATGTAAAATAATTAAAATGAACCTGGAGCTAATTAAGTAAAAACTTACAGCACATTAACGTCCCAAACTAAATGTGCATTAAAAATAAAAGATTTGAACTACATTAAGTTAATTTATAAATATAAATTTTTAAACAGAATTGAAACTATTATTTTTTAATCTTTATTATAAAATTGTAATACTTTTGTTCGAAGGTTATGTATTTAAATATTCTAAATACATATATATCTTTGAATAAAGGTAAAATGATTTATTTGTATATAAATATATATATATATATATATGTGTGTGATCAAGGCAGCAGGTTGGCGGCCGAAACGCGTTATGTGGACTGGTATTAAGATGGAATATCGACGGGAAAATATCGACTAGCATTAATATCGTAGTAAGAATATCGAAAATCAAAAATATCGCTTAAGTAAATATCGTTGTAAAAAATATCGTTTATTTAGATTGACATAAATATCGTCAAACAAAAATATCGATGAATAGAATATCGTTGACTAAAAAGTCGTTGTATATAATATCGTCAAAAAAATATAATGTGTTAGAAAAAAAAAATAATTTATTATAATGTTGTGTATAAAATTAGAAAAAATAATATTAGTAATACTAAGGTTAAAAAAATAATATTTTACAAAAGATTTGTTAATATTCTAGTAGCGGGTTATTGGTATTATAGGGGATAAGGGTGGGTAGTAATTTAAAATTTAATATAAAAAATGTAAATAAAACAACAATTTAGAAATTTAATCAGAATGCGAAATTTAAAAATAGTAAATAGATATTTACACGAAAATTTAATTTTAATGATTAATGAAAAAGTCATATTTAATTTTAGTGGCGGGTAATTGGTATAATAGGGGATAAGGGTGGGTAGTAATTTAAAAATTAAAAAAAATAACAAAATAAAAAATTGCGAAATTAGAAAAATAATCAGAATTCGAAATTTTAAATTTCAAAAATAAAATTGTCACGAAAATTTATTTGTAATCCTTAAAGAAAATATTATAATAACATTTTTGGAGCGGGTAATTGGTATTTTAGGGGATAAGGGTGGGTAGTAATTTAAAAATAAAAAAAAAAAAAAAATAAAAAAATGCGAAATATGAAAAATAATCAGAATTCGAAATTTAAAATTTCAAATTTGAAATTGTCACGAAATTTTATTTATAATCCTTAATGAAAATATTATCAATAATTTTTTGGATTGGAGTTAGAATAGTTATTTATTATGCTTTACTATCCAGCACTTTCCCTGACTTATGTTGGACTGGAGTTAGAATAGTAATTTATTATGGTTTACTATCCTGCACTTTCCCTGACTTATGTTGGACTGGAGTTAGAATAGTAATTTATTATGGTTTACTATCTAGCACTTTCCCTGACTTATGTTGGACTGGAGTTAGAATAGTCATTTATTATGGTTTACTATCCAGCACTTTCCCTGATTTATGTTAGATTGGAGTTAGAATAGTAAATTTTTTAGGATTATTATCCAGCACATTCCCTGAGTTAAGTTATGTTTGGACTTAGAATAGTAAATTATTATAGTTTATCATCCAGCACTCTCCCTGACTTATGTTGGACTGGAGTTAGAATAGTAATTTATTATGGTTTACTATCCAGCACTTTCCCTGACTTATGTTGGACTGGAGTTAGAATAGTAATTTATTATGGTTTACTATCCAGCACTTTCCCTGACTTATGTTGGACTGGAGTTAGAATAGTAATTTATTATGGTTTACTATCCAGCACTTTCCCTGACTTATGTTGGACTGGAGTTAGAATAGTAATTTATTATGGTTTACTATCCAGCACTTTCCCTGACTTATGTTGGACTGGAGTTAGAATAGTAATTTATTATGGTTTACTATCCAGCACTTTCCCTGACTTATGTTGGACTGGAGTTAGAATAGTCATTTATTATGGTTTACTATCCAGCACTTTCCCTGACTTATGTTGGACTGGAGTTAGAATAGTAATTTATTATGGTTTACTATCCAGCACTTTCCCTGACTTATGTTGGACTGGAGTTAGAATAGTAATTTATTATGGTTTACTATCCAGCACTTTCCCTGACTTATGTTGGACTGGAGTTAGAATAGTAATTTATTATGGTTTACTATCCAGCACTTTCCCTGACTTATGTTGGACTGGAGTTAGAATAGTAATTTATTATGGTTTACTATCCTGCACTTTCCCTGACTTATGTTGGACTGGAGTTAGAATAGTAATTTATTATGGTTTACTATCCAGCACTTTCCCTGACTTATGTTGGACTGGAGTTAGAATAGTAATTTATTATGGTTTACTATCCAGCACTTTCCCTGACTTATGTTGGACTGGAGTTAGAATAGTAATTTATTATGGTTTACTATCCTGCACTTTCCCTGACTTATGTTGGACTGGAGTTAGAATAGTAATTTATTATGGTTTACTATCCAGCACTTTCCCTGACTTATGTTGGACAGGAGTTAGAATAGTAATTTATTATGGTTTACTATCCAGCACTTTCCCTGACTTATGTTGGACTGGAGTTAGAATAGTAATTTATTATGGTTTACTATCCTGCACTTTCCCTGACTTATGTTGGACTGGAGTTAGAATAGTAATTTATTATGGTTTACTATCCAGCACTTTCCCTGACTTATGTTGGACTGGAGTTAGAATAGTCATTTATTATGGTTTACTATCCAGCACTTTCCCTGACTTATGTTGGACTGGAGTTAGAATAGTAATTTATTATGGTTTACTATCCAGCACTTTCCCTGACTTATGTTGGACTGGAGTTAGAATAGTAATTTATTATGGTTTACTATCCAGCACTTTCCCTGATTTATGTTAGATTGGAGTTAGAATAGTAAATTTTTTAGGATTATTATCCAGCACATTCCCTGAGTTAAGTTATGTTTGGACTTAGAATAGTAAATTATTATAGTCTATTCTTTTCATAAATATACATTAAATACATTTGTATACAATTTTTATTTTCATATGACAAGTGTAAATTAAGAAACAATATTTTTAACAAAATATTTTATTGACATTTTGATTTGGTACTACAAAGATTGTACAAATTTTTTTTTTTTAATTTCACATTATTTTTGGTAACAAATTATATAGCATTTTTAGACATAAATAATGTTTTTATCATATATAAATTGTTATATTAAATTTTAATATTTTTATTAAAATTTAATATATTACATATTTATTATGTGATTATTTTTAACATGATATGTACATAACATACATTTACATTTTGTAACATTTGAGAAAAATATTTAACAATGACATTCACTTTTCTAATAATAAACAAATAATACATTATTATTTTAAACATATTAATGTATTTATTACAATATTCATATGTTTTTTAACAATAAAAATACATTTATTAATACATATTGGGTATATTGTGCTATTTTATACAATGTATTTTTTATTGAAAGCCTATTTTGTCCTATTTTAGTTTTTATTATGGAGCCATCTTAGTTTAGGAACTTCACTTTTTTTTCTATCAACATCGTTGTTTGGGTCATTTTAGAAAACGGAAGCTCGCGGTTGGGAGCTGTTTCTTGTTGGTGAAGGTAAGTTTGTTTCTCATTACTTTTAAAGATATTTAAGTAAAGTTTAGTGATAGTTGTAGTGTGTATGTGTAGATATGTGTAGTACTTTACATAATATGTGCGAATTACGTGTTATTTAGCGACGTTATGGAGAACGTACTTTGTGAGGTAGTTCGAACAAAAGTAACGTTTACTGTCGATTAAGGGATGAATTTAGATTGTTTTTATCTTTTCTATACTATGTGTAGGCTATGCGTATTTCCTATGTTTTGAGGTTATTTTTTATTTCGATATTTTACAGGTTTTCCTTTTGGTGAGCAGATGGACTGTGACGTGTTTTTTTTAAGCAGGTACATACTTTTACATTGTTCTGCTTTTTTCGGGGTATCAACTTTTTTTACTCGTGAGGATTTATCGTTTTTTTCATGGTTTCTATTTCGAGAGGATTGCTACGGGACTATTATCAAACAGTTGTATTTTTACATTTTGTTGGGATTTTTACACATTGGATATGGATAGCTGTTGGTAACATTTCTGTGGAAATTATCACCATGGAACATATTCTACAGCAGCAGAACCGTAAGTAAAAGTGATATTTACTTTTGGGTTGCATTGTGGTATAGTGTACTATTTAGTAAAATGTAATATTATTATGTCTTGTAAAAATATATTATTGATAATTTTACATGATATAATATTAATAAATTTTACTACATAGTATCTTTTATAATGCTTTGCTCACTTTTTGGAATTTTATATTTAAAGGATTGATTTTGCTATTAGATCTAAGTATGCTAGACCTTCTATACTTGGGTACATTCTAGTTTTTTGCTGCAGATATTCGTACATGTTTAATGTTTGTTTACTTAGTTTAGGGCCAATTTTAGAAAGCGATTGTTCTATTCTGAGTTCTTGGTAGCTTTGCTCTTTTTTTATGCTTTGGATCAGTTTGTGAAGTGTTGGTTGACTTCTCCCTAAAGTGGCTTGGAAGGCATTATGCCATCCTTCAACTGCGTTATTGGTTTTAGCTTTCTGTGCTATTGTACTAGCATATACATTCCACCATGGTATTTGAAATTTAGGTTGTCTACGGTGGCCTGAACGATGTAATCTTCCAACCCAGGTATCTTCAAAGTAGTCTAAGAAGGGAGTTAGTATTTTTTCATTGGTGCGGTAGAAAGGGCTGTCAATTAATAAATTGTAGTAGTTAGCTACTTCTGTTGTTGGTACATATGCTAATGCAATCAACTTTTTTATTTGATAAGCAAAGTTACTGTTTGTAGAATATTCTATGCTTAAAGTTGATTTTTGTAAGTGCCTCCATATGCTTTGGTTGTAGTGATAATAACAACCTTGTATGGAGGTATGGGGATATATTTTAAGGATTGCTTGAATCATGGCAATTTCAAAGTCAATGATAATTCTTTGAGGATAGTAATTATCTGTTAATTCTTTGATCGTTGTTAAAATGTCAACGTAGGTAGTATTAGTTTTGTTTGGCAGCAGAGTATAAATAAGAGGGATATTTGTATCTTGGTATTCCCCATGAATGGTGTAAAGTTGATAGAAAGGTTTGGGACAAACTTTAAAAGTCCCATCCATCATCCATGTTTCACATGATTTAAGCTTTTGCAAATTATTATTTGTAGCAAAAAGTAAAATTCTTTTGTCCTGGCTGTTGTTGTCATACATTAAGAATTTATCCTCATTATGTGTAATGGTATATTCAGGATATATTTTTATATCCTGAAAACTTTCTGGTGTTGGTGGAGTTGGATCAGAAGCACGTTTAGTTTTTGCAATTAATCTCTTTAAGTTGGGAATAGAAGGTAGCTGTCCTGTCACATGTTCAGGAACTTTGCTTAATACATTTTTTAAAATGCTAGTGCTTGTTTCTTGTGATCCTGTACTAGCATCTTTCAATGTTTCTAGTGCTTCTCTCACTTCCACTTCAGTTACATTTGGTGGGTGGTTATGCTCACGTACATTTAACACATTGTTATCAACAGTTGTTGCTCTACCATAGCATGCATTAGAGTAATATTTACTACATTTCCAATGGGTCTTATTTGCTTTCACTCTTTCTTGGGTGTAGGTGTAACCCATGTAGCTCAGCATTAGTTTTCCTTTTTGCGAAGTAATGAAAGTAGCTCCAGTTGCCATGTCTAAGGTAGATCTGTGGAAATATATATATGTGTTTTTAAGAATATTGAACACAATTTATAGAGATGTGTCTAATACTAGGCTACAGTGCTAATGTATACTTACTATGTGGCTTCACTGGTAAACCTTTTATTCTTACTTCTTTTTCAGATTTGTATCCTGTTTAAGTTCTGTAGTAGTGTTAAAGAATAATAGAAAGAAATACTTTAGTGTAATAAGTTTTTCATTTTAATTTTTGCATTTTTACACATACAGTGATTATACTTACTTAATGTAGTAGAAGATGTTGGTAGTGTAGTTGTAGATAGGCAAATAATTTTGTAGAGTCTGTGGAAAAAATTATCATTGTGTTACTTGTAGTATTTGGATGATAGTAGTTAGATACATGTTTTTAAAATTTTACATTTACTTAGCCAGTTTAAAAATTTTTTATCAGCTATCTAAGTAGACATGGATAAGGTAGTTAATAAAAGTGCTTACATCTAACTGTATTGTCGTTGTTGATAAGTTCAACATGTTTAGTTGTTACTCTAAAGAACAACAGTTTTAAAAATCGGGAGTTTATGGACTTATAGTAACTTCGAAAGAAAAATGGTATTTAACTTACTTGAAGTGTAGTGTGATGTATTGTAGTTGTAGTCGTTCGTTTGTATTCTCTTCTCTCAGCAAGGTAACCGTTTTTCTCCAAGTTTGGGCCAAAAATGGTAAATTACGTTAGGTGTGTAATTGTATTTATATGAGTGAGTTAATTAATGGTAGTTTTGGATTGGTTCAATTAGTGGAAATTCAAAATCATTGGTTGAGAACGTTATTTGGCGTGGGAAAACCGTTATTTTTGTGAGACGATGTTGCTTCACTATTTGTTTGTAAAAGTATATATTAAATGTTTTAGTGATGTCAATAAAATAGCAGAAAAATTTAAGTTAAATCAAAGAATAGTGCATTTCGAGTTGTTTATAAAAAGACGATATTTTTTGTATATATTTAGAGTACATAGGTCGTCGATGTTAGTGTAGTCGATATATATGTCAAAGGTAGTGTTATTTAAAATACAGTCGATAATGTAGTAGTCGATATTTAAGTAGTCGATATTAATGTTAACGATATTAGGGTTGTCGATAAAAAAATATCGATATTTGTGTGAAATCTATGTTATGTATAGGATGACGATATTTCTGTAAGCGATGTTTTAGTGACGATATTTATTATAGACGATATTTATGTTAACGATATTTCATCATGGAACCATGTGGACTTAGTAACAAGCAAATAAATTCCTCTTATTGCATCTGTGGTCTGTGCCCGGGTGTTCTCTGCTGCCTGCAACCACTTCGGGATATATATACATATTCATTCCTTCGGCAAAACAAATGGAGACAAGGGGCTGCAACGGTGGCGGTCTAGGTCGGGCCCCTGAAGCCCAAAATAACACTTCCTTCGCTCACAACATCAAGGAACACCCAGACACTACTTGATGCTTCGTAGTGTTTATTGACTACAAAGCAGTCTTACCAATGCATTTCGGCTTTTAGACTTGATCACGGTGTGGAGACTCAACAAGTCTGTTGTTTATGTCATGATGTTGTAAATGGTCTCGTCAGCTTCCTCTCCACACTGTGATCAAGGCTAAAGGTCGAACACATTGGTGAGGCTGCGTTGTTGTAAATAAACACTACGAAGTATCAAGTAGTGTCTGTGTGTTCCTTAACATTGGGGACGGTGGAGGTGATATTTTGGGCTTCTAGAGCCAACTCTATACTATATATACATTCTTCTGGCGATAGCCAATAGGTAGTTAATTAAAGCCTTTTTTGTTTTTGCTAATAACTTTGGCGCTATTTGACGAATGTTGACGAAACTTACAAAACTAGGACACAAGTTATTTCAGTTGTCTTGAACATTTCGGGGGGATTTGTCAAGCATGGTTTGAGAAAAAGAGGGGGGTCCACATATTATTTTCCCCATACAATGTCAATTGGTATTTTGCAATATTTAGAAACGGCTACAGCTCGAACCGCTGAACAGAATTACACCAAATTTTGCAGAAATGTCGATATTGGTCTAGGGGTGGCAAACAATATTGTGGACACCAGGCCATTAATAGGGGGGAATCAGGATAGCTTTGTCCCCATGTCCCTATCTATTACTGCCAAAGAAATCACAGAGGCTATTAATCAAAGTAAGGGAGGAAAAGCTCCGGGGGCAGATGGAATACCCATCGATTTATTTAAATATAAGAATGAGTTATGGTTCCCGCTCCTTACATGTGTGCTTGAGGCCAGTTGCAATCTGGGCTTTATTGACACATGGTCAGATTCAATAATTATCCCTATTTTCAAAAAGGGCGACCAAAACAACCCTTCCTGCTATCGCCCTATATCCCTCCTGGGCTCTTTTATGAAAATAACTGGGAGAGTAATCTTGAATCGATTGCGGCAATGGGCAGAAGAAGCAGAAATTCTGTCGCAAGTCCAATATGGTTTTAGGGAAGGTCGGGGCACAGTTGAACAAGTCCTTAATTTTTCATTACTCCTAGGAAAATACACTCAGGCAAGGGAGGGGAAAATCTATGCTGTATTTGCAGACTTAAGCGCTGCCTTCGACTGTGTTATTCACAGTCATTTATGGAAGATCCTTAAGGAGTTGAAGGTGGACGAGGCCCTAATTTCCTTCCTTAGGCAGCTTTAAGTGGGAGCCAGGGCAAAAGTTAGATTTGGTACCAACGGCGAATGCACTAAGCCGTTCCATGTCCGGCGGGGTGTCAGGCAAGGATGTGTCCTCGCCCCTTTTCTTTTCAACTTATACACCAATGATCTAGAGAAAGATTTGAAGGCCGAGGTGCGCGATTCCCCCCAGGTCAAACATAATCAAATTGTTTCACTCCAGTATGCTGATGACGCTGTGGTCATGACCAGAACTCAAAGAGGGCTACAAATGGCCTTAAATACATATATGAACTTTATGGACACGAGGGGGTTGAAACTAAATGTAAAAAAGACATTTGTAATGACCTGTGGTAGACGTAGGGAAAGAGAAGATCGCCCCTACCAAAACTTTTTCCTACCTGGGTATTGTATTAGAAGAGACGGGTAGCTGGGGGCCTGCAATTAGATCCAGGTCCCTGATGTTTAAACGAGCAACATCTGCCTTGATGATATTCTAAAAAAAATGGGGAAAAGACCCGCAGATATCTAGCTGAAAATTTACCAAGCTAAGTGTATTAGCACAGCTACTTATGGGGCGGGAGTCTGGGGAATATCTGACTCAACACCCATGCAGAAGATAGAAAACGCATTTTTAAAATTTATTCTGGCTGTTCCAAAGTACACCTAATTTTAACTGTCATGCAGAGTTGGGCATTCAGTATATAAGTGACCTTATTAGCATGCAACCGCTATTGCTGTGGCATCGAGTATGGACCTCACCCGATCTTAGCCTGAACAGAGACATTGTTACTGACTGCATGAGCCTAGATCGGGCCACTAGAATCCCCTGGTTGACCTATATACGTAAGTTTGCCAATGATCTAGGGAGACCTGAGTTTTATCATACACCTGAATCACAGTGTAATATTTCCAGGAAGGACTTGAAGTTGCTATGCTGGAACCATTTGGAAACCCTAAGGGCAGGAGTAGAATTGGTTAAGAAATCTGTGACTCATCATCAAGTAACGTTAGTGACATACTCGATTCAACCTTATTTAAACTGGTGCTTAAATGGTTTCGACTTGTATTTACTGACAAGATTTAGGTTTAACATCTTTTTTCGTTCAGTAACTTTCCCAAATATGAATAACTGGGACAGGATGTTATGTAGTTGTCCGTGTGATAATATGTCAGTTCAATCTACATTGCACGTTATCTGTTTTTGTAAATTTTATGTTGATGAAAGGTTGAGGTGGATTAAACCACTTCTAAAAAAGTATGGAACATTGAGACAATGCAGGCCGGCCCTACTGTTTCTTTTATCTCTTAATGATGTATACACTGTGGCCGTAATGACAGGTTTTTTAAAAAGCGTTCTACAAAAAAAGGAAAAGCTTAAATATTCTCTAAATTTGATTGTTCTTTTTAAACATTCTTAATGTATTTACATGAATTATTGTATGTGCAAAACTGAATCTGTTGCTTTTATGATTTTATGTATTTTAAAATCGAATAAAGCTTTTTCATTCATTGGTCTAGAAAGAGACCTTTTCATCATTTTGTGAAAATCTGTTAATTAGTTTGGGATATATTTAAGAAATACATTTATAGATATCTAGGGACGCAGATCCTTTGCAAATCTGCAGGTAACCAAAACCTAATTGGAAAAAAAACCTAACCAACTCACTCACCATCCCCCCGCATGTACACCGTGGGGTTAGGTGCATGCATGGAAGTTGGCCACAGGGCCTATGCTGCAGGTGGTTGTATTAATGTACGGTAATTATATATTACTTTCCATAAAAAAAAATACATAGAAATTCCCTGAAAAAATCAAAGGTTACAGGGATGTTAAAGTTTGTTTCACATTTTACCTAGACAAACAATCGAAATTTGATAGTTATAGTTATACTTATAGTTATACTTATCTGAAGAAACTATAACTTGTGCCATTAAGTAACTTTAGGCCACGAGTCATAGTTTCTTATCATAAGTATAACTATAAGTATAACTATAACTGCAGAACTTCTATGGTTTTGTGTGGGTAAAACATGAACCTAACTATAACATCAATGTAACCGTTGGTTTTTCAGTGAATTTATATAGATATATGTAGCTTTGAAAATAAGTCTGCTGTGGAACAGATGTACCCCAAGATAAGAACTCCAAAATGGCATTGAATACCCACTGGATTGCATATGAAATACATGTAGGACCACAAGTCCCATAATGCTAGTAGCCATCCACTTGGGAGGGCTACTAGGGGCCAACACTACACAATGAGCAATTGTGACAGCTGGTCGTCATTTGCCAATAAAAATATCGGATTCCCTTTGAAAAAGGTCACAAAGACCGAAACGCATCAGGATTGAATTGCCGATGCATCCACGAGTGCGACTCCTATTCTTCTTGGCTGGAGGATTGCTGGTTCATGTTTGGCAGCGTGGTTCTGCTGCGGAGTTGCCCACCACCATAATTTAAAGGAATTCATCAGTTTAATTCTCTGCCTCAATTGTTCTTCTATGGGAGTGTGTTGCACTGCCATTGATTGGCCATGTGTGGTGCTTGACTTACTGCAATTCTGAACTGGAGTACATCTGAGCCTATTTTGACACTAATGAAGCTGTAGTAACATTAGAAGAATGTTTTATGAATTGGAAGGATCAAACTCTTTTGTGAATGCTTGTTTTGTATTAGAATGCTCCTCCCTACACACTTCATAAATCAATTTAACCACACCCATTTTGAGTAGTTGGTCCCCATCTTCCCACCACCTCTTCTGGCCCCTTCTACATTTACTACAAAATCGTATACTTATGTGTAGGGTTATCACCACCAAAGTAGGGAGGGATATCCTCACAGAAACAATAGGAGAGGCTGAGTGGAGATCTCTACCAGTAGGTTTGTGTGTTACATTTCACAGTACATAAGCAGTACTACCGGAGAACTACTTTACGTGCTACAAAATGCAGTTTGTGAATCAACCTTTTAAACTGAAGATGTGTTGCAGCATCTGGCTTTCACACCAATGGTCATCTTCTGCTTACTTTGGCTAGTGATGGATGATGAAAAGGGTACACCAATAGTGGCAGGGACCAGTACATACACAGTACATAAGCAGTACTACCTTAGAACTACTTTACGTGCTACAAAATGCAGTTTGTGAATCAACCTTTTAAACTGAAGATGTGTCGCAGCACCTGGCTGTCACACCAATGGTCATTTTCTGCTTACTTTGGCTAGTGATGGATGATGAAAAGGGTACAACAATAGTGGCAGGGACCAGTACATACAGCAGAACGGCAGAGCAGCCCTGGAAATCTAGACAAATTCCACAGAACAGGGCGAGACCCATGAAAGAAAGGGGAAGATTCCCAGAGGAGTGGTTCCTAGCACCAGTGTCGGAAGTATAAAAATGGCAAAGACATAACTATGTGTACCCAAGGTGGGCATTGGGGATGTGGAATCTACCCAACAAGGTATGGGATTTCAATTACTCTGGGATGATACTCTCTGCCCACATTCCCCAACTCAATCTTCTGTTGGACCGCTCTTGAAGGTTATCATGATATGTCTAGGGTATTGTCTAACGACACAGGTGTTCTAACAAAAGTACTCCAGAATACATTCTAATTCTTTCACATCACCCAAACAGACAGTAAATGGCTTACTGCCACTATGGATTCAGCTGGATTGTCACCATGCTGGTCACATGGTTCCCTTGTGCATTCTATAAAAGGCAAGGGGCTAGGCTAAAAGAACTCGTTATTCAGATCGGCCACATTCCTCTGACTCTAGTGACTCTACAGGTGAGTGATAACATTGAAACTGTGAAGGTGAGCATACCATATGATGTCATAGTCAAGGTCTTACATGGAAACCCCCATTAGGAATTAATCTTCTTTTGGTCCTAATCTGGGATGGGCAAGCTGTGAGGACAAAAATCCTGAACTCTTTGCACCAGCCGCCCCATCCTGCATTTTATTTTCAGTTTTTCTCTCTGTGGTCTTATTGATGTTGCACAAGTTAAGGCACTTGCATTACTCACCCTATTCCCTAACACACTTGTATTCCCTTAGCTCTGGAGCCAGCCTGTTCAAGGAATCAATACATTCATTTATACATTCCTTTGCAATACCTTCCAGCTTCTTTTTGAGTAGTTTGTGTATACAGGTCATTTTTTTTTTTACTAATGTTTTTTGTGCGGTTGCTCATGGGATGCAATGCAGTGAAATAGATGGGCTGGCTTACTAACCATTTTAAAAGCCCACGTGTGCAAAGCTAAATTGCGTTGCGTTGCGTTGCCCGAGTACCTGTGCTACCTGTAGAAGTAGATGGCCCACGGGTGGTACAGACCGAGCCGTAAATACAGCATGAACTGTACCAGATTTTATTACAAGACGAAGGCTCATATTGTGCGGTCTTTTCTTGCTTTTTATTTAATAGCTGCCAAGTTAAAACAAAACTACATTAGCCAGTAAACCTGGATAAAAAACTACAAACAATGACATCACATTAGAAGCACCAATAGCGTTGAGTAACCTAACAATTTTCTGGACTGAGAGCAACAATTCCTCTTTTCTTGCTGCTCGCAGTCAACATAAGTATTCTTTTCACGTTTGCTGGCTTCATATTGCTAGTATTTTCATGACTTAGTCCTTATTGTGGTAATTTTGCTTCAATATTCCAGTTATTGTTGTTGTTTGCTCACCGCTTCTATCATGTGTGCGCTCTCTCAACGCGCTGTTTCTTCCAGCGTGCTTACTGTTTCTCGCTTCTACCCTCAGAGCTTCTGTTTGCCTTCCTCAGACAAATCTCGCCTTCCCAGCCTTCCGCAGCATTTTCAAGCTTGTGAAAATACTTTTTTCTTCACTCCTTGCCTGGGCAACTCCCAATAACATGCCCCTCCCCTTCTCCTGGAGACACTCCCCTAGGCTCTTTTCTTCTCTGTTAACCATTTCCTTTCCATTTTGGGAAACTTAAGAGTTTATTAATTTACAATTGTTTTTCTGGGGATTATTTTGCTGCATTTTCTCAGTTTAGGAATAATTAATTAATTTTATCATTATGTCTGAAGAAGAAGACACTCAGGTGTTTAAATACAATTTGAAATTCTTTGTAAGGGAATCTGTTCAGCAGGCTGGAGTAGTTTCTATGCTGGATGTGTCAAAGAATTTAGAGGAGTCCCTTTCTAAAATGCTTTCTTAGCCCCCTCTGAAGGTCCCTCCAAGAAACGTGCAGCCACCTCTGGTGTCACTAATAAAGGCATTTCTCTGAGCACTGGTTCTCCCACCGAGCGGTTTCTTTTTCGGGGCTCCCTCTCTCTCTCCTTTATGTTATCTATTTTAAAGCCACTGATGATGGCGATGATGACGACGTGCATGACACTACTAATTTTGAAGGATATTCAGATCCTACAATTTATAGGCCGCCGGAGAAAAGGTGGAAAATGTCTCATAATGTTGGTGGTTTTTTTCACCCAGTGTCCAATGATTTAGTTTTATAATATAAGGAAGAACCCATGTTTGACCCCTCCCTTATTTACCACCCCAACTCTACTAAGTGGATTCTTTAAGAGCATGTGGCTGTTTGTGTCCTTTTACCATCGCCAGGCTTTTGATAAATCTTCATGTAACAAGTTGAAATCTAAATTTCCCCAACCTTTTTGTCTCAACAGCATTACGTCCACTCCTGTTATTGATCCCAATATGTTAATGTTTTTTACGAAGTACGGAAAAGACCCAAAGAAAGGTCTTGACAGAGGCTGGTCCAATTGTCAAGATCGGATTTTGGATTTGGTTGGTCCTCTGACCAGAATTTTGGATTTAGCTGAAGAGGCAAAGATGGAAGGCACACACATGGATCCTGACACCATATCTAACTCGGCTTAGTGGGCTATATGTATTTTGGGCAATTCCCATATTTCACAAGAAAGGAGGAAAAGCCTGCTACTCAAAATAGATCAAAAGCTTAGTAGCTTGGCTACTGAAGAGGAAGGTCCTTTGGCTAATGGCCTTTTATTGGGATATTCTTTTTTTCAAAGAACTGGGAAATTATGTCTTCACTTTCGCTACGATGGATAAGGCCCAGCTTTCTCTCAAGAAGATATTTTCTTCCCGGGTTTTCTCCCAGGGCCAGCAAAGGTTGGAGACGCTTAGCCGGCCTTTATCTCACAAGGGTCAATCGCTCAACAGAGACCCCTTCGGCCAGCAGTCCTAGGTGGACGTCTACTCTGGCTACAAACCCCAGTTATATCCCCGTCCATCCAAAGGGGTTTTGCTCCAGGGGATAACAGAACAAAGGAGAACAATTCTCAGGTAAGACTTTCCAATTCTTGCCTACCTCCTGTACGAGGCAAATTAGCTCTTTGTTTAAATGCATGGTTTTCTCAGACTACAGATCACTGGTTAATTCAAACCGTTCAAGGTTATCAAATAGAACTCTATCAACCTCCACTGCAGTCGTATGTTCCTCATTCTCATCTTTTTTCACAGGGCCAGTCACTGTTAATTCAAGACAAAATCTATTCTCTTCTACCCAAACATGCAATTGAAAAAACAGATCTTGATCCCTCAGGATTTCTCAGCACCCTTTTTCTGGTGCAGAAGTAAAATACAACTTTTTGCCGTGTGGTAAGTCTAAAAGTTTTTAACATTTCGTTGTGTACCACCATTTCAAGATGGAAACCATTCTCCTTTTCTGCGATATCTTACTTCAGGACGATTGGTTAGCCAGATTGGACCACAAGACACTTACCTGTCAGTTCTGATACATCCTTCTCACAGAAAATGTCTTCATTTCCAATGGGGAATTTCCTTATTCCGCTTCAAATCCCTTCCTTTCAGCCTTTCTTCAGCTCCTTGGTGTTTCTCCAAGATTCTCAAACCTGTTGAAGCTTTTCTCAGAACACAAAGAATCAGACTGATCGTCCACCTCAATGGCTTTCTTGTAATGGCTCAGGACAAGAATGTGTTAATTTCTCATTTACAATTTTTACCAAGGCCTTCTTCTTCGTTTAGGATTTCTAAACAATGTTCAGAAGTCTGCTCTGGTTCCTTCTCATCAGATGGAGTTTCTAGGTTTCCTGATAGACATCTCTCGGTTTATTCTGCAACTTCCTCAACACAAGGTCGCCCTCATCAAAAAAGAAATCCATCACTTCTCTTACACATTTTTTCTGTCAGATTGTTGGCCCATTTGGTGGGCCTTCTAGCCTCCACGATTCAGTTGATTTTTCCAGGTTCTTTTCACAATTTGGCCCATTAGAGATTAAAGATCCAACATCTACGCAGGGGTCTCACTTTTTTGGACCCGGTTTCTTTAGATCCAGAGTCCAAAGAAGAATTCCTTTCATGGCTGATTCACTTAGACACCTGGAACAGGAGGACAATGTTCTCTGCCACCCCAGATCTTGTCTTAGAAACCGATGCAAGACTCTTCTCTATGCCTTTTCTCCCTTCCTATTGATTACGCAAGTCCTGGCGCAGGCTCCAGGCGGTTCTGATCACCCCCTTTTTGGCAAGCCAAACCTTGGTTTCCAACTCTGTTGGCACGGTCCTCGTATACCTCCCTCACTTCCCTAATCTGTTGCTCAACCCTCAGGGACTTCAACACAACATGATTCTAGGGTGCTGTCTATTTCTTATAGCTTGAATGATTTCAGGTCTTCCTGGAGAACCCCAGGAATTTCAGAAGAAGCTATCCACTTCATTCTGCAATTTTAGGCCCCTGGCACTTCACAACTCTACAAATGGGCCTAGTTGGCCTGGTGTAGCTGGTGTCTGGACAGGGATTCAGATCCTGTATGAGCAGATGGTACGCTATGCCTCTCTTGCATATCAAGGAAAAGCTTATCGCATGATCAATACTTGCAGGATAGGCATTTCTGCTGAACACCTTAGAGTGGATGGAAAACCCATTGGTGAACATCGTTTGATATGTCCATCTGATAAAGGGAGTACATTATGTTTATCCTCCAATACCCAAATACAATAAATTGTGGGATGTTAATTTGCTGTTAAATATGTTTGTCTCATGGCACGATAATATGTACCTTTCTCTTAAACAAATATATGCAAAATTGACAATGCTTTTGTGTTTAATTTCCTTGAAACATGTTTCCGATGTTAAAGCTTTAGATGTATTCTCATTCCATTACTCTCCTCTTAATGTTTCTTTTCAGGTTTCAGGTTTACAGGCATAAAAAAGATGAGTTTATCTACGATTTATTATACTTTTTTCCCATCTCAACCAAAATTGTGTGTTGAAAATTGTTTAAAATCCTATGTTTCACCAACCGCAGATTTGAGATCTTACTCTGCTACCCAGTTGCTTATTTCTTTCCAGAAACCCCATAAGCATGACTCTTCTCCCACTTAGCCTGCTGGGTAAACTGGATTATGTCCTTGCCTGGTATTGATGTTGATTCCTTTGGCGAACATTTGCCCAGAGGGGCTATGGTCGCTAGGGGGTTTTTGGGCAGGTGCAAGTTTGCATGGCATTCTCAAATCTGCAGACTGGTCAAACGTTAAAACTTTTAGAACCCTTTACTGTAAACCTATTTCCATGTGTCTGATTCTGTTATTTCAGTGCTTTGAACAAGCAAATTATGAGCTCTGGTCTTGTAATAAAATTAAGATTGTCCCAGCCTTGGTGTCTGTTATAAGTGCAATGTATTCTGTTTATCTATGCTTTGCTTTCATCACGAGTCGCATGTAACCACAAGACTCGTAAAGGGTGTTTTCCTTTGTTTGTTGTCTACATTCTTGATCGTGGTCGCTCCGTTGCAGAGAACCTTATCAACGCCACAGAATCCAATATCTGCAGCTGGATGGCTCAAGTCGTGGGTGCATTATTTCCTTGAATAAACCCTGGAAATGTCTCCCACATTTGCTGCATCTTTATTTAATAAATAGGTGACGATTGGGAACTTCCTCCACACCCACACCCACTGCCACCATCCAGCCTCCGGCTCCTCCATTTCCTGGCGTCATGCTGCCATATTGAAAATTCAGGAAATTCACGTATTTAACTCGTCTATTGCATGTTTGCACAACAGCAATAGACACGCTTTTAAAACCACTTTGCGTAATAATTGCTTGTTCCTTTTCACAGCGACAGGCATGCTTTGCTTGTCACTTACCCATCGCTTTCTCAGAGTCACAGGCAAATTTATGTGCACATTCAAGTTAATTACTATTCATCTCAGTGATTGACACGTTTTGCCTACCATTGTATTTTTGTATATTCCATAGGTATTTTACGGTTGTTTTAATATTGTCATTCCTCACATATTTACAAGATATTACTATTCAGTGTGTTAAGAGGTCTTCGGGGATCGGGACTCATGCCATGACGAGGATACAGACATGCTGCCGCTTCATGTACAGGGTGTGAGCGGCTCCTTTAAGCAGAACTGCGAAGGACAAGCGGAGGAGTGCCCAGAGACAACGTAATCGAGACCCGTCCTATCACGGGGAGAGCCGGCCTTAAAACGGAAGACGCTGCGTATGGAGAGGCGGTTGTGGAGATTCCAGCGCGGAAACCAGAGAACATGTGGAAGATGTCAGAAGCAAGCCGCCAACCTGTGGGAGGACCTGAAGAGCCCACGGAGGTACCGACCAAAGCCAATAGAACACCAATAGACGCCAAATACACCGCGAGACGCCCTGCCACTCTCCAGAAGGAGCATGGCTGGAGCAGGTACGTCACCGTATACGGGGGATTGTGTTGCCACAAGGAGGGAGCGTGTAAAGTTTTTGAGGGTGGTCACCGTTTGTTTTTTCACTGTCATTCACTCGGTGGTGGAGCTCGGTGCGTCCCTCACAGCCCCGTCCCTACTACAGCCATATAGAAGGTTCCCCACTGATTCGTGACTCTCTTTTCTTGTATGCACCGCTTGTCAACCGGAGGGAAAAGGAAACCTGAAGTACTCCATGTGGAAACTCAACACGAGAAGAGAACACCAAGAAAGGAACCCCAAGACTGTTTACCGTATTGCAGACTTCTTTATTTGTTTGGCACAATAAAATATAAAAGCATTACTATCCAGTAGTCCTGTCATATTCTTTGAAGAGGGCAAGGTCAGGGAATATTGCCCACCCCAGGGATCACTCGATACAAATTGCTATAACTTGTTGTAGTAATTAAGCTAAAGCAACATAGTCACTCTTCATGGCTTCAGCTGAACAATTTCAGACACCAGCTCCTTTTCTCCAAACTCCAGGTAAACCTGTACTGAAATGGCGACATTGGTTGAAAGGATTTAAAAACCAACTTGATTGCGAGTGACGCCGTGGAATACTCACTACCTCGTAAAGTTGCTATCTTATATGGTTGTCTTGGTATTGCTGCAAAACACATTTTTGAAAATCTTCCCATATTCCCTGCACCCACTGGTAGTTCTGGTGACAATTGGGTCACATATCAGGAGGCTCTTGCAAGCCTTAATAAACAATATTAGAAAAATCACCATTTGTTATACATGTGGGTCAAATAATCATATTGGCAATTTTCCTAACTATCCCGCTTCTGGCAAAAGATGTTCATCTTGCAAAAAGATAAGACATTTTCAAGCTGTATGCAGAAATGGCAGAAAGTTTACTAGAGTCAACAACATTGAATTCAAAGAAAACATGGTGATGAATCCTGCTGTGATCGACTTAATAATGTCTTATTATCTATTGAATGTGATTCAATTGATGTTTTTAAAGTTAAGGGACCGTGGTGTGAATTACTAGTTGGCACAGTTCTTCTTCAAGTCAAAGCCGATTCAGGTTCTCCGATCACCATTCTCTCAGATAACAGTTTCATGCACACAGGCATGGACATGTTTCTCTTATCAAATCAGACACCTATCCCAAGGCTTATGGAGAGAAAGACTTTCATTCCAAAATTGAGTGTTTGACTAGACACACTTACACTAAAGTTTACGTGGCTACCAAGGGGAGAAATATAGTACGTCGGTTATGTTTAGCCAAAATGGGCTTCTCGAACCAGGTTCAGATCAACCAGTCACCTTAGGAGACATTCCACATGATTATTACAGTGACCAGGAATACAAGCATACTGGTGTTGCCGATCTCTCTGTCTCTAAGGATAATATTGAAAACGTACTCACTCAGTTCCCCAGTGTTTTTCAGAACAAGGTTGGCAACGTACTAGGCTTCAAACATGAAATACGTCTCAAAGCTAATGCACAACCCATTGTTCACAAGGTACAATCCTTACCCTTGAGTGCAAGAGATGAGTTAAAGAAGTTCCTTAAAAACCTATGTGACTAGTGAATTATTACACCTTGCAACTCCTCTGAATGGGGTTCTCCCATAGTTTTGGTACACAAAAAAAGTGGTATGGTTCGGCTATATGCCGACTTGCGCTCCCTTAATAACAACATAATTTTAGATTGTCACCCCTTACCCAAAATTCATGATCTCTTAGCCAATAGAGGTGGAGCAAAGTATTTTTCCTTGTTAGACCTTAAATCTGCTTGTCACCAGATTCCCCCCTCTTTCAAATTCCCAAGAGTTAACTTATTTCGTAACACCGTTTGGTGCTTACAAATATTTGAGACTGCCATTTGGACTAGCATCTGCGGCTAGCGTTTTTCAGAAACTCATGGATACCCTGCTCAAAGACATTCCTGGCGTACAAGTGTACCAGGACGATATCCTAGTGTTTGCAAGCAATATCACAAAACATCACAAAGTTCTTTTCAAAGTGTTAGGCGTACTAGAAAAGGCTGGAATGACCCTCAGGCATGATAAATGCAAATTTGCAGTACAAGAGTTAAATTACTTAGGAAACACATTATCACTTGATGGCATAAAACCAAAATTTTCCCTCATAAAAGCCATTAGGGATGCCAAATCCCCCAAAGACCGATATTCCTTACGTTAATTTCTAGGATTGGCAGAATATTATGCCAAATTTGTGCAAGGGAATGCACAAATTGTGGAACCTTTACGGGCTCTTTTAAGAAAGGGTACAAAATTTGTATGGTCAGATAAGCTTCAGTCACTTTTTGTACAAGTAAAAAAACTAATTGAAAACTCACCCACTTTACACCCTTACTTGGATGGTTTCAATGTTTCATTAGTGTTGATGTCAGTATTTCTGGTTTGGGTGCCGTCTTCAGTCAATGGGTAGCAGGTAAAGAACACGCTGTTGCCTTTGCATCAAGAGCACTTCTGCCTGCCGAGACTAAATACAGTACTATTGAACGCGAAGCCTTAGCTTGCGTCGGGCCATTCACAAGTTCAAAACCTACATTTGGGGTCGAGAATTTGAGATATAAACAGACCACAAGCCACTTATGCACATGCTCTCTAAAGGTACTTCCAATGATCCCTCTGCCAGATTAGTCCGCTTACTGTCAAAACTCAATGAGTTACATTTTGTCATAAAACATATTCCTGGTGGGAAATTTTCAGGGCGGACTGTTTATATCAAGAATGTCGTTAATGAAACACCTGAAATTGATGATGATGTTGAGTGTATTGTTGCTGTTGTTTATGCCATTGCTGAATGCTCTCCAATTTCTGAACATGAATGGAGTATAGCTTATCTTAATGATGTAAGTCTTTTAAAGGTCAAGAATTTTATTGTAAACAAATGGCCAGAACGCAGTTTTATCTCAAGATTTAAGGGCTTCTGCCAATGTATCTGATGAACTTTCCTTAGTCAATGACATGATTTTACGAAATAATTTGTTTGTTCCACCTGAGTCCTTGCGCAATTCAATTATTCATTCAGCACATCAAGGTCACTTGGGTGTTACCAAGGCTTGCCAGTGCATCAAACTATTCTATTGGTGGCCCTCTTTAGACTCACAAGTCAGAAAAATGATTGAAAATTGTACAGAATGTCTATTATCTGACAAACATTGAAAAACTCTTTCCACCCGACTACATCCTGTTCCTCTTCCAGAGAACGCATGGGATAAAGTGGTGTAGACTTTTCAGGCCCCTATGATGTCTTACCAAGCGAAAATAGGTATTTGATCTTACTAGTTGACTACTACACTGAGTGGCTTTACTGTAGTTTCTGAAACGGAGCATCAACAGATAATGCCATCAATTTTTTGAAAAGCATAATTGATGTTGAAGGTTTCCCCAAAGTCATTGTGACTGACAACGGAACGCATTTTGTTTCACAAAAACTGTGCTCCTTCCTTAAAATAAATAACATTGCCCACAATAAGGTTGCATTGTATGCACCATCCTCCATTGGTTTGGTAGAAAGAGGCAATTGAATCATTAAGGAAGGAATTCAAACTGCAATCTCCACCAGACAGGATAATTTGCCTTTCGTACACGACAAGGTGTGGACATAGAACACTACGCCACGCTCTTTTACCGGCATTGCGCCATTTACTCTTTTCAGAAAAAGAAGAGCTCACTCACATTTCAATCCCACCTGGTTGCTTGAGAGAAATAAGCAAAATTCCAATGACACCCTTGATTCTACATTACTACAAGAACAGGTTAAGGCCAAACAATTGTCTACGAAAGTACAATTTGATGCTGAGAAACATTCCATTGATCAACAACTTAAAACATGGTTATTCCTTGATCAACATAAGTAATGGGGCGCCCTGTAATGTTTTTATGCACTCAGCCCAGCGCCGGGACACTCTATTGAGTAGCTGTGCGCTTTATAAAAACTAAATAAGATATGATAACCTTTGCAAAAAGGAGACTGTGTTCTTATTAAGAACGGCAGAAAAGTTGCCAAGGGAATGTCGAAATCTTTTGCACCAACTTTGGTAATACAAGTGAGCAAGTGTTCTGCTCTTCTTGATAACAAAGGATGGTGGAACAAGAGGGGTCTTGCTAAAGTATCTTCCCCTCAGGCTGATGTCTTGAGCAAATACTTTGATATAGAAAATGATCATTGCGATTGGTTTGACTTACCTCAGGTAAAAGAGTCTAGTCACAATTTAAAATTGAGTATGTTCCAGGCAAAAGTAATGTTTTAGCGGATTTGTTATCTCGCATGCCATCTGAATTACAAGATTGTGAAATTAATGAATGGGATTAATTACAAGTGGCTTTAATTCATGATGATATCCAATTTTGTATTGAAAAAGAAAAATGGACTGAAGAGTATCTGAAGGAAAACAATTTGGTTTCACTCATTTCTTTTATTCGGAATGGTTGGCCAGAAAAATCTAAAGTAATCCCTGATATTAAGGCCTTTTGGGAAGTTAAAAATAACTTTCTGTAGTAGATGATACTGTTTTCAGAGGTGATAATGCTATTCCTCCCTCATCCTTAAGAAATCCCATCCTCTTCGCCAATTGTAAAGTCAGGACGCTGGTAATTTAAGTAATAATAGGTTTATTACAGGAACACAGGAGCAAGGTAGGACGCAGCCTACACAGGTCTTCTCCCACAGCAACTGCCCTTCAACATCCAGCATAGAATGTTGCAGAGCAAGAGCAGAGAGACAGAAGCTTGAAAGAAAACAATTCCATAGAACAACAATACATGTGATCAAGACACAACACACAACTTTACTCCTGCACCAATTGCAACACAGTCAAATCATTTACAAGCTGTGGATAACAATGTGTCATCTGAAACATGCCTTAAAAGGTCAACATGTCTTAAACTTCTTTTAGGTTACGAGATTTTGCTTTAGTGTAATAACATTATTGCATTTATTTTTTGTTGCATCAATGTTTCCTTGTAACTTTCTTTTATTTCTTCCTAAGGGGGAAGATGTTGTAAGTGCAAGGTATTCTGTTTATCTATGCTTTGCTTTCATCACGAGTCGCGCGTAACCACGAGACTCGTAAAGGTAATGTTTTCCTTTGTTTGTTGCCTACATTCTCGATCGTGGCTGCTCCGTTGCAGAGAATCTTAGCAACGCTACTGTTTGTGTCGCATTCTCTGCAGCTGGATGACTCCGGACGTGGGTGCATTATTTCCTTGAATGAATCCTGGAAACTTCTCCCACGCTTCCTGCATCTTTATTTAACAGTGTCTGAAGGGCTAGATTTTATTAAAGACATGGAGGCGAGTATTATCCCACCACTTATCATTAACCTGCCCTGGTCTGTTTTTCTACAGTTCGGGTGCTATCCTCTGGTGCTTCCATCTCTACCTAATCCTTCTGGATTCTCTTCGACAATGGAACTCAATAGACCTCCTCATTGATCCTTTCTTCCTGTTCAAAGGATATTTCCTTGTCTGATGTTGGCCTGTCTTATGGATTTATTGACTGTTCTGATTTCTTTTAGTTTAGTGTTGTTGTTTCTTTCCATGCCTCATTTTGACTAACTCTCTTCAAGAAAAGAGGAATTGTTCCTCTCAGTCAAGATATTATTAGGTTACTCGACGTGCTATTGGTGCTTCTATTGTGATTTTGGTATCCAAAGGAAGGAGTAGGGGGCTGTTACTGCTCTCGCCGGAGCAGAAGGTCCACACACGACGTGCCCAAATAATACGTATATACAAAGGTTGTCGTGTTGTTCCTCATGAAAGAGAGAAATACAGATACAGTCTATAGTGCAAGTGGATTAGAACAGGGTAGCCTGATGGTCACCCTGGGAATCCATTTTGTTGGATTTAATGCCCTCACACACCCTTTCAGGTGTCATGCTTCATCATTTGGGCCTGCTCCTCGTTGGGTCGGCGGTGCAATACCCAACGGGCAACACCTCATAGAGGGGCTCTTTAGAGGAGATCTTTTTCCAACTGCCGTATGGATGAAGTGCGGGTATGGGGCCAGAATTCAGGGTAGACGTAATTTTGTAAATTAAAATAAAGCTAGTGGTACCGGAAATGCTTTATTCAGAAGTGCCACTGCTTTAGTTAAAAACGATTTCCTAGAGGAGAGTAGTGGAAAGTGATGTTTCCCGCTCTCATCTGGAATTTATTGCAGTCCGGTCAACATGTTTCTCGCTACTCTAAAGTTTGTTGAGCGATTCTTCAGGACCAGGAGGACTAGTTAGCAAGTATCTAGAAATGTATGTAACTGTCTACACTGTTACCACGGAGTATGGTGTATGTAAGCTCGTTTGGCTACCACACTAGTGGGTGAAGGGAAGAACAATAATATATTACCCTTCTTCAGGTTGTGATTGTTAATACCTGTTGGAGGAAAAGGGGAGAGCATATCACAAACAATTTGTAAAACATTGCATCAATGACTGTAATACTTGTGTGTTCCGCATGCCGATGTGAGTCATGCGTGTCATAACCTTATTACACAAGTGTGTCAAGCACTCTCAAAAGTGGGAGTTCAGTAGGAGTGACATGTGAAGGTAAAGACCTTGTATTTAAAAGTGAATACCCAATTGGTATTCATCGCACGCAGTTATTCACAACTCACCTAAAGTTAAAAACAATCATACAACGACAGTGTCCAGCGGGTAAAGCTTCAGGGAGATCTTCCACCACAATGCTATATAGAGGAAGAAATCTCAATGGTAATTCTATTGTGGTGTCATTATTTGTAGTTTTTTTACCAGGTTTTCTGGGTAATGTCGTTTTTTTTAATTGCCTGCTATTTAATAGATAGCAAGAAAAGACAGCATAATACTCACCTTCAAGACTTTAATACAATCTAGCCTTTTTGACAAGGCTAGGACAATCTTAATTTCCATACAATCTTTGGTGGAGTGAAGGTTTTCAACTCTTCCAACCGGTGAAGCTTCTGTCCACCACTTGCACTGAGATTACAGACTCCGCCACATTGGGATGTGCATCATTTCAAGCCCCATTTAATTTCACAAGCCCAGAAGGTGGAAACCATCTCTGAAATGTATATCTCATTATTTGAAGATCTGTTCTAAAAAGTAGTTTCTATTAACTTGATTGATACATTGTGATCTACTCTGGTTTTTGGGATGCACTATTTAAACTGAACAATCGCCAAAACTGTTCCTTTTATTTTATGATCCAATCTATACAATCATATTGCAAACCAAGACAATATGTGCACCCGCCTGCTAGTTCTGTCTGAATTAATCACTTTTTAAATTTTTTGTCAAACAAATAATTTTTTCATTTTTGACAATTATTTACATTTTAAGATCCCAACACATTAAGACATACAATTATATCAATGACAATATATCCCATCAAACATCACAAGCACTCTCATTCAGCTTTCATCATCTCAATCAATTACTTAAGCAAAACTCTTACACATTCACACATTCAGAAAACCAAATAATTTTTTTCTAATTACAATACTATTCAACTTTGAACATTTGAAAAAACTATTGATAAAAACCAAAGCCATTGAACTCAGTACTATCCACATTTCATCATTTTTAACAAAATGGAAAAATTGATTTAAACATTCTTATGGCATTAAACGGCCATCCATGAATGCAAAGCACTGTCAGATGGCTCCTTCTCAAAAAAACATAAACAGCACCTCCTAGTTTCCTACCTCATCCTCTATGTGTCCCCCCTCCCCCCTCATGCCCCTGGTCTTTGGAATGTGGCAGTTTAAACTGAGATTGTCATACTCCTCCCCAAAAGACTGCTCACTTGTTTCTTCGCCATCCTTGCTCACATGAATGTTCAACGATAGTTCAAGCTCTTTTTCCATCACCTTTTGCCGCACTCGGTGCCAGGTTTGGTAAGTAGCCGCAGCGGTTACTAGGAGGAGAGCCATGTTGCTTTTAAGGCAGTTCAGGTCTGTGACAAATGTTTAGACATGTCTGGCGTTGAAAGCAATATACCACCATTGCGGATGTGTATGTGTTTGTCAAACTACGCCTGGGCTGGAGTGAAGAAATGCCAGGGCTGTGAACAAATATGTGATCATCTCACATTAAAATTTTTCCAGAGTGCCACAGTCGCCTCAGCTAAACGCTGCCAACAGCTAATTTTACGCATATTATTGTGTTTGTTTCTAGAGGGAGCCTGTAATTATTTCATCTCCACTCTAGTCTTTAAGGAATTAGGAAAAGTACTTTTGATTTAGTGTTTCTCTCTCCAAAGCCAGGAAAACGCGCCAATGTAGCGAAATCATCAGGGCTGCTCTCAGCCCAGCCTGTCCTGGGCCAGTGTTCCCTGCGCTCTGCCTAGTCTATTGGCGGGAGGCCAGATTCTGTCTGTCCATTGGCTCATTTGTGACAGGCGTCAGCACGTTTATTACAAAGGAGGAGAGGGGAAGGACCAATCAGGTTACAGTTAACTCAGACTGTAATAACCTGTATTTAATAAATACCGTTCACTGCCCAGCTTTTGATTGTTCATTGGCTGGAGACCAGGCTCTGTCGGTTCACTGGGTCATTTGTTACATGCGTCAGCACATTCACTACAAATGGAAAGAGAGAACAACCAATCATTGCACTTAATGCAGTCTGTAAATCCCTGTGTAGGTAACATTTCTTGCGCCCTGTCTATGATTATTGGCAGGGGACTAGGCTCTGTCTGTTCATTGGGTCAAAATGTGGCAGGTGTTAGCAGATTCATTAAAAATGGTGAGAGGGCAACAAACAATCAGGTTGCACTAGTTCAATCTGTATTTACCTGGCAGACCCTCAGATGAAGTTCTCTTACAACAGAGGGAAGGAGGGAGATTCTGGCACCACTGGCAAATTGATGTGCTAAGAGCATAACCCAGACATTCTTGTCACTTGCCCTTTTGTGTGTATTTAGTCTGTGTACAGCTTGGCTGTGGGAGACCTCTGAGAAGGTCTGAGGCTTAATTATACCACCAAGTATCCATTCACAGGCCTGGTGGCCCCTTGCTGGGTGGCAGGGGCCATACCGGCATTGTCATTCTTATCTTTCTTCCCAAGGAACTCTGATGTTTGGCATCCCAAAGCCTTTGGGTCAACAGATACCCCGTTCTGCTTTTTTCTGAAGTGCCTTGTTCCCGCTGTTCAGTTTATTCCAATTCCAGACTGCTGTTCAGTGGTTGCCACCCTGGGAAGCTCCCGCCACCCTATCTTCGCTTTCTAACCTATTAAATATCACTAGCTTTAATCTTATAGTAATATGTAGTAGGAACATGTTCATCCCTACCCCTAATAAGTGGACCCTGTCCTCGATGTAAAAGCCCTGGACCAGCAGGTTAATGAGCCTGTCCTGATGAACTCCCAACCCATGCAGAACATATTCATAGGAATACTAAACTTTTGTAGAACATAATATTAAGCTTCCTTCTGCATCCCTCTACTGCCCCGTGCTCAATCGATCCTCTCCAGTTGATACTCAATATTAGTTCCGACTACAGAATGTTGATGGGTCCCAAGAGTTGTGTTATTGCTGTCGTCATTTTTTGTGTTGAGGTATTGTCCCTGTTGTAGTGTGTAGTGTGAGGTCATTCTCCTCTAAATGTATAACTAGTACACCGGGTCTGCTCTGCCTTGTAAGCAACCCCCTAATTGCAAGGAGCAGTTTACTCCACCTCATACCAGGTCTGCCAAACCACCATTATCAAGTGTGAGCCAACCAGACCCTTTGAAGTTCTGTCATCTTTCCGCCCATCGATATGCTCACACCAAGTAGGAGCTTTCGATTAGCCACACTGTCTTCCTGTCCTGGTGCTCCCTTGCAGGAGATAAACATATCGCAGCATCAAGATGTCCTTACATAGCTCTTCTAAGAATTTGACTCCTGCCTGCTCTCCCTCATTATGCCTTCTTTCTGCAGACGGCTGTAATGCCAGAAACCGGTCCCCGGAAGCTTGTTTCCTTTCCAGTAAAAGAATTGGCTTGGTAGTTTGGTCTGCCCTGTTCCCATGAATCACTGGGCCAGGGACAGACTAATTTGCATGTAGCCAGGTTCTGAGCTGGGATGATGCAGTGAGCTAAAAAACGGTGATGGATCAAGCCCTGATCTGTTGACTGGGTAGGAGTGTTCTGCTTAATTCAGATACTCTGTCCATCACCACCCCCTTTTCTGAATCGTTTTGTCCACCATAAGCGTGGAAGGGTATGCTCAGATGTGAGTCCCTTGCTCACTGCACAATCAGGATTCAAGCAAGCCGGGCCGAAGACGGCTGTAATGCCAGAAACCGGTCCCCGGAAGCTTGTTTCCTTTCCAGTAAAAGAATTGGCTTGGTAGTTTGGTCTGCCCTGTTCCCATGATGCATTGGGCCAGGGACAGACTAATTTGCATGTAGCCAGGTTCTGAGCTGGGATGGTGCAGTGAGCTAAAAAACGGTGATGGATCAAGCCCTGATCTGTTGACTGGGTAGGAGTGTTCTGCTTAATTCAGATACTCTGTCCATCACCACCCCCTTTTCTGAATCGTTCTTTCTGCAGCCTGTGCTGTGCTGCCGTGGTGGCCACCGCTATCCTGAAGGAGTGTGTCCCACATTGCATGGTTGCCAGTCCCACTTCTCCAATTGCCTTGTGCATTACTTCTGTGAACAGAGATTTGCTCTGGAAGGAGCCATCTGCATGAATGAAGAGGGGGCTCTCCTGGGGGGCCTCAACAATAGGAATGCCCTCATCATACACATGAAGCAGTACTTAGCTGCATCTATGCACTCCTAGTAGAGGTTTGTGCCCTTCCTCTCCAGATCTGTCTTGCACCGCTTCAGCTTTGTTACAGTTACATCTTGTCCCTCTACATAGGTGATTCCAGCTATAGCTTTAGCTACAGCAACTACTTTGCTCACCCGCATTGCTCCAAAGAAGGCGATACCAAAGGCCATCATTAATATTGCCTCCTTCTAATGCAATGAACATATTAATAGTAACAGGTTAGTTGTTGCACATGGGTGCTGTGCCAGTTTCCCCACCACTACCCTATGGGCTTGTGCTCATGACTTGCTCCTCCTGTATTTGAAAGCCGGGTGTATGAACTTCTCCACCAACAACTGAGCTTGGGACGCATCCTCACAATATGTGTGACCTTTCACTTGCCTAAATGCTTAATTTGAGGTGGTGGATTCCAGTGCTCGGCACCTGCACTTAATTGTCAACACCAGCACTTGTGAGAGTCTGCCACAAAATGGCGCAGTCTGGCAAACGTAGAGACGACCACAAAATCAGTTAATTATTATTTCAATATACATTAAAAATTACTATTACCTGCAGCCCAAGCCATTCTAAAAGCTTTGGAGGCCTGAAATAGGCGGAATTGTCACAGTGGTAGGAGTTTAATGGTTCGTAGTTGTGTTGTTACTATCATTGACAGCATAGCAGGGGCAATGTGTGTTGTAAGCTGCAGTGGTCACCTGAAAAGAGCCCTGGACGTTTTTTTTACACATTAAGCACTGTGTTAACTCATTGTCAATGATCTCTCCATGGTCCAGTTTACCAGCCCCCATAGTTCCTATGGAAACAAAGTCATCTCCCACACTGCCACTGGTGCCAGCACCCGAAGGTATCCATTTATAGAAGAGAAATAGCATCGGCTATTGAATTCACGCAACCTGACATGTCTTGCTTTAATTTCCATAGTTACCTGGAGTTGCCCTTTGTCCAGTGAGCGCGGCAATGCTATTACATAAAGACAATCTGCTGTCCTGTTGTTAGTGAGCTGTACTACTACTTGGTTGTCTGACCACAACGTGATCTTTTTATCCCACAGTACTCCCTCCCAAATGTGGAGTGCCTCCACTTTGGGGAACAACTCAAGAATTGTAAGATAGTTTGTGAGGCCACGCACTGCCTGGCCACTCAATAGTGCAAATGTGTTTCCTAGAATCACGGGAAGCCCACACAGAAAGCTGCATCTGTGCATTGCTCTGCCTGCTGGAACGAGGTCCAGGGCTGTCTCCAGATCAGCAAACCATGAAAGTCAGTCAAGGATATGTCTTTCATTGCGATGTTGTAGCGTACGTTTGCCATGAACCTGATATTGTGGTGGCCCATGGTTGCTTTGTTTGTCAGCTTGACCAAGCAGTTGGCAATCCCCTGCCACTGGAATGACTCTCGCTGCAAAATTGAGTTTCCTCAATAGCTCCTGGATTTTGTGTAGTGTCAACTTTACTTTACAATCTGCCCTGTGCACCTCATTACGCAGGTCCGCTGGCTTGTCCTGCAGGAGTCTACATATCCATAGGTCGGAATCCAATTTTATCCCAAGAAATGTGATCCTTGTCATGGTCCCACCATTTTACAGTCATCCAGGTAGTTTAGTTTGCCCACCTCCGAGTGCCTCGTGTTACCCACCCACTTGAGAAACGTGTTAAACAAATCAAAGTAAGCACATGAGATACCAGAACATATCGGTAGGCATTTCTCATTGTAGATCTGGACTTCAAATTGGATCCGTAATAGGCTGTAGCTGTCTGGGTGCAAGGATAACAGGTGGAACGCTGAACTGATGTTGGATTTGCCATCCATTCCTGCTTGCCCACCTCCCTTACTAAGACCGATGACGTCATCTAATCTGGCATATGCCACTGAACAATGCACCAGGGTGCCCTCCGGTTCCTCCATTTACAGAGCTCCCCTCTGGATAAGACTGGTGTTTGAATAAGTCTAAATTGTCCTGGCTCCTCCATTGGCGATACCCATAGTGGTGACATAACTAAGTCTGGGGACACCTGCAACAGGCCTGCCATCTTCCGCAACCTCATCTGGCCATCTAACCAGCCCTGGGTGTTCTGCTGCTGACTTCAGGTTCATGCAGTCCTTGCACATTTCTGTCCCTTGTAGAGCTCAAGAATACCTCCTAAAAGCCTGCCATTTGTTGCTGTGCCTCTTTTGTCTGATGATAGCCATTCAACAGTCTCTTTAGGGGTTACATACATATGGGAGTGTTTACCCTTCGAGAAGTAACTGTCTCTCCATTTGGTCTAATGTTCTAGGGCTGTGCCTCCCTCCCTCATCACCCGGACCCAGCCCGACTGCCCCCACCGACGAGCTGGGCCCTCCCCTTCCATCACTTTTTTTGAGCAGCACCTCTCTTTTCTGCCTTCTATTTTGGTTTTCCACAGTCATTTGCTGGATGACCTCCCCCGTAATTGCTGCATACCTGTCTGAACTTGCATGCAGCCCTTTATGAGCAGTACTTTCCATATTTCCAGTAAATTGCAAGCAGTACTACCTGACTTTTGATCATCGGCAAGAGCAAGGTTGGAGGGAACAGGGCCATCTGCAGAAGGCCCAATGCAGATCCTGGTTTAGCAGACCAGGGCAGCGGCAGGGAAGCACAGCAAGGAATGGTTCATCAGCATTTGTTGGGAGAGCGCATCAAGGAGGAAGAAGGGGCAGATGGCAATGAGGGGTGCGTGCCAGCCCTTTTGTGTCTTGCACCGGCCACTCTCTCGTGTTGAATACAAAATTGACCACACCTGTGGCCTGGTCGCCCTTGTGCCTTGCCTATTGCAATCTGTTCACCTTTTATGAATTCCAAGATCAGTCTCTTGGCCTTCCTTGGCTCTGGCTGCAACTGCTGGGCTGTATAGTGGGAGTTGGAGGTATGTGGGTTCACCTTCAAAATGCTTGACATGGTTTACCTCCAGCTTGTGTTGCAGACCAATGTGCTCCCACCTTTTCTGCCACTCTGTTACCCACTGATACACTTTTGATCCTGGGTCACAGACCTTGTCAGCTGTTCGTAGACCTATAACTCCTCTTTGCCTCTTCTAGGCCAGAGGGAAGGCATCCCACACATGAGTTGGTCTTTGTTATGTGGGTTGGGCACTGAACGCGCCTGCTGGGCTAGGCCGCTTTAACACAGTACCTGGTGAGACATCACTTACCCAGCGTTCACATTTTGGTGAACTGAAATCCTGAATAGTAGTCCCTTTGGTTCCACGCTTACCTACCCTGGCTGACGGTCTTTGTTGTGGGCTCAAATGCTTCAGGCTTCACTGGAGCGCTTCTGGTCCAGCGCTACACTGCTCTTGGTTAACAGCCTCGTTAGCCGGGCGGCTGGTTGGTAACCACGACGGTCTTCCTTTTTTCTCCGGTGATGCCACTCAATTGTGTGCCGTTGCGTCTGGCCTCTACCTCTTCATCATGTTTGTCGTCGCTGGATTTGCGCTAGTGCTGCTCGTTCCCCTTTTGATCTGTTCCGTCCAGGCCTGATTGACCCATACATAGGCAACCGGGAGGGGTGCAGACAAATGGCACTAGGTGGTTCTTCCTGCCAGCATCAGGATGGCACTAGATGAATTTCACGGTGTTTCTCCTGCCCACCGGCTCCCTCCAGGATCGCCAGCACCATTAGGCTCATTTTGCTCCTTGGGCATCAGGCCAGGCTAAAGATCATTGACTCCTTTTGTCCTTTGCTCTGCCGTCATGGGTATTGCTTTTATTGACCATGGCACCAGTCAGTAACAGGTGCATTGAACCTGTCCCTCTCTGCAGGGTCATCCCCAGCCTTTGTTTTGCCTTCACCCTCCACCTTTTTGTTGAATTCGTTTTTGTTGGGCTTGTTACTCTGTACTCTTTACCACTGCTAACCGGGCTGAAGTGCTTGTGCTGTCTCCTCTAAACATGGTAGAATTGGCTTACACCCAATTGGCATATTTTATTTGCTTGTAAGTCCCTAATAAAGTGGTACTACATGTACCCAGGGCTTGTAAATCAAATGCTACCTGCAGCACTGATTGTGCCACCCACTGAAGTACCTCATTAAACATATCTCAGGCCTGCCATTGCAGCCTGTGTTTGCAGTTTTAAACTGCCATTTTGACTTGGCAAAATCAACATTTTCCAAGGCCCAAACCTTCCTTTCTTCCGTTCTACATATACATACAAGTCACCTTTAGGTTAGGCCACAAACAACCCACAGGGAAGGGAGCAATGTAGTACGACATGCACTTTTACGTGTCCTGAAAAACTCCTAACTTCATTTTTCACTATTGCAAGGCCTACCTCTCCCATAGGATAACATTGGGGGTTACCTTGTTATTACATTTAATAAGGTCAACTTTCAAGTGGGAACAAGTACCCAGTTGATGACTAGTGTCTAAAGAATTGTAATTAAAAGCCTTTTTTAATGGTAAAGTCAGATGTTTTGCACCATTCTGAAAATGCAACTTTTAGAAAGTTGATATTTTCTTCTCCTAACTATTTGGGGCCTGCAGCTTGTGTCTTAGGTCACATGGATAGGTACAACTGGAAGTTGGTCTTTGTGTATTGCTCCCAGACAGTGAGGCAAAGGAAAGATAGATGTTGGCAGAATGGGTCATTCTGAGTTAACGATGCGGAGGAACTGTCACCTATCACACTTGCATATCACAAAGCCTCTGACTGAGCACTCTCACAAACTGTTGACACTGGTATTTTGTAAGCCCAGACAAACTGGGGCCAGGAAAGTGAGGAAGATGATGCCTGATACATCTAGAAGCCTCTCCCACTTCAAAGTGGCCACCAGGTATAAACATTGGATCTCAGAGTCCAATTTACAGTATACCTCTGGACCTGTTGAAGACTCTGCCAGAAAGAAGGACTGCTGAAAGGATTATCACTCTAGTAGACTGCTACCCTGAAGGACTTCTGCTTGCTGTGCTGACCTGCTTCCTGCTGTCCTCTTGCTTGGGTGAATAGGACTGGACCAGCAACCTGTAACCAGGTCACCAGAGTGACTCCAAGGGCTAGCCTCTTGCAACCAGCACCTGGACTCTGCAACTGTGATTTCTACGATACCAAGTGGTGCCTTGGAAGGTGCTCTGCCAGCCCATCTGTGGACCGAAAAGAACTGACACATTTCCTCTGCCGTGTGGCGCTAGCTCGAGTAGAACCTCTGCTGCAAGGATTCTCCCAGCACAAGGACCCTGCATCCATGTTGCAGCCCACAGCCTTATCAGAACTGATGCTGTGCAACACATTCCTGATGCAGACCCTTGCATTGCAAGCCTCTCATCGACGACGGCCTAGATATTCTGACATACAGCCCTCGGAAATCCTTCTGTCTTTCTATTGTTGGACTCCTCAGAAGTGACTTTAACTCCCTTTTATGTACATACACTTATTCTCCTGCTCCTTTCATATCAGTGCCCCCTTCCACCTCTGCACCAACATCTTGCACATGTTCACTTGTTCACTAATCCTCTTCCTCTCTTGCATATTAACTGTTGGATCATGACGGATTTCACTTTTCAGTAACTCAATCCTTTTTGTGTTATGTTACGATATGATATACATATAAATATAGTGCACATTCTGTCACTTGTATTGGCTCAAAGTGCGAATGGAGTCCATCTATGTACTGCCCTGGCATTGAGGTGCTTTTGTCCACTCACATTTACTAACCTTTTTTTTTTTTAGAGTTTTAAATAGCGCGAACTAGACCCGAAGATATCAGGTATCAAAGTGCTTTACATGAGAACCAGTTGCGTTACAGACGGACAAATTCATTTTTCTTTTTTATTGGGCACAGGAAGATTAAGGGCCAGATGTAGGTAATTCCCATTTACCGATTCTAAAATACTGAATTTTACCGATTCGGTATTTCAGAATCGGTAAATGGGATGTAGATAAAAATTCCGTACATTTTACCGAATCGGTAATATTCGGTATTACCGATTCGGACCGAATCGTTAATTCCCATTCATTCCTATGGGCCTGAAGGCCCATAGGAATGAATGGGAATTACCGAATCGGTAAATACCAAATGGGTAAATACCCATTTGGTATTTACTGAATCGGTAATAGGGGACCATTTTCAAGGGTGGCAGGGTGTCACATTGACACCCTGTTGCACCCCTGAATAGTGCATGGGTGCACATGTGGCACACATACATGCCCTAAGGGCATGTATGTCTGCCACATGGCACTTTTAAAAAGCAAATATTTGATTTTTTTAAAGTATTCAGTGTTTACCACTAACTTCTAGTTGGTGGTAAATAACGAATCCTTAAATTAAAAATGCACTCAGTTGAGTGCTCTCTACATCAAGGATTCGGTAATTTACCGAATCGGTATTTTAAGAAATCGGTAATTTACTGATTCCTTAAATTACCGTTCGGTAAATTACCGAATTCTTAAACCTGCATCCCTACAACGCAAACCCTAAATACCGGTCGGTAACGGCCGATATTCGGTAATTTCGTCCGTTACCGATTGGTATTGGGCTACCTACATCTGGCCCTAAGTGATTTGCCCAGAACCCCAAGATGTTGAGCGTTGATGGCGAGACTCTAACCCTGTTCCTCAGCTTTGAAGTCGACCACACCAGCCATAAGTCTACATCCTCTCCCCAACCTCCTCATTCCCCACCTGACTGCATGTCTTCTTCATGCCCTCCATATTACTTTCAAGTTCTGGACAATCATCGACTTTGTCACCATTGCACTCTCTATATCACAAACATGGCACAAAACAGGAAATGGGCCCCAGAAGCAAGAATGAGCCACTTTCCTGTTCCTTCTGGACTGCACTGAGTTTTTCCCCCGTCACCAGGTGTTAGCTCTGAAAGTCTTAGGATGGTCTTCTCCACCAACTTTCTGACTTCTTCCTCCAATTTTTTACCTCCTTTTAGCTGTTACTAGGACTCTGCATACTTTACCACTTCTAACCAGTGCTAAAGTGATTGTGCTCTATTACCTAAACATGGTAATATTGATTCATCCCCAATTGACACATTTAATTTACTTATGAGTCCCTAGTAGAGTGGTAATACATGTACCCAGGGCCTGTAAATCAAATGCTACTAGTGGGCTACTTTCCTCTCTTAATTCCTAAAATATGCACCAGAACAGAGTTTCTTCTGAAACAGACTAGTTGTAGTTCTTTACTTCTCCAGTGTTTACTAAAATAATACTCAGATGGTAGTTTATTTGTAGGCTGCACATTCCTCACACAATGTGTTCCTTGCAAGGATAACAAACGTTTATTGTTACTCAGCTTCTTTGTCCTTTTTTCATAGACCCCGAGGGATGAAAGACTGAGTGGACCCGATGTGATTCATAGCTGTGACTTGAGAGATAATCTTTGGCTCGTATGGCAGAGGCTTTAGTTCACTCTGCCACCTGCCTGGCCTGTAATCTTGGATAGTCAGTCTTTAGATCTCAGGACTTTGGTTTGATTTTACACCACCATTTTAAAGTTTTTTCTAAATGACTAAAGACTAAAGTTCTAGGGTGAAGATCACGAGCACCACATTTGGACTAAGCATGGGCGAATTTTGCGAATTCGCGATCCGCGAATTTGCGGATTTGCGAATTTGCGATCCTCAAAATTCACGAATTTGTGCGAATTTGCAGATTTTTTTATTTTTGTGTGTTTGCGGGGCGCTTGGCGTGTTCGCAGGGCGCTTTGCATGTTCGCAGGGTTTTTTTTTGTGCGAGACCGCGATGCGCCCTCTGGTTCATCACTGCCACCCTGTCGTTTTTTGTGCCCTTCTGCCCTCTGCCCCACTCGTTTTTGTGCCCTTCTTCCCTCTGCCCCACTCGTTTTTGTGCCATTCTGCCCTCTGCCCCACTCGTTGTTGTGCCCTTGTACCCCTTGCCCCACTCGTTTTTGTGCCATTCTGCCCTCTGCCCCACTCGTTGTTGTGCCCTTCTGCCCTCTGCCCCACTCGTTGTTGTGTCCTTCTGCCCTCTGCCCCACTCGTTGCTGTGCCCTTCTGCCCTCTGCCCCACTCTGTGACCTTCTGCCCTCTGTCCCACTCCTGTTTTATTTTAGAACGGCGCCAGCAAGCTGCCAGCACCATTCTAAAATAGTTACTAAGTTAGCTTCATCAGGAAGCACTAATAGATAAAATAAAGCAGGTGCTCGAGCACCTGCATTTTATCTATTAGTGCTTCCTGTTGAAGCTAACTTAGTAACTATTTTAGAATGGTGCTGGCAGCTTGCTGGCGCCGTTCTAAAATAGTTACAAGCTTGAAGCTTGAACTTTTGCCCCCCTGATCTGTTCCGCTCGCGGATTCGCGTTTTTTTGGCAAATTCGCAGGAATTCGCGGATCGCGAATTTGCCAAAAATCAGCAAAATCCGCGAGCGGAACGGATTTTGCGCCCATGCTTAATTTAGACCTCCCAGAATGTGTGTGTATGGGAGGCAGAGGACACAAGTGGGAGTAGAGGAGTCATGGGCAGCAGAGGGGTAAGAGCAGAGGAGACATGGGAGAGGCTCCCAAGAGACAAAAGGACAACAGTGCAGCAGGAGAGTGGGAAAAGGGAGACAAAGGTTTGAAAGGGAGCCAGGCCACAGGAGTGGGGCTCTGCATTCACAAGTTTTGTTACCCGGTATGGCAGCAACCTCTTCTGCTTCATGGCGTGTTAGTCATCCTCCTTTTCTTAGCCGCACAGCAGCACAGAGCCAATAAAAGAAAGATCAGTCTCGATAAAAGAAACAATTCAATTTTTGCTGCCACTTTTGTAAAACTCACAGAATATTTGCAAAAGTGCTGATTTGGGGATTTTAAAAACAAAATGCCTGTAGGAAGGTGGAGTATTATGTAGTGATGCTGGTTAGGCTTCACCGTGCAAAACTCTCACAATACCCCAAAGATGGTCCTTGGATTCACACTAATAAATCCGTAGCTGAGGTCTGGTAGAGTGGAAAAGAGCAGTCAGACTTTATTAGAGGAACATGTGTTAAGCATTTCAGAGTGCCAACATGGTCGATAAGTAATTGCCATGACTCAAAAGAAATCTGACTCCAATTCATAAAAAAGAAACATTTTTATATAATTTCAGACACCAAAACAAAGTAAATCAGGTAAGTATAAACAGAGTTATGGATTTTAGAAGCAATGTTAAATCATTGCAAAACAGTACTGCAAAACTTTATTGTTGCGGTCAATGGGAAAAAGCACTAGTGACAATAGGTCCCTTGCAGGTCGAGATGCGCGGAACACAAGAAGGGTAAAGGTGATGTTGGTCCCAGGACCAAGCCACAACAGCCAGTTCGATTTTACTTAGCTGGAGAAGCCCAGGTGCCGAATTGACCTGGCTGTCCTTGGTGCTAAAGCGGGAGTCTCTGAAAAGCTGGGTTTACCGCTCATACCATGTTGGTGGGGAGCAGGGTGCAAAAAGTCGACAACAAAGCCAACTGCTCATGTTGGATGAAGGTTTGACTGAGATCACTCGAGGTGCAGTATTAAGTAAAGGGGGTGGTTGCCAGACTGGCGACTAGCAAGCCTTGGCAGTGGTAAGCACAGCAGAAAGTTAATTCGACGTCCAAAGGTCCAGGGGAATGCGGTAGCCATCTAAAAACTTTGTGGAGGCCAGGACTACGTTTCCCACAATGCAATAGACCATCTACTTCTGGACGATCCCTCAGATGGCTCGATGGCCAGTGATTCCAGTATGTTGTTTTTCTCTGCGGTTGCAGGGGACTAGTGCCACTAGACCACAGGAGTCTGGTCATGCCTTTGGCTCTAGATGGGATACCTCTGTCTGGGGGAACTTTGGTCCAGAACCAGTTGTAGTTGTGCACTTTTAGGAAAGTTGCCACAGTTGCAGAGCATCACACCTTTGGTTTGTGCAGCTCCTGTTGTTGCAGACTCAGCTCTCTTCTTGTGTCCTGAAGTCAGATCAGTACTGAGGTTCTGGGGTCAGAGGTAGCCCTTAAATTCTAGATTTAGAGCTGTAAGGGGGGTGGTGCAAGTGGCCAAAGGGCTACTAGCCCAGCGGCTCATCTGCCCATGAGGTGACCACATCTGGGGCTGTAGGTCTCCTTTTCTACCCAGAATCCACTATTCCATCACTTTTAAAAATGGCAGAAGTCTTCCTTAGCTGTACAGACCAGGTAGCCCACCCTAGAGGTGTAGCTAGTCTTCTGACTACCTAATATTCCTGCCTGCCCGGTTGCAAATGTGTCTGGGGATAGGGGGAGAGCTGTTTCCTCCTTTAGGAACCAGCCTGGTTGCATATGTCAGGTGGTGCAGCCTTTGAAGCTCATTGCCTCGATGTATCACTTCTCTAACCATCCTGACAGGGAGGGAGGTGGGACCGCCTTTCCGTCCAGGCCATTGTTTCTGACTCCTGGGAGAGTTCACATCTTCTGGCATAGGTCAGATTCCTGTCTTGGCAGCAGCAGCTGCGGGCTGGCAGCCAGGGCACAGGAAAGGCTTGGGCAACCAGGTGGACAACCTCTAAGGTAGCCACCTGGGTGCATGCCACATCGTCCTCAACAAGAGATTTGTGTCAGGGGTGATAAGGCACATTGTTTGATACCAAACATAACATAGTTAGGTGGTACCATAATGGGGCTGCCAACCTCTGGTTTGACCCTGTGCCAGGCTATGTTATTCTATGGACCGTCTGTATCTTATATTATCCTTTAATGGTGAAGGCCACTACACAAATGAAGACAACAAGGACCCCCTGGGTAGTATAAAGACTCCTAGGGCAGGGTAACAACTAGTGTGAAGAAAATCCCAGGACGTCTAATGTACACTGTGAACACTCGGGATGGATCAATAATCAAGTAGGAAAATCAAGAATTTAACAATATCTATATAAAATATATATCTTTAATGAGTATTTGTTTAAAAACAACATATAAAATGTGACCACGAGGTCAAACCATATAATAAGGATAAAAAATTAATTCAATGACATACAATTCTAATAATCAAAAAACATCAAAGTCATAATCAATACACAAAATGGACAGAAAAATGCATGTAGTACATCAAATATTAAAAAGGAGCATAAGAACTCGACGCGCGTTTCGGCAGTAACCCGCCTTCTTCAGGAGACATAGAATAAATCCTGAAAATACATATATAAAAAAGAAAAATATCTATTAAAATACATTCCATTAATTAACATATCAAAACATGACATTCCTTACTATCACACTGACCCTCCATAACAATTTGTTCACTCAGTGGCAATGATTAGCTGAAAGATGCCTATCGATTGTACAGTACCTAACTAACTAGACCTGTACATAGATTGATCCTTCATACCAGGTCTCAGCCTTACTCCTAGAAAAACATAGCTAATAGCCTCTTCTTAGACCGCTATATGTTAGCTATATTTTAAAACATTACATTATTTCACCCCATTGGTGGTGGTTGTAATTCTGTAGTAGATTGATTCATCATATCTTATATACAGATTGTGGACATAAAAATATGCCTACAATACATGAAAGATTACTTACAGACATTGGACGCTCTATCCATGCAGTAACAATATTGGAAGGTGACACCTTCGTAGTTTGGATGGGATAAATTTAGTTTCAAGGAGAGGATAGTCCTGATAATATAAGAGGAAACATAATTTAAATAGGACAAAACCTAGGATATAGTTATATAGACCTGCCTCTGGATGGGTCAGACATACTGCGCAAGACATGTGGATAGTCCTATAATAATAAAGCCTGTAGTTGATGGCATAATAGGTTGCTCGCTATTCTTATAGACTGTCGAGGATATATAATTACGTGATATCCACATTCGGTATGGCAGTCAATACTTGGGTAAACAGATTCTAGACCAGATATGACTTAATATAGTTTTCAAATACAATCATATAACTGGTAGAGGAGTCGAAGTAAACAATATTAGAAAAATATATATAAGGGAAAAGGGGATATCAGACGGTAGCCAATCAGAATTCTAATTACATTTACATCCATAATAGATGGTGCGTATTTACTGAAACCCTAATACAGTTCTACAGTTACATACGAGTGCGTCACATAAATACCTTAGTATATTCAGTGAAGTAGGCGATGTACGTAGCGCAGATATAGACGATTATAAAAGCGATGGTCACAGTGACACTGGTGGGACAAAGAGTAGAGGCGTGTGTAAAAAGCCAATATTATTTGTAATGCTACAAGAAATTAATAATTACTGTAGTAGGGATAAGTCTTAAGGACTTTATCCATTATTGGAACTTATTTGACATTGAAAGCTACTAAGCGTTTAGATTACCTTTGATTTTTATGCAATGCACCAGAATTGTGATCCGGTGAATCTTGCTCGGTATTAGTAGACTCGAGGACAGATAAAAATAATTTCTGCGGATAGAATCATGAATGCGGGTTAATCTCGGTTACAACCGCAATCCGCATTAAGGCATAATATTAGGGAGAGTATATAGAGTGCCTGGTAAGCCTAAATTCTTACCTGAAATAAATAAACAATGGACGGACAGCAATGTAGTGCTGTTCCGACGCTCGAGATGTATGGGTCCTACTTCCACATATAAAGTAGCTCAGCCGTCTCTGTAGAAAGAGTCACGGTTGGGAGTCAGTAAAGTTTGCATCTCAGTGCATAATAACAGCTAAGATGATAGGCATCTCAGAGTGCCCTAAATTCTTACCTTAAAAACATGAACAAAACGCAGGCAGCAGGGTGGTGCTGTTCCAACGCTCGTTTCGTGGGGATCCAACCTCCACACAGAAAATAGATCAGCCGTCTCTGTGAGGGGAGTAACGGTTGGGAAACAGTCACGTTTATATTTTAATTCATACTATAGCTATAGCTATTTGGAAGCGATCTCATGATGATATCCTTATTATATGGTTTGACCTCGTGGTCACATTTTATATGTTGTTTTTAAACAAATACTCATTAAAGATATATATTTTATATAGATATTGTTAAATTCTTGATTTTCCTACTTGATTATTGATCCATCCCGAGTGTTCACAGTGTACATTAGACGTCCTGGGATTTTCTTCACACTAGAAGGCCACTACACAGACATATAAGATTGCACTTATATGTCCACGCATTTAATATAATGCATCCTGCCTCCTGGGCTTAGGAGGACTTCTTTAGGGGTGACAGGCATATATTAAAAAAATATTGCATTGACTTTGCCACACATAGTGTCAAGTTGAGTTCGAGCATTTTGCACTGCTCCTGCAGTCTGCAATGGCAGACCTGCTGTCAGTAGGTTTCATGGGTCACTTAGGATGGCACAAACAGTGCTTCAGGCCCTGGTGACCCCTTTAACACCCATGCCCTGGGAACGACTGGTGCCATATACTAGGTACTTATAAGGGGGTTAAAGTCCTTTGCCAGTTGGGGTTACCAATTCACATGTATCAGTTTTAAGGGGAGAGCAGTAGCGGAGAATTCTGGTGACAAAAGCAAAAGTATGCTTTTCCTAAGGGGAAGGCGGAGAAAGGGGGTAAAGTTGTAGATACCAGGTTTTTGTAAGGAGAAGAAAAGGTGAAGATGAGATAGCTCCAATTAGGATCAAGAGCCCTCACACACCCCGAAGGGTGTCATGCTTCATCATAGGGCAGCTCCTCATTGGGCCGGCGCTGCAATGCCCAACGGGCCCTCGCAGAGTGGAACTTTGCCGAGGTCTTCTCTGGTTGCCCAAGTGAAGCTAAAAAGTGCTGGGAGAGTGTATGTGTTGTGAGTAGAGATGGGAAGGAGAATAATGTGTTTTAAAAATAGCTATGGAAACCCAAAAATCTATTTCATTCACTGGGTTCCTATGCTATGAGTACAAACAACTGACTAAAGAGTCGTGGCTGAAGAGGGAAAATTATACCTGCTTGAGCTCAGGGTGATGTGTGTGGGGTGAAGGTGGTCACCATGTTTCATGCTCTAAATTGTCCAGTTGGAGTTCGGCATTTCATCAGGGCAAGGGGATCCTCACCTACTCTAGGGGGGATGGTATGGGTATTTGTAATATAGGTCCCTTCCCCTACAGTCTGGAATCGAGTGGTAGTCCCGTGTTAAGTGAAAAAGTTAGAAAACGAGGTAAAGTGCGGTGTACCTTCTGGAAAACACCTAGAAGGAGGTGTCTATTGGCCCCAACCATGACGTCTAGGGTACTCGCAATATGGCGAGGGAGGAAGCACTCGACTGAAGGTCCTCCGAGGCGCAGGAACTACCCGCGTCTGACCCTCCCTTCTAGGTGTTTTCCAGAAGGCATACCACACTTTACCTCGCTTTTTTACTTTTTCACTTCCACACAGGACTAGCACACGAGTACAAACTGTATGGGACGGGAATTTTATAACACATACCCATACCGTCCCCCCTAGAGTAGATGGTCCCCTGGCCCTGATGAAATGCCAAGATCCAACTGGACGATTTAGGGCACGAAACATGTGGTTAGCCAGCAGTAGGTCAGTGCCAAGAGAAGATGCTGCCTACAGCAGAAGAGCAGCACTGGTTAAAGATGCCAATAGCAATTAAAAAAAACTTAGAAGAGGGTGCTGCCAGAGACAGAAGCATAGAGACAGGAGAAGACACTACTAACAGCAGAAGATCAGCACCAGTAGATGATGCTGCCAGTGGCGAAGAGCACCAGGAGAGTCACTGCCTACAGCCGAAGGTGAGCACCTGGAGAAGACACTGCGAGATGCAGCCCTCGCAGACAACAGAATAGTGTGGTTAGACAAAAAGTCTTTTGCTTTCTCGACCTAAGTGTGGGTATGCCCAGACGTGGGTCCCTTGCTCACTGTGCCACTGGATTCAAGCTATCCTGGCTGATGAGGGGTGAAACCACAAAACAGGTCCTAGGATGCTTGTTTCCGGTCCAGGGAGGACCGGGCTTGGCAGTTCGGGCTGGACTGTTCCGATGAGGCACAGGGTCAAGACTGATTTGCATATGGCCAGGTCTAAACTGGGGTGGAATGGTGAGCAAAATAATTAAGGATTTAACCCAGATCTCCTGACTGTGGGTGAATGTTTTGATTTGTTCTGCATTTCGTCCATCAATTGTGTGTCTTTTGCTTAGACGAAGAGAGTAACAGAGAGTGGAGAAACTAGACTCGTGGTTCCTGTCTTTCCTCCAGAAGCCTGCAATCCTGTCTAAGGCAGGAACACTAGGGTTGGTTGTAGAACAGTCAAGTAAGGGGAATATAATAGACAGTATTACCAGTATGGGGACCTAAGTGAGTACATTGGCAAAGAGGAAAAAGGCTTATTTATTGGATAGAAAAGAGTCTGAGAAGATACCTAGAAGTGAAGCATATTTACTTTTTAAAAGGGCAATTCGAGACATTATAAAATTCTAGAAAAAAGGGAAGGACACAAGCAAGCTCCTAAGCGGGAGATACAGTTTCCTGGTAAAAGGTGGAAAGTAAGTGAGAGGATTAGAAAGCGGTCGGCCCCCATCTCTTCTGATGTACCAGAAGAACATAGGTGTATCTGAATAGGGAAGTTTGTTCCGTAACCCAAAAGATAATGTAAATAATATTTTCGACCTAATAATCCAGAAGAGAAGTAGTTAAAGGACTGGTATAGAAATACTAAATAAATAATGGATTTTAAATAATATCTATAAGGTATGATGGCGCTATTTAAAATAAAAAGACAATTCCATTTTTTGATCTGGCCTCCCCTCATCTCTCCCTCATCAGAATCTATTTGGACTTTAGTGCTCAATCCTAGGAATTTTCGCCAACCATCCTATTCTTACTTTTTCTCATTTTACCATCCGAACCACCCAGAAATATACGATCACTCTTTGCACAACTGCTTCAAGAAAATACTTCCTTTTTAACAGCAATGTTCTCTCACATTCCCTCTGGAATTTCTTCTTTTTGCAGTGCTTTTCTTATTTTTCAATCACTGCCGTAATTATTCCCAAGTATGGGAGGTGAGGATCGGAAGTGACATCACATACACTTTGACCACCAATGACATTAGAGGAAGTGACATCACAGCCTTTGTGCCCCAAAAGTAGCCCATTGTTGCTTGTTTCTTGACTGATCTGTATTGAAAACTCATTTTCTCTTAAATATCAATTTATAAAAGATACAAGCAATCATCTACTAAGACTAGCATTGGTTGAGGCCACACTATAAACAAGGCAGTTATCAGATTGGTTAAACCACAGGAAAGCAGTCCAATGAACCTTAAACAGCAATAAAGGGGTCCTACTTTTATGTCAATTAACAAAGCAGGATTAGTTGCACATTTAACATCCACAACTTTGGATAACCATGGATTGACCATGCTTTGGACATACATTCAAGCAGATGTGATCCCAGGTAGCCCTTAATGATCCCATATTTATACTACTATTATAAAGAGAGAACTTGCACCTTTTGGCAAGGTAAACTCGGGAACCACAGCGCCAATCTACACACCTGATACATCTATGAAAATGTCAGGGTGTGTAGATGGACATAGGCTATATACATTTTTTAAAAAAAAGTAAATTAAAAAAATTAAGTTTGAAAACAAAGTAGTCCCCTGAAAGTAGCGCCGGCTGGGACTTAGCGCTGGCCGCGACGCGACGTGCGTGATGACCGCGACGCGACGTGCGTTAATGACGACGAAGGAGGAGCGGCGGTGCAGTGACGAGCGGCTGTGCAGTGAGGAGCGGCGGCACAGGTAAGGAAAGGGAAAGTTCAATGCGAGACTGTGTGATGCAGGGGGAGACAAGAAGGACCTTCGCAGTGCTATTAGCTGGAAGAGGCAGCAGTAAAGGAAAATGTCGGAGCGCGAGTGAGTCAGGGCGGGAGGGGGGCGGGAGTTAGTCGGGGCGGGAGGGAGTCGGGGCGGGAGGGGGGCCTGGTCCGTGTCCGTGCATGGGCATGCACGGACAATGTCTGGGCGGGCGGTTGGCCCTGAAGCCTCATTGCCCACAGGCAACGCTGGGGCGGGCTGCTAGTATTCAATAAAGCGTTATCTTCTACTGCCCATATTATACCCAAGTTTCTGTAAACTTTCTCACTCTGAGCTGTGCATTGAACATTTGCCAATGTGGCGTGCAGTATTCACAGGTACAGAAGCAGTGCACAAAAATGGACGTGTTTCGATGTCTGGATAACATTTTCTTTTAATGGTGATTGCTTTTGTAGAAATCATTCAGCGTGAATAGGGAAATTGAGCCCCTATTGTTAATAACTGTGTCATCACAACATAGAAACTCAAACCTTCTCAGCGCTGTGATGTTATCATGAAAAAGTGTACATCTCCCATTGTCCTCACCTCGCCAGCTTCTCAGGAGACCCAAGGGAAGTGGTGAAATGATGGCCACAGATATGCCATCATGCATTTCCCCCACTCCCGGCGTTCAGAGTATGCCCCTCTGCATTAATTCGCAAAGTGTTCTAGTTTGAGCAGATGTGTCATGGGAGCAGAACATGCCTAGTGGGAAACATTTTGTCTTCGAATCACTCTCCTTGCTAGTACGTCACAGAAATGTTAAATGGAAGGTCAGCCTTTGCTTTCAATTCCAATTCTATTTTGAGACACCTTAACATGTTGCTGATTCATAAACAGAGAGACAGAGAATAAGATACAGAGAGAGATAGAGAGAAAGAGAAAAAGACAGAGAGAAAGAGAAATTGAGGAGACAGAGAGTGTGTGAAAGAGAGGAAAACAGAGAGCCAAACCGACAGACCAGAGAGAACTCCGACACACTGAGTGAAAGAGAGAGAGGCAGAGAAAGACGAAGAAAGAGAGAGAGATAGTACAGAAATAGAGATAAAATTAAAGTTCGAGAGATAGAAAGAGCGACACAAAAAGAGAGTGATGTAGACAGCTAGAGAGAGCAAAGAGCAAAAAAGAGAACGGCATGGAAACACACAAAGGAGAAAGGAAAGAATGATTAAAGAAGAAGCATGAGGCACAAAGGAGAGACGAGAGGGAAATATATATATATACACACACACACACACATACACATATATATGTCATGTGATCAAGGCTATCTCTAGCCGAAACGCGTCATGGCGGACTGGTGCTGGGCTGAACTTTAAATAAAATCAAATTGCACCACTTTGGGTCTCGCTGGTTCCTGTTTGTCGGTGTGGCTGACTGCGCTGCGCTGCTTTCGCTGGGAACTGAACATACCTCATATATATATATATATATATATATATATATATATATATATATATATATATATATATATACAACACGCACACACACACACACATATATATATATATATACTGGCACACGCATTTCTTATGGCTATTGAGGTAAAGTGGTGATAACAAATTCCCTTTTTCATGAAGCCCTTTTCTCCCACTCTAACCCTGAAATAATCCACATTTTTAAACCGGAAAGGACTTTTCATTTCAATTACTCAGTTAGTGGCTATTCTGCGCCGATGATGCAGGACACGAGTGGAAAAGACTTCTTCACAGATAAATTGCCTTCGACTTCTTCGGAGTCAATGTGATACCCTATTTCACGGCCTTCGAAAATGGCATATTGCTTTAAAACACTATGAAATATGATGTTTCTCCCTGCAAGCGATTCTGGTGTGAATTCAATTTTCACTGAATTGTGAGATTTTCCGTCCCCTCCCTCCTGTGAGAAGAAGACACACTCTGCAGGAAGATTTAGGGAGATTTGCCGCAGTTCAGGACCTGCAACAAACACAGTCGGATTTGCTTGATAGCACACAATTATTTCACCGGATTCTTTATATATACGAGGCGTCCAAGCTGCTCCTTTCTGAAAGATAAAGTGACCATATATCTTATTGTAGCTCCAGGGCACAGCTCCTAAAATATAACTAAAGGAAGCTTACAGTACCTCTGGAAGCTTTATCAGATGCAGGCGGTGTTCAGCATTTCTCTTCTCTCTGATGTGTGCTTTCTCTTCTAACTCCTGCCTACAAACCCATTACTGCTCCCACCCCTCAATAGCACACACATAAAATCACACATTCAACACACCCAAATGACAGATAATTGCATGAAATGTTTATAAAAGCTTTGCATTTAATTAAGAATTGATTTACAGCCTCTAAATCATGATTCATAATTTTTTTTTTTGTTTAAGAAATTTTTATTAGCATTTTTGGATTAAATACAATACATATGTCATAAAAAATTGGAACAATAATAATATCAAGAAAGAGTACTAAAACATATGCAATGAGCAATAAAACAAATAAGAAAATGGTTATAGAGAGAGGGAAAAGGAAAAAGGGAGATACATGTAAAATAGAAATAAGGATAGAAGAAAGAACGGATGATTCATAAAAAATATACCTATGAATTAACCACTTTCGACTGTTTATGCTTTGCAAGCCTTGATTAAAGGCTGATTGAGGCTTGGCCTTCCCTTTTTCGGTTCTGTGTTCTATACTTGTCCTCTTCACATGTTGGGAGGCTAATAATATTCCTAGTACTGGGACTACTGTATTGGGAAACCCGTGACCACTAGGTTCCTTACCATTCACTCCTGTTTGGTAGTTTGGGGTCATCCAATGATCCAATTCACCTTTGGGGCTCTCATTATAGGGAAACCATAACTACAGAGCACATGAACATTGTCCACACTTATATGGACCCTGGAGGATGCGCAAAGAAGTTGATGACCTTCTGGGCTCCTATCATAGGGAAGCCAAATACATCCAAGCCCTTGAGCATTGTCCTCACATATGGTTGCCAAAGCAGATGAATGCCACCACTCAAGGGACTCCAGTCAAACCCAAATCCACAGCTGCTGAATACATGACTATAACCCGTGATTAATAGGTGATGGGAATGATCAAATGGCCCAACGTCCTCACATTCCCCTGATTGTAGTGAAACCCACAAATGAGCACATAAGGTTGTCCAACAATTCACAGGTATTAGTGACAATCGAATGCCACAGTTAGTCTTTCGCCAGGAAAACTCACAAAAATGGAGAACATTGTCCGTACATATGGGCTTATAGAGACAATCAAATTAACTATGGTGAGTTCTTAGTAGGAAAATACAACAACTGAGCATGTGAGGACTATCCACACGTAGGTGGTAGTGGATGGTTGCTTTTCTCCACCTCAGAGGCTCGCACAAAGACTAAATACTGAGACATTGCAAATCCACAGAAACTTTGGATGTGGTTGCATTACCCAACTAACAAGGGGCTCCAATAATAGAGAAATTCATAACCATTGAGCACAGACCCATCTATGATCCATGCATCAGAACTGTTTTATCAATCCTTGAAGTTGCAGGCATTGCTCAACCTAATAACAAAGCAAAAATCGAGAGTTTTTTCCAGAACACTAGTGTCCTAATTTACTAATGTTAACGTGTGTGCATGTGTGCCACAAAGCAATGTAATGCTCTGCATGTGGGCCTTTAAAATGCTAAGTGCATGGCACTATATTATCTGTCGTGTTGTGTTGCGCGAGCAACCACACAAAACCTTAGTAGAAAAAAAAGCTGGACTCCCATGATTCTTTCACTCGCGTTGCCGAACAGTTACAGTCTTCCTTAAAGGAAGTGGGTTTAAGCTTAAGACTATATACACTATAGCATAATTAAATGTAAATAGGAACATGTAGAGTAAATAATAGAAAATAAAAAAATCATTCAAACTAACAAAGGAACAAAACACCCTAAAAACATAAAGTAACCACATTGGATACCCATGTTCTTGCACACTGAAAGTAAATGTCTCATTGTTGCTGTAAATAATTATGCTTTGTTTCCCGATATAGCATTAGGGTTTTAAAGTGTATTTAAATTAGGATATCTTGCAAAGTAATGCAAAATTGTAAATTGATACTTGTATAGCGCACTACTCACCCGCAAGGGTCTCAAGGCGCTTGTACGAATACCGCTGTGGAACCCATCCTGGCTTTCCCTGTGAGGCGTCAACTCCTGGGCACCCCCAAGGTGGAGGCCAGGCATCCTTAGCGTTGTGGGGGCCATTGTGGAGATTAAGCAAGCTATTGCCCAGAGTTGCAGAGTGGGACTCCATGATTGGAATAGGCACCGAGGCGAGAATTATCAGGTCCGTGGAATTTTGAGCCCAAGACTCGCCGAGGCGGGGAATTGAACCCTGGTCCCGGGCTAGACCTCTGCATCAGGGTCTGCCGCTCTAATCATTGAGCCACACTTCTCATGCTGCTCCATGATACCACATCCTGGGGGCATGGTAGCTATAGGGACGATGCAGCATCAAATGCATCTGATCCACACGGATATTGAAGTGGCCCAACAAACACTATGCAGAAGGCTGGCAAATATTGGGACTCAGGGCATGTCAAATGGCTGTTGTCATTCTTGAATGAAAGAACATTCCAAGTACAGGGAAGTTCCATTCTCTCTAAAACCATGTTGCTGAAGTGCGGGGTCCCACAGGGATCAGCACTAAGCCCAACCCTGTTTAATGTATACATGCATCCCCTTGCCAAGATTGTGCAATAATTTGACATATCCATAACCTTGTAAGCCGACAACACGCAGCAGGTGATTTCATTGGACCCAAAAAATAGCAGAGACGAGGAGAAACTGGCCTCTTGCTTGATCAGAGTCAAAGAGTGGATGACGAGAAGCTGTCTAAAGCTGAATGGGGAGAAACCCAAGATATTATTACTCGGAAACAAATCAATATCCAGGCCCATTATAGATTGGCCGGCTTGCCTGGGTAATCCACCTATACCCACAGAAACATTAAAAAGTCTTGAATTTTGGCTAGAAACAGACCTCTGCATGCCGACACAGGCCAAGAAGGTTGCTGCAACCTGTTTTGGACTATTGAGAAGCATACGGAAAATCCTGGATAGAGTGCCAATACAGCTCAGGAAGATGGTGGTCACTTTTCGACTAGATTATGAAAACTCACTGTTCTTGGGGGCCCCAAAATATGTCACGCGCCCATTGCAGGTAACACAGAATGCAGCGGCTAGGTTGCTTTGTAATGTTCCCACACGGGAATCAGTAAAAAAGCACCTTACTGGACTTCCATTGGTTGCCGATAGAAGCAAGTCTTGATCATCACTCACAGAGCACACCATATTAAAGGTCCGGAATAAATCAGGAAGTTAATATCTCCTTATTTCCCAATTAGGCGGCTACGTTGCAGCACAGAGAAACGCCTAATACAAACAAAGGCCAGGAGGGAAATATGGGGAGGAAGATTCTTCTCCCATCTGGCTCCCAAACTCTGGAACTCCCTGCCGTTGGAATACAGACTTATAGAGAACTACAGTTTCTAAAAGAGATCAAGACATGGCTGTTCAAGCAATAGCTCTAAGTCACAGGCAACCTACTCAGTTTTTGATGTTGCAGCGCAGGGAAGCATCAGGGCAGCCATGCGCTTTACAAATCCCCCTAATAATAATAATAAGTATAGCCGTGAAGGGCATACATAAGGACAATGCAGGACTTCCGGATCTTTTAAGCATGCAGACCAGCTAAGGTACAGGAACTCTAGACAGCCAAGCTGGGGCCAGGAGCGCCCAAATGTGGCTCAAGGAACTTTTTATGGCACCCAGGCATGCGAGGGCTGATTGGACCTGTGTTGAAAGTCATGCAGATGGAGGCCAGTGAGGACCAGACAAAGGACAATGTTGTGGGCTGTTCCAGTATAGTGAGTAAGGAACAGTTGTGTTTGTTAGCAAAAATCCTTAGGATGCTCTTTCTTCAGTTCCGTTTGCAACTGTCCTGGTGATGGCCCAGGACAAGTAAAAAATTGGGGTCAAAACATCTAATTTTCACCCACTTATTTAATATGGACGGCATCAAGAGTTGAAACTGAAGAAACATTTACTTGGAAGTCTTTTTTAGACTTATGTAAAATTACCATAAGATATAAGATTCTATGCAGTTTATTGTTTTATGTCTTTTTATAATAATTGTATTTGCACCATACACCAATTTGTACTGCGCCATCCCACTACATTCACTGCACTTATATAATAGACTGTTATTGTTAAATTGATATACATTTTCTTTACAATCTATGTGTGCATCTCCTTTTTGTCTGTATTTCTTGCAGTTGGGTTTACTTGCTTCTTTTGCTTGCTTCATGAAATGCATGGTTCAGATGAATTTCGTGTTCCATCGGCGTTGCAAATGCAACACGTTTTTCGCCGGTCGCGGTATATGCTGTTTCCCTATGGATGTTCTTAGGGAGTTCTATAGTTGCTGTTTGGGGTGCTTCAAACTGGGATAAACAGAAAAGATATGGGAGAACTTTGTGCACAAACACAAAATGACACAATGAGTGTAGGACATACTTCCATAAATGATCCATGGTGTTGGGGACGATTGCACGACTCTGCCTCCGAATGAGGCTGCATATGAAACCCACAATTAGCAGAAAACACTCTGAGAACTGGGACAAGTGTCCAAGACAAGTTGTTATTGATTCTGGTTTACCACCCGTGCGATTATTTTCACTACAAAAAGAGATAATGTTTGATCCAGGACAGATTAAAAATTTATGTATGTTTCTTTAGCTTTTGCAGATTTTTTTTGCACAGTGCACAGGAAAAATAGAACTGTTTTGTGCAAATAAATCATGTGCCAACCCAATTTCATAGTGTTAAATATTGACAGACATTGAGCACAGTAACATCTCCCTTGTCAAAGGTGCCTTATAGAACATGTTTGAGACAAATTTGGTGACCCAGTTTCTCCCCCCGGCTGTGCCAGACTTGTTGTGCCCAGCTGATCTGTTTGGTAGATGGATCATAAACTAGAAGACTCTATGGCACACTTCCTTTGTGTTCCCTTGGCTTTACTGGCCGCACAGGAACAATTTCCTCCTATAGTTTTAGTCCTATCATAATGCCATCCAGTACCGGGGCACGAGTCCTATAAAGAGAAGTGAGGGGACGCTGTCACCGGAAGTGACGTCACGACAGGAAGTGACGTCACGAAAGGTGCGCTCTGATCTTGTCCCAGAGAGGCCAAAGAGTGAAGTCCAGCTGTTTGGCAGGGGGGACGTCGTCCACCCTGTAAAATAAGTGGGGGGACGCTGTCCACCCGCGTGGTACCCCGACTCGAGCCCTGTCCAGTACCAAGCCATTGACCCAGTGTGAAACCCCCAATCCTACGCCAGAAAGCAAATCAGATTTTTTTTGTTGTTAAATAAACTTAAAACACGTACAGAAGAATAAAGGATGATGTCTTGTCGAAGTGGTCCATAGGTTGCCTGAAAAAATTAGTACATAGTGAAAGCCATCATTTTTGGCCAGAGGCCAAGAAGTCGGCACTCCATAGTATAAGAGAGGTCTTTGTTTCCTAGGATCTTTTTTCCCTTTGAGAGAAGGTTACAATTGTTGTAGGTGCAAACAGGTAATTTGGAACAGCAAAGTAACTTTGATCATTGTAGTGATCGCAATCCATATAGTGTGATTTCACCTCATGTATATCCCGACTATGTTTTTACTCATGTCCTAGGACCCTTCAATTAAAACTTTTTATAAGGGCATTTCCTAAAGACATTTTTATAATTTACTCACACTTCAAATAGAACTTCATATTTCACCAAATAACCTGCTCTGCTGTAAATCAGGCGTTGAAGCACAGCTGGATTGCACTCAGCAATCCAGCTGGACCCCGATGATGAATCATGTCACTTACTAGGTAGGTGGGTGAGGGGTTTCCTAAGACAACCACTGGTTGTCTGCGTTCTTCTACCAGGGTGAAGGTCAACAACTATGACCATAAACTGTTACGGACTTGTCCACATTGTTTTTGCTTATATATATATATATATATATATATATATATATATATATATATATATATATATATATATATATATATATATATATATATATATATATATATAGGCCAAGGTGTATTGAAGAATGAATGGGTGTATGTGTGTGTGAATGGATGATTTAGTAGGTGCATGACTGTCTGTATAAGTGAGTGATTAAACGTGTCTTACTGAATGCATGAGTTAGTGACTAAACTGTGTGAATGTCTGTATCAGCAGTGGCGGCTGGTGACGTTTGAAAGTGGTAAGGCGTAAAAGTTTGGGATGTGTGACATGTGGTGAGCGAGCGTAGCGAGCCAGCCCAACCACTAAAGGGGGAAATTTTAAAAAAGAATGGGGAAATGGTGCATTTTCAAGTCAATTCACTCACTCATGAACACGGTCAGATATGCTCACTGTATTATTCAAATTCCATTATTTCATCTAATAACTCGTCTGCACTTTTGCTGTAGTCCCTTATTCACTCTCACTCACTACCTCAGTTATTGGTACACTCACGTCCTCACCTGGTTTCTACACCCTGTTACTGAATTTGGCAGCTACTTCTTTTTCGTATCACTAATGATTTGACCTGATCCACTCCATGGAAGCCCCAAGTCACTCACTCCCTTGGTCTCGCAATCACTCTCACACACTCACTTGCCTATTTACTGGTTTATCAATTATCCTGTTAGCTAATCAATCAGTCAGTATTTCAGTCAAAGAAAGTTTGTGTGTTCCTGGCCCATAAGTCATTTTAAAAACAATCATTAAAAAATAAAAAGGTGTTAAAATGATTATCGGTATTAAAAACTACACATCACATATTAAAACAGAGTGATAATACTCCTGCCTATATTTCCAGGAAAATACAAGATTTAAACTCAATTGAGAATATTTTTTTAAAAATACAGTTTACTCAGTTTTTTCTCAAAACCAGGCTGAAAGGAAGAATCTGGAGATGGGGAATACCAGGGGCCACTGGAATTTTGAGGAGGGGAGAGCCAGATTATGTGGCAAGAAAGTACAAATTAGGCAGCATAATGAAGTAGATTTTGTGATAGCGTTACTTCATTATTTGTCATTTTTACACTTTTTGACACTTGCTGGGTTTTGGTTACACCTCATTAGTACCAGTTTAACAACCAAATATAGCAACAAGCAACAGAAAGGTGACCAGTCAACGTTTGCCAAAGAAGTTCCAATGCACAGCAACATGTCGCTGCCTTTTCAGTAACTTTTGAACCGTGTGAGCTAGGAAAAAAAATTTTTTTGTTCAAATCTGATGATTATGCAGCAGATGATGGATTATTTGGCAAATGCTGCAAATCAACCACGGGTGCACAACCCCATAATTCTGGTGTGTTGCAAATACCATAGAAGGTGACTTTGTTAAAGTGTCCACTTGGCCAGATTTTTGAAAATTAGGGTTAATTTAAGATCGGTCACGAAGACCCAGACGGATCATCACCCAGTATTTTAGGCATAGACAAGTAAGGCAGGTACCACAGCTGCCACCATAAGTGGACATTTTACTTTCAAGCTGCACCTCATTATTCTGCATTTAAACTACATCCTCCCACCACCATGGGCGTGAAGACACCAGACTAAAGGTCTGGTCCGAATTGGTGTTTGATTAAAGAGTACTGAACACATAGCAGTGTAGGCACGGCCCTTGTTGGGCGTTATACTGGGGAGGTGACGTCAGGCAGGGGAGGGTCAGGGTGGGGGGGGTTGCAAAATGTGGGATATGGATCATTAGAGGTAAGTACCGAATAAAAAAAACGCATTTCGTTGCCCACACTGCATCGCCAAATGTGATGCAGCGTGGGCAAAGAAATTCGTTTTTTTTCTTTTTTCCGGTACTTACCTCTAATGGTCCATATCCCACATTTTACAACCCCCCACCCTCACCCTCCCCTACCTGACGTCACCGCCCCAGTATAACGCCCGGCACAGGCCGTGCCTGTAGGAGTGGCAGTATGGGGCTGGGGAGTGGGGGGGGTACATAGGGAATGTGTCTTAAAGAGAAGTACCCCTGGCATGACGTTTCCATAGATGGCCACAAACTCTGGCATGTCATAGTATATCCAGCTAGAGTGAAAAGCATCTATCTTAAGGTGGCTGGGCATTCACTTTGACACGTTCATAGCGTAAAGTAGCAGAAGATCGTGAGGTAGAACAATCAAAAATGCAAACCCTCCCTAAACGCCTTGAATTAGATTCACCTGCACCAAAGAACAATGCAAAATATGAACCCAAATTGGAGAATAACTGAAGAAAGAAAACAATGATGCAGTAACTGGTGTCAGAAACTGCACTTTGAATGCCCCAGGGAGGTGGTGGCCCACAGGGCAGCGTGGCGGGGGGCAGGAGCCCTCCCACGCATTTTTTTGACAAGCCCCGGGGAGGTGATGGTCCCCGGGCTGTGGGGGGCTGTGTGCCCCCGCACATAATGAATAAAGCCCCGGGGAGGTGATGGTCCCCGGGCTGTGGGGGGCTGTGTGCCCCCGCACATAATGAGTAAAGCCCCGGGGAGGTGGCGGTTCTCGGGGCTGCGGTGTCCCCTGCGGGCTCCCGCTAATTAACTGCACATTGCCACGAAGCATGGGAGCCCACTCTTTGTTTTTTCCCTTTTATCGACCGGATACGCGCACCCAGCGCGAATTCGACAGATTCTTTTTTTTTCAAATGCTTTTTTTGACCCTGGGGGTCCTTGTGGGACCCCCTGAGCAGGCCTAGGGGGTCAGGGTGATTCTGCCATGCCCTACCCTGCCCTCTTTTCTTGTTTTTCAACCTTTTTTCCACTTTTTTCTTGTCACTCGGTTACTGAGTCACAAGATGGCTACCAACACTTCCTGGTTTGGAGTGTTGGCAGCCAATCAAAATGAAGTTCAAGCTCGGGAGGATTTGCGAAAGGTGCGTTCCATGCGTTATTGTTTCCAGGCAATCCATGAGGTTTGACCCCAATCACTATCCATAAACCTTCGTGGGCTGGGATTTTCAGCAAAAACATGTGCCTCCTCGAGGCAGGCGTAACAAGGATAAATGTTTTAATTTATCCTTCTTTTCTTACTTTGCATGTGTGCTGTATTGTACATTGTACAGTGCAAAAACAAAGCAGGAACGTGTTAAAGTAAAGTCTTTGTACTGGAAACCGTGGTGCAAGACTACACCAGCATTTGGAGAGAAGAAAGAAAAGTGACACATCTTAGTAGATATGGCGTTGCACTACTCTCTCCTTTTCATACAACTCAGTCTTCAAAAATCTGGGCCTCAGTTTTCTGGTATGCCTATATTCACTATAAAATAATTTCATAATTCTTTTATTTCATCTGCAACTTACAGAGAGGTAAACTATTTTAAACCTATAGGTCAAATATTGCCTTCAAGCTACTGGGACCCAGACACAAAGTGTGACAAATGCAAGAGGACAAAGTGTTGAAAAATATGTGAAAACATCTACAAATATTTTTAGTTATCTGCTGTAGAAAACGATACAGCCAGGGAAAAAACTTTAGAATTTTGGGAAAACAACAGTGTAAAGAATATCAATATTTTCAAATTTAGTAGCTAAGCTATTTTAAAAAACGAAGTTGAACCACACTTGTATTTTTTTTATTGTGATGATCCCTAATGGTCAGCCGCGGCTGGCAGTGGGAGTACCTGCGGGGCGGTGACGTGGGTAGGGGGAGGTGCAGGGTGGGGGGTAGTAATGTACGGATTACGGAGCTTCCTAGGTAAGTAAACATTTAAATAAATAAAACGAATTTCGTTGACTGCACTGCATCCCCAAATGCGATGCAGTGCACGCAACAAAATTAGTTTTATTTATGTAAATGTTTACTTACCTGTAAAACTCTGTAATCCATACATTAGTACCCCCCACCCTGCACCTCCCACCTCCTCTGTCACCGCCCTGCAGGTACTCCCACTGCCGGCAGTGGCTGCTAATGGTTACAAAGGCAGCTAATTGAAATACATAATATCTCAGCCTCCCAGGTGCACACCTTTCTTCCTTTTAATGTGTAAACTTGGGTAGGTATTTGAAACAGTGCTTCATTACTAAAACAAATAAGTACCAGGGCCCAAAATCTCACTAAGGATGGAGCTTGCGCCACCCACTGTCGCTCTCCACCCCATCACCCTTCTTCCACTGATACAAGGTGTCTTGTGTTTCTCAGGTTTATGGGTGCATAGTAGGGTTGAGTGAAGAATTTCGCTCCACCAGGGAAGTTTGCAGAGTTTTGCCTACTCCCCGCTCTGCATGGAGTTCCAAAAAACTCTGCGAAGGGATGTGGAGTGGAGTTTTCTTCTCTTGAGCGCAGCCGCGGTCCGTGGAGGGAGTTCCGGTGGGGCAGGCAGGCGGGGCGGGGGAGAGGCAGGGTGGGGGGTGATAAACACCGGAATATGGATGATTGCAGGTAAGTAACCAATTAAATTTAAAAAACGAATTTCGTTCTGTGCCCTGCATCTCAACATGCAATGCAGGGCACAGAACGAAATTCGTTTTATTAATTTAATTGGTTACTTACCTGCAATCATCCATATTCCGGTGTTTATCACCCCCCACCCTGCCCCTCCCCCGCCCCGCCTGCCTGCCCCATCGGAACTCCCTCCACGGACCGCAGCTGCTTGAGCGCCTCACCAACATTAGGTTGACAAGTGCTCACAAGAGGAAAATCGTTCGCTAGACTTCCGCCCGGCGAGATTTCTCAGTACAAGCAGTTGCACCAGGTTGCGACTGCTCATGTTGAGAAATCTGCTGCTCCCATTGAAGAAGCTGCTGCTTGAGTAGAATGCCTACTTGAGCTTCATAAAGCAGTAGCGCCTTCTGGCGCAATGCATAGCGTTGTTTGCACTGATTTAACAATGTTGGACGAACTCCTGGCGCTAAAAATCAGTGCGACTTAACAGACTCTGCTGCTGGCAGAACTACGTGGAGCGCCGCAGAGTTTTTACAGCACTTCGCGGTGTTCCGCAGAATAAAACTCCTCGAAGTTTTACTCTGAGCCTAGTGAGTAGCTCATCCAGTTAATTTCTCTTACTTTGTATTCAGGGACTTATCCGGGCACATGCATCAACGATAATTGCATTCGCAAACGGTGCGAATCGCAATTTTCGGCCGCTTGCGAATGCAATTATCAAAATTGGAATGCATCATGTATTTCGCATTTTTAGGAATCGCAATTATGTTGCGATTTCTAAAATTGCGATTGCATTTAAGAAATCGCAATTTCAGATTTCTTAAATGCAAAGCATGATCATTTTTAAATTGTAAATTATCAATTTGGAAGCGGTAAATTAGCGGTTGGACCTCATGCTAATTTACCGAAAACCTTCAAACCTGCACAAAAAAGCATTTTTGAAAGTTGCATTTTACACACACGCATGTCCTTGGGACATGTGTGTGTGTAAGTTGCACTTAAGTTTAATTTCAGGGGTGCAGGGAGGGGTTCTTTGGACCCCCCCCTGCACCCTTGAAATTGCATTTTCAATTTGCGATTCGCAAATTGAAAATCGCAAATTGTAAATGCCTTCCCATTGATTCCTAGGGGCCTCTTGGCCCATAGGAATCAATAGGAAGGGTTTTCCTTAATTGCAATTCGCAAATTGTGAATCGCAATTAAGGAAAATTACCGAATCGCAAAAAAATTAGCGATTTTTTCATGCATTGCCGTTTGCGATTTCTAAATTGCGATTCCTTAATTTTCGCAATTTAGGAATCGCAAACGGAACCGTTGATGCATGTGGCGGTTAGTCCTGATTCTCCAAGAAAATCAACTGAAATATAAATCACAGGAAGCAAAAAATCGATGTGCTTCTCACACATGGGACTGGGATACTTGTGGGTTCTGTGATGCTAATGCACGCTTTCCAGCAACAGCAAACCTGTAAGCAATTTCTAAAGTTTCCTAAATTTGCTGGAAGTTTGTATATTTTCAAAACTTACCAGAGCTGGCAAAGAAGTGTCTTTTTCTCTTAACTTTTCCTCTGAAACTGTCAAAAAGAGCATTCTTAGAATTAAGTTTGTTGCTGCCCTCGAGTATCACAGTATCTTTTTTTATTTTCCTTTATCCCCTTTAATACATCTGAAAGAATGATTTTAGCATCTGTGGGATGAGGTAGTTTTAATGTTGTATAATATATGTTCAAAGATACATATTGCTTTGAGGATAAAACTGCAACTTCACAGCTATTTGTGGGGGTGAGTAATATATATAGGACACATAGAGTATGTTCTAGATCTAATTAAATCAAATTTGTTTGTAGCTCTTTCTCGCAAAACATTATTGCTCTGAATCGGCTCAACAACATTGACGAAGAGGTTCTTAGGGACAAGAGTCAAAATAGGCCATTTGGGGGTAACCTCCGTAGAGTAAATTGGAAATACCTGCATCCAGGAGTCAGTTTCCAATGACTTGGGATACGCCTGCAATCACAGCACTGGGTTGGGATGAGAAGGCATGTTTATGTAGCACCGAAGTGGGCATTACAGGGTTATGCGATCACTCCACGTTCCCATATTGGACTTCTAGTGACTATTTTATTTTAGGTATTTGATGCTATGAGGTTCCAACTACAAGGATTAGTAGAACACTTCACAGACAAAGATGTAATTGCAGCAGGAGCATTTCAAACATACAGTGCTTTACTTGGAACACTGTGATGGGTTGGGGTGGCTTAGGAGAAGGCTATGGCAGGGAGTAGTTGGGAACAGGTTATAGTGAAAAGTAACAGGCAACAGTCAAGTTCACTTATTTTTTAATAGATTTATGTTACACATATCATACTATATACATATTTACAATCAAGAGAAAAAACTATTCGCCCACTATGACATGACTTCTAGTCAGGAACCAAAGTGGAGCAGAGAAACCAGATTTCAAGAATAATAAGGCAGGAACTTAATCATTGGGCCGTATTGGTGCTTTCTGGAAGCTGTTATCTTGGATGATGTCATTTAAATCAATTAGAGGAGCATATCCATTTTTAATAGTGTGGTAAAAGAAAATTAGGATTATATCATAATTAAGGCTCCCAGTTTTCCGTTTTTATGGATTTTTACAGATAATTATAAACTGAAAACAAAGTGTTTCCTGTCTTTATTTATTTTTAAAAGTGATAAAATGCAGAAAAGTGTGCTTCTTGTGGGCGACTCTCTATGCTGTTTTTCGTGATTTCTAGGATAACAGCTGAGCAGATAGGCATCACGGGAAGTCAAAAATAAGTTGAGATTTCCCTAAATGCAGTGTATGGTAACATATATTTGTATTATAGAGCTCATATTTACCTATTGGTGTAGTGTTTTGCTATATTTGGCTGATTAATTTGCTAAAACGCGACAGACTGCAAAGTATGAGTGCATGTTTATCAGTTAAATAAATGTGGAAATGTACCATTTTATGACTCCACATATTCGCAAAAGGCAAAATAAATATCGATAAATATCAATAAGATGGGCAAAAAATAAATATGGATAAATACAGATAGAAATGTTAAGAAAATAAATACCATAAAACCGGAAGCCCTAATCATAATGTACCTGCAATAGCCATTTGCTGCGATTCCCAAGGAATAAAGTTGTTTAGTTTTAACAAATCATATAAACTAATTAGGCACATTTAAAATTTGAGTTTTTTGTTCAAGTATAAATGTACTCAAATGACCGTTCAACCTTTTGAAAATGCTAAGGTTAAAACGTCTATATTTTTAATGTTACATATACTACTCTCAGAGTTCACCACAATATATTGTATCAGACAGAGGCAGATTCCCAGCTCATACTATATTCTATCATTTTTCTCTAGTCATGTCCAATTTAAGCTTGTGATAAATCTGCTTTCTGTAGAGTCATAGCCCTGACTTCCAAAAGGTGCTGCAAAACCACAGTAATGCCAGATTGTGCACTACACAATTGACAATTAACATTGACAACAAAAACTGCAATCACCACTGGAGCCTAACACATGTGATATACCACCAACGGAACCTTTTCAGGATATTTAATGTCACCAAGGAATTCTATGGCCATATAAAGGCTGCAAGCCTAGTGCCTTTACGATGTCATAGAACTGCAAGGTGACCTGCAACATAATTTGTAACACCTTCTAGAGGCTACATTATTCCGTATAATAGGTGGGTCTTTTGTGCTCCATAGTCACCCCAAGCAAGCTCACTCGTTTTCCGAGGTATGTTCATCAAGCCCTGGTTTTCCATTGGATTCTGGGAACTATAGTTACTTCTATTGTAAAAGCAGTATCACACATCTCAGAATTCACAATGGGAAATAGTCTAGCGTGTGTTACACAGACTCGACTTAGGAAACAGGAATGCTCAGGCTACAATCAGAAATAATTACCTGTTTTTTATATTGTACATAAATACCAAACTTAGATTGTAAATACGCTATATTACCAAAATGAATGATTCTCAATTTTCCAATCATGGACAGCTGAGTCATCCTTGTCGGGGTCCGCAAGATAGTTGCATGGTTTTAATGCCAAGCTTTCACCGAAGTGAGCTATCCCACTTTATCATATACTGTTGTGTTTTTCAATTAAAGCCAACAATGGGAAAACATTAATGTATCTCTGACCCATGCTTAAGATCTCTGATCCTACACTTCAGCACAAATGTAGCCGATATTTACATCCAACTTCCTCTTATTCTCACCTTTCTACCTAAACATAAGTCTGTTTCATTAACTTCTTCCTCCACTTAGGTCCCAGCACTCATGGTGTAACCAGAAGTTTCTATGTTTCCATATTAAATGTCATAATATCCCTTCATCCTGGATGTGCTATATAAGTTCTTAAAAATATAAGACAAATGGGGCCTGAAGCTGCATGTTTTGATTTTTTACCTCACTACATTTTCCCTGATAAATTTTGACTTTTTGAGCTGCCAAAATCTGCCAGCAGAAAACAGTAGGGCTGAGACAATCATTGCACAACCCACAATTCGGACTCCTGTGCAAACCTCTACTTATGTAGGATTCAGAATTTTCAAACTGGAAAATGTAGATGTAGATTGATACTTATATAGCGCACTACTCACCCGCAAGGGTCTCAAGGCGCTTGTATGAATACCGCTGTGGAACCCATCCTGGCTTTCCCTGTGAGGCATCCACTCCTGGGCACCCCCAAGGTGGAGGCCAGGCATCCTTAGCGTTGTGGGGGCCGTTGTGGAGATTAAGCAAGCTATTGCCCAGAGTTGCAGAGTGGGACTCCATGATTGGAATAGGCACTGAGGCGAGAATTATCAGGTCCTAAGAATTTTTGAGCCCAAGACCCACCGAGGCGGGGAATTGAACCCTGGTCCCGGGTTAGACCTCTGCATCAGGGTCTGCCGCTCTAATCATTGTGCCACACTTCATCTTTTACCTATACTTCACGTTAAACCCCTCTTGATAATCCCAGTGTCTCAAATTCTTTCCCTCGTTTTCCTCATCTTCCCCTTTTTTATCACAAATGACATTCCGCTTAAAATGTATGTTTCCTAATTTTTCGACTTTCCTTTTCATTCTGTTCATCAAAAATTGATTAATATAAATGATTACGGTGAATTTTCTCGCGTTTTATTGACTCTGCTTTCCCTATAAAGGTATTATTTGCGAGGCTTTTCTAATTTTTAAGTAGAAAGTGATCTTTGAGTATTTTATAGGTTTCATTAGTTTTGGAAAAAATCCTCAAGAATCCTTTTATGTAATATATCCTCTTTACTCAGAACTAGAAATTTGATTTTACCAAAGAAAATATTCCTTCACAAAAGCATGAACGACTCCAAATTAACGCAACAATGGTTTTCTTTAAATACAAAGAGAAAACAAATCCAATTGATTGCCTAACTTCTACGACAAGCTTTTATATTGAAGTGTGGCAAGATTTTTAAAAACATGAGCCACTCAAAAGAAAAATTTTAGTGGTAGACTTTGCTTCTCTGCTGGAATTTGTCAGAAGTCACCAACATTCACAGAAGATGGTGAAATACTGGGTTCAAATATAAAAAGACCTGTGATGTTAGTCAGATAAACAATGTTATTCTGTATTTCACAACATGAACTCCTAATAAAAATTGTTTCAGACGACAAGCCAAACATTTTGAAAAATCTAGAACTGCTCTTGGAAGAATACATTGACATTTCTGCCATTTACATACCACTGAGTAAACAACATTATACTTAGGGCGCTGACAGGGTGGAAAAGTATTTGCAAAAAATTGCTCGACATTAGGTACTCAGTAGTGATGGAAATATAAATCTAACCCATCGACTATGTGGTAGAGTGATGCCACCATGATCAAGCAAACAGCGAAGAAAGGAAACTGGTTTGATATGTTATGTTATGTTGTTATATTTATTTTTATATAGCGCACGGCTACTCAAAAAGAGTGTCCGGGCGCTTTTAAATAAGGAGACCTACAGTAAAATAACACAACACAGTAATAAAAGAGGGGGGAATGCAGAAAAAAAGACAGAGAGAACAGCAGAACAGCCTACTGGGTAAACAACCAGGTTTTGAGGCCTTTCCTAAATGCAAGTAGGCTGGTGGCTATGTGGCGCATTCGTTTGTGCATGATTATTAACTGTTCCTATAAAAATATTCACAACATCAAAGCTTGCAGAATGTGTTGCTTTATACTAAAATGCCTATGGTATCGAATTACCCAAAAAAAACATTTCAGATTGCAACCTCCCAAACTATGCCTACCAATATATGGGTTCAACCTGGGCTGGGGTTCTCTTTCATCAACTTAGAAATCAACAACTTGAATAAATCATTGCATAACTATACAAAGGGACAGCAAAATGATATTAACAACAAAACAGATTTAACTGATTTTACTTTGCAATACCAAAATGGTTCTTGAGACTGTAGGAAGAGTTGTAAATACATGCCCCCCCCCCCCCCCCCAAACAAATATGGTTCCTCCAACCTTGGACAGTTGCGGGTTGTACTAGGTCCATGTCTAAAACATCCTGGCACAACAACCCTTTGCTACTCTCAGTTTTATGTGATAGGCAATGGCCAGAGCTGCATGCAAACCCACCAGACAAAAGTAGCCACCCGGGAGTTGCATGATGCACATGTTTCATCTCTATGCATTCATTTGTGCAGAGCAGGAAACACACACAAGCAGTTTTTATAGTGTTACACTGCCACTTTGAAGCGCAACCTGACATTTGATGAGATATGTCGGCAAATGTTTGTAGAAACTTCTTAGATCAGATTAATCAAGCATGAGTATCCTACAACAGTACCTAGCATCTTAGTAAAGTTCACCTCAAGGGTTTCTGGGCAGTGTTTAACAGATGTTGTTAATCAACCCACTGTTAGTGATTTCTCTGTCATGCAGTGCTTAATTTAAACTAGTGGTTTCCGGTGCTCGGCACTGGCACTTAATTGTCAGCACCAGGGCAATTGACACCCTGCCACAAGGTGACGCTGTCTAGCTAACTTAGAGATGACCACAACAACAGTTCATTATTAATGCTATATTCATTAAAAATGACTGTTACCTGCCACCCAAGCCATTCTTATAGCTTTGGAGGCTTGAAATAGTCTGGATTGTCGCACTTGTAGGAGTGTGATGGTCAGTAGTTGTGTTGTTACTATCATTGGCAGCATGGCAGGGCAATGTGTGGTGGAAGCTGAAGTGGCCTCCGGACAAATGCCTGGCACTTATGTTTTTTACAAAATAGGAATGCGATCAGGTGAGGTTGGAAGCGTGAGTGGGTCTGCTGGGATTCAAACCTGTGACCATGATATCAAACCCAGAACCCTGTAGTGGATGCATTTATAAACACAGACATCAGACTGAAACAAAATGATGAACGTTGATGGTGCAGGAGCATTTCTGGTATACATACACACTAAAGGGGAATGTCTATTTTAATTTCAGGGATAGGGTTAGTATTTGCACAGACCCATCCTCATAGCATCAACATAAATCAATAACTGCCCAGCAGCTGAATCTTAATAAGGCAGTGTGGAGGGGATTTTTTGACACTAACAAAAACCTATACTTAATTGTTTTGGAAAGGTCATTGTTTCCTTATTGATAATACACCTACCATTAAGTATCTTGCATAGAGAGGTGCTGAGAAGTCTGTCAAAAATGCAAACAATGTATAATTCCTTCTAATAAATATATTTTAAAATGCTACTTTTTTGCAATCTTCATGTTTAATTAACACCTCTTTCTGAAACCTCTTTGGCATCTTTCAATAGCCAAAATATTTCTTTTGCTGCAAGTATGAGCCTAAGTAGGTTGTTCACCTTCATTAAAATGCTCCAGGCAATTATTCCTGACCCACCTTGAAGTTGCCAGTTTGCTGCTGTGGAATCCAAGTAGCCTTGGTGTGAATGAATGTTCCCTAGATCCCTAGGACTTTCCAGGAATGCTGCCTATATACAACTTTTATGGTGTGGTTGTAACATCAATGACCAATGGGATCCTTTCTATCTCGGCCAGGGGTTCACCTGGACAGGAGGTTCTGGACAACATCAGAACATTTTTGAGACAAGGCTGCTCATTTGTTGTTGGGTGTTAACTGTAAACCCACTGATTTGCTTAGGAAGTGCTCAGTCCTCCCACGAAGGATTCATCTTTGGTGGTAAGTCCAGTGGTGGGGTTAAGGCATCCATCACTATCTTGAAGGTCACTAAGTGGCAGCGTTTAACGTGGCATAGAATTGAGCTGGGGAATTACTTTCTCCATGTTTTTCTTATGGTGGAAGTAATTCCACTGCGGATTCTCTAACGGGGACTGCTGCCTGTGTTGGAGATTCTGCACCAGTGGATAATCCCCTCATTATGAACTGACCTTTTATTTTAGACCAGCGGGTTCACAGTTACTTCCTAGTGCTACATTAGCCCATTGTTTTGACTGTTTACACACCACTGGTAGACTCATTATTTAGTGTTATTCTCAAAGAACATTTCACACATGGATACTTGAAAGCAGTGTAACAGAGAGAGAATTCCTGGCGGTCAGTTAGTAAGAGAGAGTTCAATGCTGAATAGAGGGTAGGTGTCAATGCATGTCTCAAAAAGCCCCATGTATCAACAAGGCTCCAGAAAGGGTACCAGTCAACAGCATTGTCAGGGAAAATGGCCCAAAGAGTGAAAAGAAGTGTAGTAGGTAATCTCCCTTAAATAAAAAGGCTAATGCTAAACATGTAGTGACTTATTTTGAACGAATATGCCTCATTATCCCACAGTCTTTTTCCCCGCAGGGAATTACAACGCAGTGGTTACAACAATCATGTTGTAATTCCGCATACAATTACCCCGCAAGTCGTTACAACGACTTGCGGAGGGGGGGCGGTGGATGTTGGAAAAGTCTAATTTAATATTCCAACTCCTGTCTGTGCGGACATTAGGGAAGGTGTTGTATTTTAAATCCAACAACTTCTCCCAACGACTTGTAATGGTGTGCGGAATTATAAAGTGGTCGTTGTAACGACCGTGTTATAATTCCCTGCGGGGAAAACGTTTTGTGGTAAACGTTGTTTACCATTTTGAACTAGACAGATGCAGGACAGCCACCAAAAAGTGGCTCATTTCCCACCCACAATATTATGATTGCATAGATGTAACTGTCACTCTAAATATGTTAAATCGGATCCCATCCTCTGAGATATGAGTACATTGATGTCAATGGCAAGCTCCATATGGCAGACAGGACATCTACCAGTTTTTGGGAATGTTCTGCTTCGCCAAACTATAAACAAGGACAAAATAAGAAAACAAAAATATGTGGGAAAACATGAAAAATGCCAAGATTAATATTACATTATTTCTATTCCACAAAAAAATCACATTGTGAGTGCCTTAGCCACATGTCAAATCAATGATGGGCTTCCTCATCAACACAAGAGAGAGAAAAATAGAACACCAGGGCAGCGCATATTCACGTCAGCCCATCCTATACATGAAAAAAGGTATTTAAAACCTACTTCAAACTGTGAGGTCTGTTCTAAATTACACCAGCAGTTTGTACATACTTAAGAAGTAAAAAGAAAAATATAAGCAGAGCTATAGAGATATATAGCAGACAAAAAGATGCATTTTGTAAATGGTGACATTAGCACATCGGAGAGGGAGGGGCATCCATGATCAAGGAAAAGAAAAGCCAGAACATCAGAGAGGAACATAGGCTCCTCCCCCTTCCACTGGCGGTATAAGATTGAACAAAACATTAAAAACATTTAAAGTAATTATTACTTAAGTGTTTCACTTAAGAGTACAAGTTTATTTGCATAATTATTTTCCATCGTTTTTGTTCTATCCCATGTGGCCTTTAATTTTGGTCACCTATCCCAAAGACCATGCGCACTTCAGGTGACATACGCTTTACCTTCTTCTAAGAAGAAGGACCCCATCAATCTAGATAACATACAGAATAGGTCAAATACCTCACAGTTGCCCATCTGATTGTCGCTTTTTGTTTCTCTTGTGCCCTCTTTGTCTTCCTCCATCGATAGGGCGAGGCCAACAGAGTGACTTGTACTGGAGTAAATGTTGTTTTGTCCATTCCCTATCAGGACACAGAAAATATATTGACAATGCATTCCATGTGTGGAAGCTAAGTCCAATAGAGCTTCAACTGTGGTATTTCTTCCTATCTGGAAGGTTAATTCAAGAGCTTGTCCCTACATATGATTCTGCTCCTTGGGTGTAATTGTTCCTTGGGTCTCCCTGAAAATCAAAACAGGGCTGAGGCATTTTACTCAACCCAAATGTCGTCTATATACCAATAATCTGTGTTTAACTTTCCCCTTAGACTCATGGTCCATGAACATTTATCTCTAAAAAATCATGTAATGCTTCTGGGAAGTAAATGCATAATTCAAGCTCAGTTGTATTCAGAAACTGAAAGATCTCAGAAAAGAAGGCCTTCCTTAGCCAATCAGACCTACCGTGCTATAGACAGGCTTATTTTCTTAGAGGAAATTCTTCTTAGTGGCATCTCATCTTCAGGGCACCTTGTTTTTATTTAACTTTATTCCCAGGTGTGCTGCTTTCAGTGGTCTGTTGTTTCATCAAGAAGCTAACCACATTACATTTACCAAACCTTAATTGCCATTTTCTGTCTCCTTCAGTTGCAAGGATTTGCTTCACAAAGCTAAAGATCTAAATACCCTGTAACTAAATCTAAAACACCTCTGTATTCCAGCTGAATAATCAATGACCAGCCAATTTATAGTCTCTTGTTGTGGAAGCTTCATACTATAACTCCATGATGTATGTTAGTCACCTAGTGGGGTGGAGACTGTGCAGATGGCCCCTGCCTGCTCCAAGGCTTCAGCATACCACTGTATGCTGCCAAATACAGCATTTTAAAGATGTTTTAAGACTAGGAGTAACGGGCCCAGCCAGTTTTTCACATGCAATAGAAACCAATGGGTCAAATGATGAAATATCGACAAAAAAAATATTGTGGTTTTAACACATCCTGGTAAAAAACAACGACCATAAAAATATTGACTCAAGCACTTATAATGTTAAGTGCAACAATTTGTTATCCAGAATATGAGCAATATAATGTTACGGTATATACTTAATTGAAGATAGCCATATTATATTTTTAAATAAAATTATTAATGTATTATTTCTATAAAATTAATATTTAAAATATACATTCATATACATATGTAATATAAAAACATATACTTTACTGTAATGTTTAAAAACTTGTAAACTTTATTAAAATACATTTTGATAGTAAATTATACTTTGCTATAGCTCTATACACAGATAAATAATGCATAAATTAAAATAGATAATAATTGTAATTTATATTAAAGAATACAAATCACATAAATAAATACATATCAAATATTTAAACGTATTAAAACATATGTTCGATGTACTGAATAATTATAATGCTATTTACAAATATATAGAACAAATTAATATTCTTAAAGAATTCTAAAAAGCGAAACACAGTAGAAAAATTATTTATATCATATTCAATTAAATATGCGTAAAATAACAAAAATACCAGGATATAGTAATATGTAATTCTGATCCAAATCCAACTCCAAACCAAAATTATTTCATAATAAATAAATAAATAAAACTATTAAAATACACTACAGTAACTAAAATCATACAAACCAATGGGAAAAATGCACACATTGGCAATAGGGAGTCAGTGTTAATAATATAACTCCAAGTATGGAAAGTGCATAAACTCGTAGGGTCAAATTTACAATTCTAGCAACAGTCTAACAAATACTTGGGAAAGTGCATACAGTGAGGGTTCAGATTTTATATTCTAACTTCAGTATAACAAACACTGAGAGAAGTACATACAATGGTGTGCAGGGGTGTGGGTGAGGGGAGGAATCATATTTAATATTCTAACACCAGTCTAATAAACGTGGGAAAGTGCATACATTCAGATAGTCAGATACCCAACTCCAATATGGCAAGTACTGGGGAAAATGTTTGCATTGAAGAAAAGGGGGAAAGTGGCAGGTCTACTTGTCTATCTCCAGTCTAACAAACCTTAGGGGAAATACATACATTGGGTGGTTGGTGGTGTCAGATTTACTATTTAGGCATAAATGAAGGGGTTGAAATATAACACTAAAAAATTAAATAAACACACATTAAGCATGATTTCAGAAATGTAAATAATATTTCTTAAATATATTTAAACATAAAAAACTTTACCAACTAGGAAATATATCACACAATTGTATATTTTTAATTTTAATAGGATAAGTAAGTGATCTGTATATTACATGCTATTCCTCAACCATCCCCAACATAATCACAACCATAAAAGGAAAGTAATAGAGCCTCTTCAGCTAAAAATGTATTCACATTTTTTATTTAACTAAAATGTAACAACTTGCAATACAAGCACTACCTACACAATTTTCTAGACTACACCACATGCAAAAGAATCACATAGTAATAAAAAAAAACTATCAAATGTTAATAATTTCAAATACTAAACCAGTGACAATAATTATTATACCTTTTATTAACAGCAATACCCACTCAAACCCAAATTCGTATTACTGTCCATAAAGTATACATGAATGCAATTTGCTAAAACATATATACACATATTTATTTTTATAAATTATGAATAATAACACATTTAGATAAGCATTATAACATTAAATACATTTGAATAATGAATACATTAAAAATTATCAAACATAATATATACATATATACCTAATTTATATTTTATATATGGAAAATATATTTTACTGAATTACTACCCTGCAAACCCCAATAAACCCTACAATACAAAATTAAAAATTATTAAACCATTTAACACTTAATTAGCATGTAAGCTAATATATAACAATTAAAAAATACATTAGAATTAATAGATATATATTTAAGAAAGCATAACACACCCATTCAATTTAATTTTATAGATTACTGTAATGGTATTGAAAAATTATTAAACATTATTTTATATGTTATTCGTTATAATGGATGAACATTCTAATATAATAAAACCACATAATATCATACAATATTAAATTGAACTATAACTAGAGCATTCATATTATTGTCAAAATACAAAAACTATTTTTCCTTACCTTCAGTGTTCTTGTCCACAATTGCTCTTTTTGCATTCATCACCCCAGTGGGACGGGTATGCCCAGCCTTGGGTCCCATGCTCTCCATGCCACTGGAGTCAAGCTATCCTGGCGGATGAGGGCTGAAAGCAAAAAAACGAAACCGGTCCTAGGATGCTTGTTTCCAGTCTAGGGAGGACCTGGCCTGCCAGAGAGCAAAACAGGATGGTTAAGGCAAAAAGTTTGGAGATGAGCCTGCGGGGAGGGCCAAGTCCAACAGTATTCCATCTAAATGTAGACTGAAAGGTATTGCCTGACCCTAATATCCTGGTCAGAAAAATCATAATTACAAAACAATCTTAAAAAGAACAATTGATGGACAGAATGTTGAACAATGTCAAACATTCACCCAGTATAGAGATCTGGGTCTTAGATCCGTTGTTTTTTTGCTTCCCATGCCATTCCAGTTTAAGCCCAGCCATATGCAACTCAGTCTTGACCCTTCTCCCTATGGGAACAGTCCAGCTCGAACTGCCAAGCCAGTTTCTCCCTGGACCATAAACAAGCATCCTAGGACCGGTTTCGGGGTTTCACCACTCATTAGCTAGGATAACTTGACTCCAGTGGCATAGAGCGCACAGGACCCACGTCTGGGCATAAACGTCCCATTCTTGGTGACAAATACAAAAAGAACAATGATGGACAGAATGTTGAACCATGTCAATCATTCACCCCAGTACCAGTAACGGCTCCTCGAGAGAGTGCTGTGGGATGGCGGGGCGGGGGAGGGACAGGGTAGGGGTAGTAAACTCTGGCATACGGCCAAACGTAGTTGAGAAACTAAATAAATTAATAAAACAAATGACATTGCGCGCGCTGAAAAGCTGATGGCATTTCAGCACGCACAATGTAATTAGCTTTATTTATTTATTTAATTACTTAACTCCGTACGGCCCTATGCCAGAGCTAACTATCCCCCACCCTCCCCTTCCCCCGCCCTGCTGCACTCCCTCGAGGAGCCGCTACAGCCCAATACAGAGACCTGGCCTAAATCCATTGTTTTTTTGCTCCCCATGCCTGGGTCTAAACTCGGGTGGCATGGTGAGCAAAAGAACAATGGATTTAACCCAGACCTCTTGCCTGAGGATGAATGTTTGATTTGCTCTGCATTCCGTCCATCATCTATGTGTCTTTTGCTTTCTCGCCCTAAGTGCACTGGGTATGTCCCGTTGTATGGCGTTTTAGATTCCGAATGAATTTTGCAGATTCATGCCCTTATATAGGTACAATTTGCGTTTCCCTTATATAGGCATAGAAATCCAGTCCTTATTTAGGCATAGCCCATGCTACCCAAATACAGGCATGGCTACTTCCATCCGTTCATCTACGTCACAACGAGTTGTAGGAAAACCAGGCTCTTAAGTTGTAAGGGACTTCCCCCTGCTTGGATATTGATTTCTCCAAGAACTCATTTAATATGCATGAACAGCTATTCCTTAGAGGTTCATCCATGACGTTCACATGCCCGACTTTACGTCAATACTGGCATTCCTAAACACCTTCAAGGTATAAATATACTTTCACTTGCTATAGCAAAGCACGGTGTGGTTCGGTGCAGTTCGACTACCTACTTGCCTGATGCAGCTCGCTGCAGCAAGTGCTGAAGGAAGCCGACTCTCCAGCTGATGCACTGACAAATAAGCTGACATCCTCCTGCTGAGAATCCAGCTCCAGTGTTTCTGACTCCCCTTGCAGGGTGTTGGGAAATCGAGTCCCGAGACAGAGATACCAACCTCTTTCATTCTAAGGTATGGAGCTGATTAGAACTTAGAGAAACCTTTGGCAATTTTTGGCAGAACCAAAACTTATGCTAAGTAGCACTTACTTCTTCCCTCGTACTAGACCTAGGTTAGGTACATTGGGGTAGGCGTATTTTAGAAGCATTAGTATTTTAGAAGTTGAGTATTTTAGCCTGTGTTATTTATGTATGTATTTTTACATGTCATAGCAAGAGACAATGCTATTACAGTATTATTTTATAATACTATTCTTGCTGTACGCATGATACTTTGCATTCTGTCTAACGATTGTAGCAGTTCACCTCTCTTGCATGAGAAAGAAGATTGTTCAATAAATCCTTTTATTGAAAAGGCCCGTCTCACTATTTCTCTGCAACTCTGTAGAAACGAAGCATGCACAATTGACTGAGTAAAATAGTTATCTATTGTTTCCACGACTCTGAAGATATTTGTTCCAGTCCTAGGGAAACAAAGTTGTCATGTTTATGCGGTTGTCAGAAACGAATCCCTTCTTGTTCACTCGAGAAAGTATCTAGTGACCTCTGAGTTAGTCGGCACACACAATTAAGTTGAATATACTCGATAGAGACATACTTACCTCAGTCCTATGTTAAATCTATAGTGTATATTAATCCAATGCGCAGACCCTATTGGGAATATAGGAACTACACTAGGGCTCACTGTGCCACTGGATTCAAGCTAGCCTGGCTGATGAGGGGTGATGCCCCGAAACCGGTCCCAGGATGCTTGTTTCCGTTACAGGGAGGACCTGGCTTGGCAGTTCGGGCTGGACTGTTCCCATTAGGCATAGGGTCAAGACTGATTTGCATATGGCTGGGTCTAAACTGGGGTGGCAAGGTAAGCAAAAGAACAATGGATTTTACCCAAATTTCTTGACTTGGGGTGAATGTTTGATTTGCTCTGCATTCCATCCATCATCCGCATGTCTTTTACTTTCAATGTAGAATTCCATAATAACGTACACTCCTGTGCACAGTTACTCTTCCTATCCATATTTTATTTGCTGCTTAAATTTAAGATTGATACAAAGTTTGAGATTATATTCAACACAGGATGTTGAACCCTCTCACCAGGGTGCTAAATACCACATCCCACGGGTTCATATTGTAAAGTGGTGGGTTTTGGCAAAGGCTAAAGTTTCAGGTAGAGACCTTTTTGCTGATCTGAAGGAAAAGTAACAAATTCTACCTTTATTTATGTTGCCATCAAAGATATAATATAGCCGAAAACTTGGTGCAATAGGTTTCAACGCTGTCATTGATCAAATATGAGAGGAAGAAGGCCACAAAATACAGAACCGGTGGAGCTGTAAAACCAGGTGAAGAAACACTTGCCACAGGATTATCCACACAGGACATTGGGCTCAAATACATTGAAATCCATCTCGGAAGCAGGAAATAACACTAGTTTGAGGAATTCTGCCTCTATTTTAAGAAAGAGCACCAAAAATAATGTTAATTTTAACAAAGTGGAAAATTTGTTGTTTTAAAAACGTAGAAAATAAATCCCTACAAAATGATGTTTTAATAAACTTTCTAAAATGATTACAGGACAATGAAAACATTGGAAAATGCCTGCAGTTCTTCTACAGAATAATATTTCATAATAATTGCATCGTTTGTTCATTTATTTATATTATGCAGTTAAAGCACTCTGTTTGGGAGCGAGCAAAAATCGAATATTGGGCATTCTCTGTCCACCAATCAATTGAAAAAAAAAAGAACCTTCCGAAATGCAACGCTTCCATGAAACGTGTGACTCTACATTATGTCAATTTCTAAAAATTGAAATTAAAAATTTGCACATACTTAGTCTGAGGAAATGGCTTGCCAAACCAGGATTAACTTCTTGGATTTGGCCAGGCAGCCAAGCGGGTTTGCTACTTGACTCACAAGCAAGTGTTTAAAAATAATAAATGGTAATGCGTTGCCTCTCCCTGGCACAGCCTTCCCTGCACCAAAGCTGAGCCTAAATTAATTTCCAAACTGCTTTGTCCTGCCCAGCGTGACTTGCCTTTTCAAATGCTCAGCTGACTTGTACGAAATGATTCTGGACTGTTGTTTTATCAGTCATGTTAAATGACTTCTCTCCTGGGGATGGCTTGTGCCTATTCACAGATGCGCAGGCCGCCTCCCGCCCCTGTTCACCCTCCCCTTCCATTCAGCGCAGACAACCTTCTGGGACAGCCCAACAATGGGGCCGGCCCAGGGGGAGGACCTGTTTATCTGTCAAGTGGCAAATAATACACTAAGCCGGGTGGCTGGGGAAGGCAGAAGTCAGCCATTGTCTGCTGTTTAACTGGCAGGCTGGGGGACAGATGGGCCTTTGGAAGCAGGCCAGGGCGAGGGGCGGTTCCAGCCTCTGACCAGGGAAAATTAACTGTATAATGGGTGGTTCATATACACAGTTTGACCCAATAGACAGCCCTGTTTTTTTAGATTGTATGGCATCCTGCTGTTAGCATTTATTCATTTACACAGCGCTAAAATTGTGAAAAGGGCATCAAAGCACTGTATGCCCCTTGCAGTAGTTTTCACAGGAGGTGGTCGGAATGAGAAATCTTATATACTTTGCAGATAGGGTATGTGTGACCCATGAATGCACAAAGATATAGATGGAAGAGTCCATGGCCAATATCAACCAACCCCCACCCTGTTCAGCAACAGTGGCACTAACAGCCCGCCTCCTTTTGTGACATCACTATATAACGGATGGCGACGAGGAATAAGGGATAGATTATGGAACTATCTAATGTGTTGTCTGGGCAATAGGGAACAGAATGAATAAGCACGCGCAACAACTCCCTTCATTTCTATGTTACACGCGCTAAAACTGCTGACAAAAATTTGACCCCATCACCATATATTTTTGGCTTTGATTCGTGTTTTCTTTTGCTATTTCACGGGCCTAAGTCCCTGTGAAAAATTCGAACACTGACACTTCACTTTATGGTTTATTGGGATATCTGTGCTAGCCATTGTATGAGTGTCTCTTCTAGGAGCCAAAGGCTTTTCGGATATGTGCAATATAAATAAAATAAGTCGAAGTAGTATATGTTAGCAACATGATAGGCATAACAGGCCAGAGCACGTTGGGTGGATGAATAGAAAAAAAAGTGGCCTTTTGGACCGAGATCACTGCTTGCATCACAATAAACAAATTCAGTCAATTTTGTACCATTGCAGAAGTGGCGGAAAGGTGTTTTGAAATCAGTCTATAAATATACCAACTCTTATTTGTTTTACATTATTTTCCCTTGTAATTCAGTTTTAGCAAAGGAAAAATCCGATACACGAATAACCTTTGAATAAGAAAAATTAGAGCAAACTGATTTTGCACATTTTTGCTGCTTTCATTGGAACAAAAAATTGAGCCTACCGGAATAGCATTAAACTCGCTTTCCTCTTTCATATTTGAAATGTGGCAGAAAATATATTGTTCTATTTTTTATTATATGAGTATATTTTAAAATAGCTTATCTCAATTTTTTACATTTTACTGGAAGATATACTGCAACAAACCCTGTGTGCTCCTTTTCCCTATTAGCAAGCAGAAAAAAGTGTGCAAAAGTATTGTGTTAATATTTGTACCACTACTAACTTAATCTAATCGGGGCCTTGGGGAGTGGCATTGCTGGTTGAACCAGCGTTTTGAAATATTAAGTAAAGTTTGTACTGTTTTTTTTTTTTGTCCTCATTTGTCACCTAGGTTTCTGGTGAAAGCAGAGGTAGAAAAGTTTGTACTGTTGCCAAAAGTAAGAGCTTGGAAGTTTGCTCCGGTCTACCTTATTACAACACAAAAAACATTGGCTAAACTGATTTTGTGTAATTTAAGATGACTCATAATAAGATTCTAGCAAATACAATCAGCCCTGCTTTTTCAAGCGAGGGAGATGGGACTTAGTTAAAGTCAAAATCATTTTGTTTCATTTCATATTACGGAAGTGGAAAAAGCATTTTTACTTGTTTATGCATTTTGAAAGTAGCAAAAAAATGAATACTATATTTGCTGTTTACATTTTTTTTTTTTACAATGGAATATACTTTACCAATTATGGATGGAGGAGGTAACTGGAATGATTTGTTACAATATTCTATAAAGTTCACTCTAATGAATCAATCAAATGGCCAAATCCTTGCTGTGTCATTTTTACCATTTCCCTAAATGATGAATGAAGCAAACAGGATTCCACAATACAAATGTTTTGCACCAGAGCAAACATAAAACACACTTCCCTTGCACTGCTTTCTATGTAGGAGGATAGGATGTTGGACAGTTTCAGTAAAATTAGTTCCTCCGACTCTTAGCTACATATGTAATAAAAAATTATTTTGCCCCCCCCCTCTTTCTTCTTTCCTCTCTCTCTTTCTCTTCTCTGAAGACAACGGCGCCGCAGTTCATTACGTACTGTATATATAACTTTTGATTTGTACACTTTATATTTTAATAAAAATACTTGAACAAAAAAAATATACATTTTGCTGCACATTTTAAACATCTATATGGACTATTTATTTGCCAAAACGATATTAGACATGCAAACAAATATTCACAAGTAATAGATAAGTAATATGTTCATTGCAATATTTCCACAATCTGTTTAATTCCTTTACACCATGTTTCAGAAAACTCATCTTAAATGAGTTGAAGCAAAATCTATTTTTCGCCACTCCCTCTGATGCAAGCAAAAAAATAAGTGCAAATGGATTTTTCTTTCACAATCCAATATTCCATCTGAAAATCAGCCCGTTTTGGGTATTTAACAAAATCCTTTTATGGCTGAATGGGATTTAGTATAATATAAAAACAGGGTTCTTAATCTATCAAAGGCAAATGCACAATACCAAACCACTAAAATGTTGGCCAACCATGCCACCACTGTTGGCAGTGTCACAAGAGGGGGCAAGAACAGAGTCGGCATAGGAAATGTAACATCCATATGCCAGCCTAAAACCCTTTCTCGTGAGCGTGGCTCTTTGGCAGCACTGTGTGTTATAGGTTGCACTAATGATGTGGGTTCTTTACTTCATGCTGATTGCATACTAAAAATACAGTGCATAAGCGCTCACACTTCCTACCCTGGAAATAGATCAATATAGCACATCATTTTCTAAAACTCAACATCTTGTTTCTTTTTAAAACTTTTGATGAAGCAATGCATTTTTGGACGGTTAAAGACAAATAATAAAATAAAAGGACCTTCAAATAGAGCACAATGTAGTAAGCATTCGCACAGTGTAGCGCTGCGTGAAAATGAGCAGCACGGCGCCGCCTAAATGGAAAAAAGTTGGGTAGTGCCATATGTAGCCAGAGTCGTCTGATGAGGATGTCATTGGCCGTGCTTATGTCATTAAAGCCATTTTAGCCTGGCACAAAACAATTTTATCCCTGAATTTGTTGCCGCTTTATGAAAAAAATAGTTTTTAAATGCAATTGGCAGGGCCATTTGCTACTCGAAGCGCCACCTAGAGTCATGCAAGTTCCCGCGCAAGCCTATAGTAAATCTGCCCCTTAGTTTGTCATCTCATTTTGAAAGGTAAGGTGGGGACTCAAAAAATAAAAGCCATATATGGATTAAGCATATTTACCATGTGATCTGCTGCATGCTATGCAGATTTTAACAAAAACACTTTTAGACAAGTTTATTAAAAATAGTGCAACACAGTTAATTAAAAACAGTGCAACCAAAGATTCTGCACAAAGTTGCAGTTAAGGAGAAAGAGCATTGCAGTCATATCTTATAAGATGTGGCACCGCTGGTGTCTAGCAGTCCTGGCACCATAGTGCAAAGGTGTGTGTGATGCCTACCATACTCTTTGTATGGAAGAGTGCACTTTCAATACAGAATGCTATGTTTAGACCAGCTTTAAAACTTTTAACACATTGGATGTTTGCTGCACAGTGTAGCACACATGCAATTTGTGAGAAGTAAATAGAAATTGAAACATTTCTCCTTGTTAAAGCTTGCCTCAAGGGGTTTTCTTTTTTGGTGCAAAGCCTTGTCTGCCAATTTTAGTATCTAGGCCTTTGCATCCAAATCCATTGTTAGTAGCGTGAAAACAGTGATATACTATTCATTGAACTCCTCTCTTGTCACAAAGTAAGGCAAAGGGCCATATGTATCAAGCAAATTTGCATGCGCAAAGGCCGAAATTCTGCGAATTTCGGCCTTTGCGAATCCGAATTTGCTAAATGGTATGTATGAAGCAAAATGTGGTGCAAAACAAGGAATCGCAAAATTTGCGATTCCTTATTTTGCAATTGCCTTTAAGGAATCGCAAATTTTGTGATTCCTTAAATGCAATGTATGAAGCAAAACATTTTTGCAAAATGTCCTTAAGGAATCGCAAATTACCACCAACTTCTAGTTGGTGGTAAGTTGCGAATTCCTTAAAAAATGCACATTTTTTCATTTTTCAAAGTGCCATGTGTCACACATATACATGCCCTTAGTGCATGGGTGCACCATATGTGCTCCCATGCCTATTTCAGGGGTGCAACAGGGTGTCCTTTGGACACCCCTGCACTTTGAAATTATTCTCAATTTGCGATTACCAAATTGCGAATCGCAAATTGAGAATAACTTCCCATTCATTCCTATGGGCCTCCTGGCCCATAGAAATGAATGGGAAAGTATTCCTTAATTACGGTTCGCAATTTGCGAATCGCAATTAAGGAATTTTAAGAAATCGCAAAAAAAATGCGATTTTTTACATACATACCTATTTGCGATTCTCAAATAGCGATTTCTTAAAAATTGCTATTTTGGAATCGCAAATCAGGCAGATGATACATATGGCCCAAAGTAGCGTAAAGTGGTATTTGCTTTACTTTTTGGGCAACTTTCCGTGGTAAGTTATGTTTTGCACTAGGAAGGAAATCAAGATTTTCTAAAGACTTTGAGCCAGTTTGCGTGTCTTTGCAAGACTCTGAACAGATGCAAAAGTCTTGATAAATCTGCCCATTTGTTCCTGTATTAAATTGATCAATAGTTAATGGAAACACAGTGTTTGAAATTTACCACAGCTCCAGTCAGTTTTCAGATATTGTTTAAGCATTTTTCTGATGTTGGCTGTTGTTTGCTAGTATTAAAGAGATATGAATCTCACCTGATAGTGTTATTGCCAATGCCTAAAAAGTCATACATATTTAAATTTACTTTAAACAGGTTGTAAAACACAATTGATTTTTTATCTTGAAAATTGTTATTTCACTGTTGATGCCAATTCAAGGTATCGTGTTTATATTTCAAAGTTTTCAAAAGAGCAGTTGTGTTAAGTCTTTCCAACAGACTGAAAGACCTATTGTGTACAGTACTAATACTAACAGTGGGCTTTGGGTCAGCACACTACTTGTCTTTTGTTGGCTTTCTTTTCAATCCAATTCTCTTACTTCGTATTTGATGATTTTCTTTCCTCTTCTTGTGTTTGGGCCATATGTATCAAGATACCAATTAGCGATTCTGTAATAGCGATTTTCAAGAAATCGCTATTTCAGAATCGCTAATTGGTATGCATCAAGAAAATCGCAATTTTTTAGCGATTTCTTGATATTCCCAAATTGCGAATTCGCAATTAAGGAATACTTTCCCATTCATTTCTATGGGCCTCCTGGCCCATAGGAAGGAATGGGAATTTATTCTCAATTTCTGTGAATTTCGGCCTTTGCAAATGCGAATTTGCTTCATACATTAGGCCCTTTGTCTCTACGATGAAGCATAGGTTCTTTGCCATCTTGTTGATTGGATGACTTGCATCCTTCCACTGATCACAGTGATGTAACAATTGTTTTCTTTTGCTGTTAGTACACCATTGAAGTCCATGAGTTTACTTACTCTCTCCCTTTCTCCACGTTGAGATTGATACTTCCTCCTTCACACACTTGATTTGATTTGGTACTTCTAAATTGCACGAATGCCCTGGGGCGTCTTGGCGCTATGTCCAAAGCTTAATGAGGAGTTATGCTTACATGTATGATCTTAGCAGGTAAAAAGCCATGTTTTTACGGCATTTTCTAAAATGCAGGAGCGATAGGCTGCATTTTATCGTAAAGGGGAGTAGGTACCAGTCCTTGACAGTATATAGCAAGAAACTTCTCCCTCCCCACCTCATCTGCTTAAATTTAGGAACTTGCACAGATTTTGTGTGGGCTGACCTTAAACGTCTAGCTGGCATATACCACTTCAGATGGCTTTTCAGGCATTGTGGTCCCATCCCATGCAAGGCTTTGTAAGCCAGACACAATCATTTACACCTAATCCTCTTCCCGATAGGAAGCCAGTGAAGGCTTCTCAATCTGTGGCCTACTGGTTCCGATCTTGTTATTTTGAGCACCATCCTTGCGACGGCGTTCTGTAAACGCTGGAGTTTTGCTAGGTGTTGAACTTGTAATCCTGAATATAAGGCATTTCCGTAGTCTAGTCTTGCCAAGGCCAATGCCGTCACCAGCGTTTTGCATGAATCTTGAGGTATGTATGGACAGACTCTTCTAATCTTTTTCAAGATATACCAAATGGTAGATGCAAGGTTATTTATCTGGTCATTAAAAGTCAGTCGGTTATCAAAAATGACTCCCAGATTTTTAACCTTATTCACTGGTTTTGGGCAGTCGCCCAGACTATCCGGCCACCATCTGGGCGACCAAAAATCTGCCCTCGCTCCTAGTAGCATCACCTCTGTTTTCTCTCCATTTAACTTCAGGCAGTTTGACTGCATCTAGTGACCAACCTGTGCCATACATTCATTAAAATGCCTTGCTGTTTCTTCAACATTCCCTGTGACTGACACCACTATTTGGGTGTCATCGGCGTATGACACTGGTGTGAATCATACATCTTGTATATAAGCCACACCCCAGATTTGCCAACTGCTTGGCTTTCAGGCCTTCCAAGAAGAGAGCCTGTTTGTTCTGAGGTCCTGTTTGTTTTTTCAAGGCTTGACACCACTTACCTGATCCTGCAGACTGGACTGTTGTGGTGTCTATCCTCCGTCCTGACATCCGGAGTCAACATTTTCTGCTCAAGGCAATCACCTGCAAGGAAAACAAAAGAAACAGTCGTTATTTGCACAGTAATGCTAATTACTGTGCACTTGTGCTAGCCAGGAAAAAGAGTGCAGCAACTGAAAAAGGCATGTTGGACAATGGTATGCTGGGTTATTTTATTAGGTATTTAGGTTAGAGCAGCAGCTACAGACATCTGCAAAGGCCACAGCAATTAAGCCAGAAGAGAAGAACTAAGACGACCATGAAGGTAAGGCACCCCTCAAAAATGTCTAGACACAGTGAAGGTCACCCAAAAGAGGTAACTGATTAAAAGGAAACACACTGGTATGTTATTGTTTAACTCTGAGGCTAATTCACTCCTTGTGTCTGTAGGGAATAACAAACCCACAGACCCTCAATTGGGAGGGAGCTACATGATTATCAGCCACGCTGCTTACTGACATACCACTACAGAAGACGTCATTAGGAGTTATCTATCAGAAAGTGGGGGAATGAACCACATAAGTCTCAATACTAGAGTCTCAGAACATTTTGTCTCAGAGACCCTCAACCACATGTTCACAGACTGCGGTGTATGTAATCTCTGCTTAGTGTGGTTCGGTGGATAGAGTTATCATCGGGTCTCGTCAATTAAGTGTCCCGTTTTACAAGTGAACCAAGCGGTGTTTAGGGGATGAGTCACTGGTCCACGACACCTAGTGGTCGGGTCGACTTGTTTGGAGCAAAGTGTGCTCACTCACAAAGACGGGCGAGTGCCTCCACTCACTTATAACACACTATCCAGGAAGCCCTGAAGTATAAGGACTCCATATAAATTCCTTTGGTCCTGACAAAGGCCATAGACCCATAGGGGCTGTTCCAGGCCGAAACATGTCGACCCGACCACTAGGTTTCGTGGACCAGTGACTCATTCACTAAACACTGCTTTGTTTTTAGACTTCTCCCTATCCTACTCTTTTCCCAATAAAGATTCAGCTAAAGGATAGGAGATAATTTAATCCACTTACCACTGTCAACATCCAGGCAGTCTGCCTCCTGGGTGAGATTTTGATGTCACTTGTAGAACGGGACACTCAAATGACAAGACCCGAATATGGCACTATCCATCGAACCACACTAAGCGGAGATTACATGCACTGGAGTGTGTGAACGTTTGGTTGAGGGGCTCTGAGACAAATTGTTTTGAGACTCTGGTATTGAGACTTATGTGGTTCTTTCCCCCCTTTCTGATAGATAAGCAGTACATCTTGGAAACTGAATGAACCTCTGCTTCTTCCTCCCGCCACTTTTTTGATCTGTACGAAGTCATTAGGAGCCCACCACCCCATCCCTCATAGAAACAAGGTTTATACAAAGAAGTCGGGATTGGCTGGAACCTGGTGGGACAGGTTAATACTTAGGGAGTATAACATTTCCTTCACTTCCTCTTAGCATGGGTCTTAAAAGGGATCCTCAGCTCCACTGACGTGGCGACCTTGGAGATTGGTGACCAAGAAGGTCAGACGACAACCACCCAATTTGTAGAAGAAGTTGGATGAGTCGCTTCTTTTTCTGTTTCACAACCCCATTTCCCCAAGGGGCTTCTCCCTGTACACAGTTGTTGGTGCAGTGTGTATGGTAACAGCTTTCAGGGGGATTCGTGGCCACAGCTTTGCTCCTTCAGACTTCTGGAAAAATTCAGGTTAGTGTTTTCCTGGTCCTGGCAATTGGTAAAGCCAAAAGGTGAGACCTATTGGCTTTGCCAGCGCTTGTTTGTATAACAATTAAAAATGTTAACGCTAAATATTGTGGATCTCTTAGAATGTGTGATATCTTGAATCTTAGAGTACCATCCACTAAAACACATATGCATAGTATACTTTTCAGATGGTAGAATTGTTTGTGGTCACAAAGATATGCTTCCAGAAGCCCCATAGTCACAACACTGAATAAAGCTAAAACTGACTCTAGATGACTGGTATTTAATCACAGCTGGTATTCTCAGAAATAAATAGATGCACATATTAGTACAAGATGTTTACACTAGCTGCGTTATGTTCTGCTAAGCACAATACGTTATACTATCTGTGCATACTGTCTGATGAATGCATATTCCTGCGCTTGTTTTCAAAGGAGCCCCCGGGTTGGCCAGGTCAGGGAGACATTTTTATCAAAAAAGGATGGGGGCACCTGGTGCCCCCCTCCTAAGGCTCTTAAAGCCCTGGGGACCATCACCTCCATAAAGCTTTAGTTTCATAATCAATGCGGACCGCGCAGATCACCCTCCTGGGCTTCTAAGAACCCCCGGGGACCACCACCTTCCCGGGGCTTTTTTATAAATGATGGAGGGGGCCGCAGGACCCCTCTCCTGGGATTCAAGGAAGCCCCAGGCACCACCTCCTACCTAGGGCAAAACAATGAATTGGTGGGGGCCAAGCAAACCAACCGAACCCTGGGGACCACCACCTTGTAAATAATCATTAATACTGGGAGGGGGCCAGGTGACCCCCCTCCTGGGCCATATACGGCTCCGGGGACCACCACCACCCTGGGGTTGACTCGTGCTCAAAGAAGGAGGGGGGCCACAGGCCCCCTTTATGGAGCCATACATGGCCCTGGGGACTGCCATTCCCCCACGGCCTACTCCTGCTATGTCGCGGGGTGCTCACCCCTAGGACATAGCTGTTTGCTCTGACTTGGCGTGAGCTTTGACAGCTCCCGCTATGTCAGAGCAAACATGAACTGCACTCTCAGCAAGAGGGAGCTGTCAAACCGCTCCTGCTTGCTGAGTGTGGACTTTTCGTCTGTTTCCCTGCCTACTGTCAAGTGGACAGGGAAACAGACAAAAGGACTGCTCTCACATACAGGGAGCTGTGTGCAGGAGCTCCCTGTATGTGAAAGCAATGCCAGCTCCCGCAGGAGGCAGGGAGCTAGCAGGGACCATGGGGGCCCTTATGTTCCCTCCGCTGTCCCCTTTTGTGGTGACTGGTTGCCCTTGGTGGGCTACTAGGCACCCACAATAAAGAGGCTGGGGCCTGAAGGATTGGATCCCCAGAGCCGAAATCAGACCGGGGAGGGGGGCCACAGGGCCACCTCCCACTTTAAAGAAAGTATTTGACCCTGGGGAGGTGGTCATCCCCTGGCCTGTGGAGTCTGCACAGCCCACATCATTTCTTAGTTAGCACCGGGGAGATGGTGGTTCCCGGGGCATATGAAAGCCCCAAGATGGGGGGGGGGACAATGAGGCCTCCCTTCTTTGGTAAAATAAAGGCCCACGGAGGTGGCGGTCCCCTGGGGTCTTGGAGCTAAATGGATGGAGTCCCGGCGGCCCCCCTCCTTAATATTAGTAAAGCCTCAAGGAGGTGGTGGTCCTTGGGGCTTTTACATTTTTAAATAGGAAAGCAAAGGGCAGAAAATGAGCAGAAAAAACAAAACGGAAGGCAGCAAACAAAACAACAGGAAAGGCAAAACAGAGGGGAGAAAAACAAGCAGGAAAGGTAAACCAGAGCAGAAAAGGGCAAAAAAGAGTAGGAAAGGCAAAACAGAGGGCAAAAAACAACCAGGAAAGGCAAAACAGAGCAGCAGAGGGTAAAACATAGAGCACTCAGACACTAACACACCCACTCACAGACCCACTTAGAGACTCACGCACCCACTCACAGACCCAATGAGATACTCATACATCTACTCACGACCTACTCAGACACTGATGCACCCACTCACACATTCAATCACAGACCCACTCATATTCTCATGCACTCACTCACAAACCCACTGTGATATCCATGCACCCACATCACAGACTCACTCCGACAGTTAACCACCCACTCATAGACCCACCAAAACACTAGCACATATACTCACAGATCTACTCAGACACGTATGCACCCACTGACAGACCCACTCAGACACTCAGGTTTCCACTCGGAGACTCACTAAGACACTCACATTCCCACTCAGACAGCTACTCAGACACTCTCGCACCCACTCACAGACCCACTCAGACATTCACTCACCCACTCATATACTCACTCAGATGCTCATGCACCCACTCAGAGATTCACAGACCCATTCAAACATTCATCCACTTACTCACAGACTGACACACACTCATGGAGGCACTCACAAACCCACTCAGACACTCTCATACCTACTCACAGACCCACTGAGGCACTCACTCAGACACTCATATAACCACTCAGAGACTCACGCACCCACACACAGACCCATTCAGAAACACATGCTCTCACTAACAGACTGACTCACACACACACACTTGGAGGCACTCACATACCCAATCAGACACTCACACCCACTCACAGACCCACTCAAACACTCACTGAGACACTCATGCACCCATTCAGACATTCACACACCTACTCATAGACCTTCTCGGACACTCACGCACCCAGTGAGACACTTATGCACCACTCCCATGCCCACTTAGACACTCAGACACCCATTGAGACACTCGTGCACTCACAGACCCACTGAGACACTCATGCACTCCCTCACACACTCACTCCGAAAGGTTACAGACCACACTTAGGAAATACAATTAAAAACCTTAGAAATTCACTTAAAAAACCAAAGGTCACAGTGACGTTATAGATAAGAAATAGAATTTAAAAACCGTTGAAGTTCACACAAAAAATACAAAGGTTACAGGGATGTTATAGTTAGGAAATAGAATTTGAAAAAACGTAGTAATTCACTGAAAACAACAAAGGTTACAGGGACATTATGGTTAGTCTCAGATTTCACTCGTACAAAACCAGTGAAATTCAGCAGTCATTGTTACCTGAACTAACAATAACTTATGCCTGCAATATAATGCTTATGAACTCACATATTACATCACTCAAGACATGGTAAGGGACATCACTAATGACATCTCAAGTGACATCACTGATTACATCACCCCCAGAACCACTAAAACACTCACTCACACCCCATAGAACATCTCATACATCCACTCCCACGCAACCCCTCACATACCCATTCACAGAACCATACCTGCATTCACACAACCATTATTTTACCCATAGAGCCACTCACACATCCACTCACTCATACTGCCACTCACACACCCACTCAATCACCCATACAGAAACTCAAACAGCCACTCACTCACCCATACAGGTACTCACACACCCACACACTCTCTCATACAGCCACTCACACTGGGATTCACTCACTAATACAGTTTATTACACATCCAGTCCTAGCGACTTACAGACACTTACACACCAACTCATACACTCTTACAGCCACTCACACACCCACTCAATCACCCATACAACCACTCACACACCCACAGAACCACTTGCATGTTGAGTCACACATCCATACAGTCTTTCACACACACTCACCCTTACAACCACTCACACAGACATTCAGTCTCCAATACAACCACTCACATGCACTCACTTACCTATACACACACTGAAAAAGCTACTCACTTTCCCATCAAACCACTCACACACCTACTCACATACGTTTGCAGCCACCCACTCACCCATACAGCTACTCAGATAACCCCTAACACATCCTTACAGCAACTCCCACACCCATACAGCCACTCAGACATCACTCACACACTAATACATATGGTCACACAGCCACTCAGATTAGATATATTAGAAATAGTATGACTAAATACTAGTACAGAAAGAATAGTAATTTAACTTATGCTGTAGCTTAGTATATATCTTTAAGTCTCAGAAACATTTATGAAACACTTACAGTCACATGAATATGTAATCAGTGATGCCATCAGTGAATGTCACTTGTGATGTCATCAGTGATGTCACTGACCATGTCATGAGTGATGTAATATGTGAGGTCATAAGCAATGCATTGCGGGGGCATAAGTTATAGTTATCTCAGGTAACTATAACTGCTGAATCTCACTGGTTTTGTGCGAGTGAAATCTGAGCTAACTATAACGTCCCTGTAACCTTTGTATTTTCAGTGAATTCCTATGTTTTTTTTATTTTTAGTTTCCTAACTACAAAGTCTCTGTAGCTTTTGTTTTTTGAATGTATATATATATATATATATATACACACACACACACACACACACACACACACACACACACATATATATATATATATATATATATATATACACACACACACACACACACACACACACACACATATATATATATATATATTCTTTCACTCCTTCTCCACAGCATACAAAGTAGGCACCGACTCCGTGAGGTAAATATTCAAGGATTATTCTTTATTCCATACCGTAGACGCGTTTCGACGGACCCAGCCGCCTTGGTCACTACACTGTTAAAAAATGCAAAGTTGTTGCATGGGAAGCATGTCACCAACTAGTGGTGAGTGAGGGTTCTTCCTAAAAGAAAATGTTTTTTCTTTTCACTTGGGTATGGTAATATTCAATTTTTGTTTTTGCCTCACCTTTAAATTATTATTTCTATATTACAGTAGGAACAAGGGTTTTTTGTTCTCATAGTTTTGAAAAAATTCAAAAAATTACCTTTCACATTTGTATAGTCACTCTTTCGTTGTTTTGAAAACTTAATATAGGGGTACAGGAGTGACTTGTAACCCTGACTCTCTTGTTGTTGATACTCATGAAACTTTCCCCTCAAAAATCTCATCCCCTGGAAAGTTTTGGGGTAATCCGTCAAAAGGGGACCGAGAAAAAAAGGGAGGCTCAAAATGCATTTTCCTCACGTAAATTTATAATTAGGAAAATTTAACAGCGATACAGCAAAACACGGCTGAAGTGAATGACACCAAATTTGGCAGAAAGCTAAATCTTGATCCAGAAAGCATGCTTTTTGTGATTTGGTGTAAATCCGTTCAGTTGTTTTTGAGAAATTAATATTAAAAATGGATGTATACTTCACTCCGTGGACTATCAACTGATCAGAAGATAAGATTTGAATAGGTGCCACAAAATCAACAATGATGTTGCAGCAGCCATTTTAGGACTCTAGAACTCAGCCCTCTCTCGTAAAAAAAGGCCTGGTGGGGTGGCCCAGAGGGACCCCCCAATACGACCAGAAACATAATTTGTTTTCACAGGACAGTGGATCCTGAGTGTGCACAGCTGAAGAAAGTTTGTTGTCTGTTTTTCATTTTTGCCCTTCTATCTCTCCAGTATGATGGTGTCCTGGCTGTGTATTTACTGAGACCAGTGAAAATGGTAAGCTACTCAGTCAGACAGGCTTTGAAGATGATCAGCTGATTGTGAAGATGATGCCGTCCGGCAAGTGGAGCCAAGGGTGTTGCATCAGTGTGGCTGATGTTGCATATTTCTCCAGGACCTTTATGAGGCATGCTGCGACATGTAGGGTGTCCTTAAGAGGCGTAGTTGTGTAGAGTGTGGGAGGCCACCATCAAGATGGAAGAGTGCAAAGGCTTGAACAGCAGTCCTGAAGTCACTTTCTAGGAGAAGTGATCTTTCCTTCTTTAGTAGCGAGAGCTGGTACCAGGGAATTTTAGGTTTCTTACCAATGTGTTGCTTGAGGTTGAGATTGGTGTAAAGGGTGAATCTGAGTGTCCTGGCCTTGAGTTAAAGTTGGAGTTCCAATCCATCCAAGTTCATGTTTTTGAGCCAGGTTTGACCAAATTGTGTTCTTGTTCAATTAAAGCTGTGGGTTTATTAGACTAATTTGCCTTTCAATGTATAATCAACCACTTTAATAAAATAACTAGTGATCATAACAAGCTAATTCTAAAGTACATAAATAGTCCTGCCCTACAGTAACATTCAGAAATCGTATTTCCACGAATATATCTATCGCAGGATGGTAAGTGAAAGTAATGTGTTTTACAAATTGAGGGCATAAATACAAATGGCTGTAATTTAAAAACAATAAAGAGTCAATAAAAAGGCATATCGCTTCGCATATTGTATGTAAATCATACACACAATTTTTACATCAATCAAATGACATTGTTTTTATAGTTTCAAAACCAAACACCAATCATTAACAGAAATAATACCCTTCTCAGTTTACTTGATGGTAAATTATCTGCATATCGAAAAGTTAGACTAATAATTTATAGACCTGAGTTCAATGTGAAGATATTTTAAGAGTTAAATCCCGTCTAGAATGTCACATACCCAACATAATTCACTATGCTTGAGGTCGCTCATACCAGCAGGGAAGTGGGATCCTCTTCTGGGGGACCAGCTCCCATTGACAGAAATCTTCACATACAACCTTTTTGCATCCTGGGGGTATAATTAATTTCACTCAGGATTGCTTGAGCCAGTGAGTCTGTGGGCCCCTTGAAAAGATGCTTTAAATAGCAACCTTCCAGTGGCCCACAGAACTCTTTTGTCCAAGTCAAATAATCCAGCACCATAGAAAATTAACAATGTAGTTTTCCATAGAAAGGCTTTAAGAAGCGGTCTCAAAGAATTACCACCAAACATTTGGTAAAACCTAATTTACCCGGCTATTGAGAAGTTAGCTTAAACGTTATGGGATAAAACATTTTGTTTCCAATTAAATTGGAGTTAAATGTTAGACTTGTTCTTGGTGAATAGCAGGAATTCTGTCTTGGCGATGTTAAATGTAAATGTAAATGTGGTATACTTGTAAAGCGCACATCTGCCCATCACCAGGGCGTCCCGGCGCTGTATACCGCTGGGGAACCCGTCCTGGCTTTCCCTGTGAGATGGTCCCTCCTGGGCATCCCCAAGGTGAGACCCAGGCATCCCCGGCGTTGAAGGGGCCGTTGTGAAGATTAAGCAAGCTATTGCCCAGAGTTGCAGAGTGGAGCCCAAGGTTAGAGTAGGTGCCGAGGCAAGAATTATCGAGTCCGCGGACATTGACCCTAGACCCTAGACCCTGCTGCCTTGGGAATTGAACCCTGGTCCCGGGCTGATCTCAGCTTCCAGGTCTGCCACCTCTAACCACTGAGCCACACTTCTCCACTTTGGTAGGTGTTGAACATCCAGGACTGGATGAAGTGCAAGCCCTGTTTGAGGTGTGGTTTTGGATGCTTGGAGAAGAGGAGCCTTTCAGATATAGTTGTATGTCATTTATGTATTTGTGAATTTTGATGATGGTACGTTTGTTTACACTGAATCCCAACTGAGACTTCTGGGTGTGGACATGGGTGGGATGGTCAAAGGTGTAAAAGGCATCTGTCAAGTCCAGCTCTTCATAAGCTGATGAGGCTTCAGAGCACTCTGATTTGCATCAGGTTCCCAGGCTTCCTTTCAGAGTGCATAGCTAGAAATGGTATTGGTTGTAGTTGGGCACACATAGCAGAACTTGAGAGAGGTACTCGAAGTTTGCAGCAGTTCACTAAAAGGTGACCTCACCCTGCACACGCATGAAGGGGTAGATGTACTAAAATATCACGCAGCCCAGCAATCAAATGTGCTGTGATGCATGCTGTAGAGATCAGAACAGTGCCATATCTGCCAAGTTATGGCACTATCCGGCTCTTTCCTTAGCGTAGGTGCCCAATCAGGCTGCTAGTGCCACACACACAGCTTTGCACCATATAGGAAAGGTGTCTACGTCATGTTTAGAATAGGTTTTGTACTGGACGGGGAACCTTCCACTACAGAATACTATGCCTAGACAAATATTCAACAATTTACCACCTTGGAGTGTGTTGTACAGTGCAGCACACATACAAAGTCTGAAACATTTGAGAAATAAAACTATTTCTCCTTTAAACACCTAATTCAAAAATGCGTTACTTTGGCACAAATTCTTGTCTCCTATTGTTAGTAGACAGGGCCTTGCGTAAAAATAATGGATTGCATGAGAATGCCAATGTACCACCCATGGATAGCCCCTTGATGATAAGGAGCCTTCTTTGCATTGCTTTCAGGCAACTTTTCAGTGCAAAAAAAATCACTTTTGAGATGCACACCCAGTGCAAAATATCAGTAAACGTAGGCAAAAGTTCCACTCCGATAGTGTGAAAGGAAGTAGTTACACAGGCACATGACGCCTCAAGGAACAGTCTATATCACAAAGTAGCTAGTAAAGCCATATATAAGGTCTCTGGGTTCATTAGTGAAACATAATATGAAGTTCCCACGTTATGTCAGTGGGAAGAGTCAGGTTTTTTATGCTAGCTGGAATTTGTGATGGTTGTAAATTATTCTTATTCTAGCAGGGATCAAGTTCCATACCTTAACTCACTGAACTGTGAAGGATTTTCTTCATTGAGTGATTATTCTAGAAAAAGGTCAAAAGTGGGGGTAGTTTGTGTTCCTAGCCTTCCTTTTCTTTATCTTTTACGGCAAATACCTGTTTCTGAAGATGCATTTTAAAGGACACCCTCTGTGCGGCAGCTTCTCCTTCTTATTTACTTTGCAAACAATCTCCGAGCACTCAGAGGTACACCGGAACAACACCTGAGCACATTTGTATTTTTATGGTGTGCAGGGCTGCTAAAGGGTCATCCCACCAACCAGCTTGAGGCTTCCTATTCAACCCTAGGTGGCAGGCTACTTGTGCAGCCTCCCAGTGGGAGGAGTGACAGCACAGACACACAGCCTGCCGCCTTCTTCACACTAGGCAACACTGCAGTGCTTAATTTGTAGAAGGATAAATGTGAAGATCCAGTAACTTGATCTACAAGCATTCCCAGTGATTTTAATAACAAACCGCACCCTATCCTAATTAAAGGAGTTTTTGGATGTAGGTTTGTCTTTTATGTATAACCTTCACTGTGGGGGTATCTGTGCACATCTCTGGACACTACTATGCCACACCAGAGGTTTCCTCAGGCTTGAGGCTGGCATATAACACGCTAGATGACTCAATGATAAATGCCACAACGCTTATGTGGGGCGGAAAAACGATATAAACCGCGAAACAAAAACTAACATAGCGTTTATGAGGGTTATCTAAGAAAACTAATGTAACGTAGTTACAAGTGTCCTGTCCTGCATTTGATTTGGATAAATGCCAGTGCCTAAACTTTTGTTCGTAAGAACATGGCTGATGCCAGGTAAGCCCAGGATGCTGAATGCCAAATCTGTGTACTCTTGATTCCACCTCATGCCTCTTTAATCCACCACCAGACACTCCCTGCCTCTTTATCCCAATCTTACAGGTTCTTTTTATTGCCTGCTTTCTCCCTTTGTCATTGTATCTCTGTCTTTCTTTTGCTCCTTTTGTGTTTTTCTCTCGCTCTCTGATGTTCGATCAAAGTTTTCTAAGGAAAAATAAGAGGCGGTCCTCTAAAACGAGTGCTGGTGGGCCCCTGTTACAAACAACAGCTCAGATTAAGGACTGGCAACCAGGGTTGTCTTAACAGCATCATAGGCCACCGGGCAAAGCAGTGAACTGAGCCTTGCCTACACAACCACTCACAGGAATAAACATGTACATTGTCTGTGCATAGATTAGCAAGGGCCCCCTATGCTGTTGCGCCCCCGGGCAACTGCCCAGCGTGCCCATGCATTAAGACCAATAAACACAAAAGATGCCTATTTTATTTATACCCTTTGATTTCAGTTTCAGACTGAAATCAAAAGGTATAAATAAAATACTGGTGCAAACCAAAAGTATTTGTGTTTGGCATGAAAATTGAAAGCTTAAAATCATGAATGGTTGTTAGACCTGGCACCTTGGCGTGAGTCTCCCTTCCACTTTTTGCTGATGTGCCTCCGATGTTTTGCTGGTTTTCCGATACTCAGGGCACTGCGCCACGGCTGATCCGTGTCACAGTGCAAGTGCTCCCTACTGTAAAGTTGTACATACGATTGGTATCCATGATTGGTGCATTGGATTTACTGTCAGTCCCTAGTAACGCGCACTAGAGAGTGCCGGGGCTTGTAGATGCCAATACTGCTGGTGGGCCTGCAGCGCTGCTTGCGCCACCCACCGAAGCAGCCGTAAAGTTGTGTCTGGGAACTGCGACCGCAGAACCCGCGTGCGGTCTCGTACTGTCACGCTAGCTGGGCAAGTGCACCCACTTGCCAGCCCCTGAACCTTCCCTTGACTACATATTAGTCACCCCTATGGTAGGCCTGCGGGCAGGGTGCGTTGTAGGTGTAAGGTAGGACAAGCCCTGATGTGTGTGGCATGTCCTAGTAGTGACTTACAACCAAGACCGTAGTTCAGTATTGAAGGCTACCTGCTCCATTAGGCCAGACTGAGCTGCGAGAATTATTACACCCTATAATTCCCGCAGGCTCAAGGAGCATGGTAGCGAGTCATGTTTAGTATGCCTGAACTCAGGATGATAAAATATTTCTTGTAGTCAAGTTTATTTTAGTATCCTGGGTTTGCAAATGCTTCTTTTAGAAAGTTAGCATTTGCTTGCTTAACCATTTCAGCCCGCCTCTGCTGGTATGTGTATCTGACTGTCTGGGATGTGTGAGTGACAGGGCTGGAGGGATGACAGGTGGTGAATGCGCAGATTACACCTTAGTGGGAGGTAGGAGTGTCTCTTGACTCGAACCGTAGCTGTGCTCGGCCACCACAATGCTGGCTCCACCCTCCTGGGGAGCAGCGGATGACTCTGCCGGCACCTGGCCCAGGAAGGGCGAAGCCCCCATCAACAAGGTACTCTGGCCGCCCCTGTCCGCACAATGCTGGCTCCACCCCCTGTGGGGCGTCTGATGCGCCTGCCCCTCACACTGAAAGCAGAAGCCGGAGTACACCCGCCGGGGTACTCAAGGACTGAGAGTGGTTATGCAAAGGCCCCCCTGGCCTGCGAGAACAAAAGAATTGGCCTATAAAAGAAGGAGCCCTGCTCCTTGAAAATTAGATCCTGTTTGGGCCACAGAAGGACTCTGCCCTACGAGAAGGACCGTGAGAGACAAGGAAGGGTGCTGACTCTTGCCTGTGTCTGGTGCCTTGCTGCTGAAGGAGAGGAAGAAGAAAAGACTACGAAAAGACTTTTGCTTTACTTTGTGCCAAACTCTGCTAAAGAGATCTCCAAGGGCTTGCTGTGAACTTGCCCCCTGACCAGCGTCCCAGGACCAGTGGACGCTACCCCCTGAAGGAAAGCGACTGCGGGTGCTGACCATCGCCGCAGCACTGACGGAGGAATCTCCTCCAAGGCAACGACATCCACCTGACCACCGTGACCGGGGCCCAAAGCAACAGCGAAAGCAAAGTGAGGACCAGCTGCCGCTGGCCCGAACACCGTGACCGCAAATGCACCGGGAGCCCGAGAGCAAAGCGAAGGAGGACCCGTCCGGTCCGAGCTCTCGAGGGGACTACGCAACGAGTAGTCACTCACCTGCAAAGACGGACAGTTGCCCTGTGAGAATCCGCAAGGTCGGTAGCCTGCCCGACAGCCCAGCTGTGAGCCCACAGCTGCACCGGCACTTGGCTGGGTACGTCCTGCACTTGGGGACCGTACTGCCACTTGCCACCACCGCACAGCCGCCGCCGCCAGGGTCGGAGCGGACGACGAGGAGAGGACCCTGCCGCCACAGAACACCGCTGCCCCGGACGACCAGTGACCTGCTCGGCTGAAGAGCCGTAACGATCAGCGACCCCGGGAAGGCAACGCGACGTGGGACAGATCCCCTGGAAGCCGCCGGCTCCACAAGAACTTTGGTTAACACCGGCCTACGGGCCCAAAGAGAACTGCTATAAGAACTGTGGTAACCAGAACTGAGTAACTTGCAACCGTTATCATAAAGTACGTTGACTGTATTCACAAGCCTGCTTAAAAACTATATAAAGATATATATTTTCACAGAATACAGTCTGGTCTCGTTGTGTGGTGGGTTGGTTGCGAGGGTGTACTATTGCAAGTGTTTAACCCATATGCCCCAAAGATTAGCCTGCGACTGCTTAAGCCACACTACCTAGAGGGTAAGCAGAGGTTGTCTGGAAGGTAACCCTCAGCCCTGACGAGGAAGAGGAGAGTCCCTGCTTGTCGCTAGTGTTGCACTGCGCCAACTAGAGACTCCCCCTTCCTACAATGGTATAGGCATCTTTTGTGTTTATTGATATATAAAGGCTCTGCCTAGTCCATGCTCCTAGGGGCCTAACTCCTTAGCTTTTCAGACATGCATTAAGATGGCACTGCTGGTAACACAGTCTGTTGCCTTCCACCAATGCTCAAACTGAGTATCAGGGGATCAGAGTGAGGGTTGTGGCAGTGGGGTGAGTTGTAGCCTCAGCAATCCACCCCTGTCCTTTAACCCCTTCGCTGCAGCGGCTATTCCGCCGCAGCGCTAAGGGGGTGGGGCGGCCGCGCGGCGGTTCTGTGCTTCTGACGGAACGCTCCGTCACGGCTCGCGGGTGAGCTGTGCTTGTGACGGAACGGTTCCGTCACGAACCCGCCCGCCCATTAAAACGTCAGCGCAGGTGCGGAATTCGCGCCACGCAGGCGCGGCGAGCGGGCCGTGTCGGAACCGTTCCGTCACAAGCACAGCTCACCCGAGGCTTGTGACGGAACGGTTCTATCACAAGCATGCAAGGGGTTAAGAAAGAGTGTAGTTGGTACATGCCACCTTCCAGCCCACCAGCTGCAAATGGGGGTTTCAGTATGACAAAGAGAAACATTTCAGAGGCCAATACATGATGTTATGGATCCCACACCAAAAAATAGTAATGTCTGCAAATAATATTATTTACCCAACATATTTTAGATTGCAGGGCAAATATAAGTTCATATTTTCGCTGCACATTAAAAAAAAATCTTTGCAAAAGTAAACATATCCCGTTTTAAAATTAGATAAATATATGCAGGCACTTTCTGCCTGCAAAGCTACTAAAACCAGCCTCAGCTGTGCAACTGCTTGGTTTAAATAAAAGCTGCATTGCATTTTCATTATTTTTATAGGTTTGGGATCGAAAGTAGGAAGAAGAACCAAAAGGTTCTCATTTAAAAACCTTTTCCCTACTGGAAAGTGGTACAAATGGCTTAGTGTCTGTTATGATGTGCCCTTTATGAAAATACAGAGTACATCGGTCTTCTTTGTTTGCTATTTCATCTGGGAGATTTATCATCTCAGCAGGTGAGTGTGTATGTGCATAAATATTTATAACATGGGTTAGAATGAATGAATCCCCTATAAATGGCGTTACTCAGACAAACTGCGGTGTAAATGTGAAAATGCAAATTTATATGAAAGGGCGCAGGCTCCTGTTTGCACTCGCTTCACAATCATTTTATTTTAAATAATCAGTGAATGTGCGCGGGCACGTATGTATGCACAAACGACCATGCACAAAACACAAGTGTGCGCACAAAGAGTGCACGCACAGTTCTTTGCAAATTGTACAGAACTGTCAACAGGGCAAGCTTTAGGCATGTATTATCTGGGCCCAGGGCACCAATCTTCAGAGGGGTGAAAAGAACTGTGTACATAATGGTCCTGCAAATAGCAACCCACCCTACTGCCCTGGCTCCAGTGATTATGTTTAAAGTGCTTCTAATCATTTTTAACGTGGTGCTGTCAGTGTTTTAGGAGCCTACCACCAACCCCCTTCCTTGCTCTCCCATCTACTCCACACCCCTTGCCACCACTCATCAACAACACCTTCTCCCCTCCCCAATAAACAACTTGGGACTAGCCTGATGGAGCTGTGTGTAATTGTGTAATTCAGGAGTGCTGGGGGATGGGGTGAGATGTGTGTTCAGAGACAAGTTGCTACTTTGATGTACCCAGCCAGGGACTGATCTGTGAAAAGGGCTGCTGCCTAATTTTTTAGGTAGAGCCTAGCGTTGCAGCGCATGCGCTGCTCGCTTTATGAAGCATGCAGTATTCAGAATAGTGTGGTAGCTTCGTGGAAGCTCCACCCACTCTTCGCCCATCTTTTTCATTGGCATGGGTCCTAAATGCTGCCTTCCGATTGGTTTTAGGCTTGTTAGTCTGAAGTACATGTGCTCATGTGTATCCTTCCAAGGCTACTGGCCCCTTTACTCCGAACACTATTTTCATCCCTGCATCCCCTCTCACCACCTCCCGCAGTCAGTGACTTCTTGCCGTACCCTCGCTCCCCCACTCCCGTTCGTGCCTTCTTGCCCGCTCGCCCACACTCCCGTTTCCAATGCAAAAAGTCTTGCGTAAATGCGACTCCTATTGCATTGTAAATGCTTGTTTTTTATATTCACCAGTAGTAGCGAGCGCAGCACATTTATGTCTGCCCAGGGTGCTATTGAGGGAAGAGACGGCTCTGCTGCTACACTTACGGTCTGGCACCTTTACCTCGCCAAATATGGAAGGCATCTACGCAAGTTCCACCAATCAGAACCTGGACTTCTGACAGAGTCTGTCTCTTACTTCTCTTTGTTGTGTTAACGTGTAGCTCACATATGCAAAATACTGATTTATTTGGTAATTAATTGGATTGCAGTGGTGTAAAGTGATGAGAATGAAAGGAGGGTATTGGGGAGAGAATACATCAGTTCCCAGGGCCATTGCCTCTTCCCCTTATAACCCTTGACCAAAGGGTTACATCATGTTTTGTAATCCTGGTCCCGTTAAAAGATGGCACACTCCAAATGGGAATACAAACATGGCCTGCTGGTCCCTTTCAGGCCTTTATCTCTGCATTCATATCTGGTCACAAGGATTCACAGAAGTCCTGTCTCATGATTATTGATGAAGTAGGATTTCTGGGAATCTATACAAGCACTTTCTTTGTTCCGTCCCCTAATGATTCATCTGGCACTGATCAAAAAACAGGCCTGGTCTTTAATATGATCTGGTCAATAATATATTTGATCTTCTCAGTTTTTTTTTTTATTAAGTTTTATTAGCAACTTAAAAGTACAACATACAGCGCACGTCTACAAAAACATATGCATATAACCGCCAAGGTACATTGGAAATCCGTACATTGTAGATGGCACATTTAGTCAGTTCGTAGCGTATACAGCCTTTGCCAAATTGCAAAAAATAAACACCCAACTTTCCCCCAAATCCCCCCACCCCCTTCCCACCTACGAGGTTGTACCAACACTGCAAAGCCTTCTACGTGGGGCAGTTTCGTCCGTGCTTGCGCCTTTCGGTAAATATAGCTTTCAGTGAGTAGTATCATATTAACAGTACAGTATAGCACTCATAGCTTACAATGTAGTATGACTGTAATCTGTGATACATCCAGAACAGTGTTCACATCGACCTATGTGTCGAGCCGCCCCCCATCAAGCAGGTCAGGGTGTGCAATCATGTATGTTGTCAATGGGCTCCAGAAGTCCTTTGTGCGGGAAGCCTCGGGCAGCTCCTCCCCGTAAGCTAGCAGTTGGTCCCTACAGTATGACAGGTCAGTAAGCCACAATTTGACCGTGGGAGCTGAACGTGCACCCCACCTCTTTGCCACAACACGCTTTGCCATCAAAGTGGCAACCGCCACTAGGCGGCGGTTATCGAACTTTAGCCCATTGACATTGCCTAGGAGGCACAATTCAGGAGTACATTCAACTCGTTCCAGTACCACTTCCGATAAGATGCGAGCTACAGCAGCCCAGAACTCCGCCACCTTCCCACACAACCAAGCTACGTGAAGGAAATCCGCATCCTCTACTCCACATCTCATACACCTTGCAGACTCACGCAAACACTACCGATGGAGCTGTAGTGGAGTATAATATATTTGATGCAGAAACTTAAAGTGGATAATCCTAAGATTACAGGCCGAGCGCCGTTTGCCATCGTTGACGTGACGGATGGTCATTAAATTCAGTTTCTCTCTGAGAGGCATGGTAAAGGCGAGTTATGAGCCCTTTACGACTCGTGCCCGTCAGCATCACCTGCAAGGCCCTGAGGGTTACAGGTTCCTCCGGGAACTTCGGGTAAACATCCAGTACTGCCTGCCGAACGTGGATATACTTGAATCTGAACAGAAAGGGTCGATTGACGCCTTGTTGGGCCTCCTCCAGAGTTTTGAAACGACCTCCAGTGTACAGGTCACCCAGACGAACCACACCGGCAGCCGAGAGCTCCTTCAAGGTAGCGGGCTCCCTCGCAGCCGAGAGTCCCAGATGGGAAGCTAAATGTAGGAGAGGAGCATAGAGATATGGATTTGGAACCCTAGCAGCCAGGGCCTTCCACGCCCAAGACGTGCACCAGGTAGGGTTAATTTCCTGGCGAGGCCCACCTGACCCGCCCAAAAGGATCATAGCGTGTACCGGGATAGGACGAATCGCGTCTGTTTCAATCGCCACATGCGGCTGGAAGCGCTGCGGGAAATGCCAGTAATGCACAAAATGCACCTGAGCACAAAGGTAATATAAGCAAATATCCGGGGCTTCAAAGCCTCCTCTGTCAAATGGTTGCACTAGGAGGTCCCAGCTGCATCTTTCTTTTTATTTATTTTTTTTATTTTTGAAAACCTTTATTGTGCAAGCAAAAGCGTACAAATACGGGCCTACAACCAATCAGGCCGGCCACCACACATTGTGGACGCACGAAATCAGTATTGAAATTCTCCAGCAGTCTCTCAGCATTACATGATCAATCAGACTTCATTAAAAGGCTCGGTATAACCGCTAGGAGCAGGATAAAAGAAGGTTAATTTTTATATTATGGTAGGAAGTATAGCAGGACCAGTTGCAACTGTTAACATCTGAATTCCTATGGTGGGCAGTTGGTAAAGCGTCAGTACAAATGAACAGTGAGAATCGGAAATAATGGCAACAATTGGCGAGGTCAACACACAGTCTCCCCGTTTCTAATCAGTTCCTACCGCTGCCCACCGTCCACCCATCACCACCTGAATATGTGCTGGTACAAATCAAAGAAGTCAGAGCAGCCACGCAAAGATAGCCATCCACTATACTAACCCAAAGAAAGGAAAAAGGAAAGAAAGGGTAGAGTAAAGGAGGGAATATTAAAACAATAAAAGAATGAACGCAGCACCGCAGAACGCGCCCCATGCGAGCAAAGCAAACAATACTAGAGACCCACAGTGGGGTTCGAGACAAGTAAGACGTGTAAGTGTGCTATCATTATCATTAAAGCGAAGAAGTCATATCCTACACTGTCAGCCAACACCCCCATGGAGAACGTGCGCGGACACAGCGTCCCCATAAAGGGATACAAAAGAGCCATAGAACTAAGAAAGAACGAACAATATACAGACCCCATCCCACCCACACCACCCTGCACCCCTGCAGAAGGCTACGGCCTACCCCCCCAGCAGCGTGCCTGTCGCCCTAAGTGAACCCGAAATACAGAAGAATCCGAAAGTAAGAAAAACACTACAGACAAAAAGAAGAAGAAAAGGGGGAAGAACCCCCCCCCAGTGGGAGAGGAGATATGCATTCGAACATCCAGCTCCCACCCCCCGCCTGAATACATTTAAGACCCACATCGAAATGAGATCGACCCAACCTCAAACATCAGGAACCTGAAGCGGAATTGGTCATACTGTTACAGCTGTGAGCAGTCCTCGTCCCCATACATAAATTAGCAGTCCGCTGAGGCAAGTCCGTCTCACCCCTGTCCACTCCTGATCATTACATTAGCACACAATAAAGAGAAATACAGCAAGCAGTTAGGCATGAAGTGTACATAGGATCGGAACAAGGTGGGCCAAGGGTGCGAAACAGGGGATCCCAATCTCGAGCAGCATTGCAAACAATGGCGGCAACAGGACAAACAGATGAAGAGCAACGTCAGGAGCAGCAAACAGCGTAGGTGCAGTCCCGCCGACCAAAGGGGGGAGGTGTCCCCCACGGAGAACCCGTGGGACCCCACCAAAGCAGTTCGAATGAAACAGCCGCCGAGTGCCCCAGACAGACTGACCTGGACGGAACCCAGCGTGGGGCCCTCACTCTCATCCGCCACAAGCAAAACCTCCCGGAGACTCGAGGCAGCAGGTATAGGATCTCCCAAATGAGCGACGACAGTATTCCTTGCAGCAGCCAGGAGAGGCAAGTCAGCACACTCCCACAGTCGGGCCGCCTGTATGGGGGGCGGCCCAGCAGGCCCGGCGGCAGGACCGCTATCTTCCACAGCTGCGTCAAGGGCCATAGTCGCACGCCAGGAACACAAGGCAGCGAAGACATCGCCAATCGTGGGCTCATTCCCACAATCTTCAGCCATCGTGCAGTGCGACAGACCAGAGTAGCCTCCCCCAACAGGTCCAAGACCCAGGGCGCCGGCCGCCATTTTGTTAGTGCAACAAGGGCGCTCCGTTCCTCAGTCCCGGAACCGGGCTGTCCAACAAGGCCCCGCGGAGTCTCGCCGGGTCCCGCTAATGGCAATCTTGGTGCAGAAAGATGGACTGCCAAGAAGCAAGGGGTAGCCGGCGCCACCTTATCATGGGCGCCGCCCGCCGAGTCCGGGCGAAGGGCTTCAAAATGGCCGGACAGGGCAACAAAGGGGGGACAAGCCTCGCATATGGTCTACCCCCGTCCGAGGCAGACCGCGCCCCGCAGCTGAGCCCCCGGGCCAACAGACCGGGCCCGGTCACTCGCCACCGGTTCAATCGCTCAATGGCCTCTTCAGCCGACCCCTCCCCACCACCGGGGGTCGGCGTCGACACCCCGCTCCGGCCGACCGTCGCAGGCGGATCCCCGGCCTGCACGCCACGGAGGCTCCAGAGCAAACAAGGGCACAGCTCAAGATCCGCGGCACTCAGGAGCTCCCGGGACAAACGGTGAGTGCAAGCAGCCTTTCATCTTCCCACAGTTCGTCAAATGTGTCTCCTCGGGGCAGGATGAAGTACAGGATTTGCAGTTCAGGCGGGAAGGTTGACGGAGCCGAGCTACAGTGCGGCCATCACGGTCGCGAGCTTGACTCCTTCCCAGCTGCATCTTTCTTGCTTGTCTCCCCATATATATGTGAGTAAAGCTGACTGCAGCGTCTGAAAGAAAGCCAGATTCAACCTGATGGGGACATTGATGAAAAATACAGTAATTTAGACAGGACCACCATTTTAATAACCACGATCCTATCCGCCAGCGACAAAGGAAGATGTGCCCACCTCTAAGCTTGTTCCGCAATACGCATAACGGCGCGACCATGGTTCTCCTTGGCCACCACTGTGGGGTCTCTAGGATCAGTACCCCAAGATACTTTACTGGGTCTGTAGCCCATGTCAGGGGGAAGTCCAAGTCCTTTGTGCACTCCGTTAGAGGAAATTTGATCTTCTCAGTTAACATCCTAGGATACTGGAACAGTCTATCCTTGCACCTCAGAATGTAATTATCACTGAAAAAAAACAAAAAATCACTAAAACTCTACCTTTATTTACTACTAGCTGTACCCGGCCACGCGTTGCTGTGGCTCAGTCTGGTTAAATGGAAGAGAAAGAAAAGAGTAAGCGCACGTTTCTAATTTGTTTAATTTCCCAATCCTTGTGGGTATACAATATATTTTTGTGACTATTGTCTCTAAGCGTCCCTTGTAGTTGTTGCGCAGCAAGCAAATCAATAGGGTCTGTTCGGCCTTTCGATTAAATACCCGCGCGTATTCGAATCCAACGTTGTGTATATATAACCACGCGCTAATGTTGCAAAGTGAACCAACTCCTCCCCCCTCCCTCCACCCACTTCCCGGTGTGCCATCCTGACACCAACTGTCCATCCTATTATATGTAGACTATTGTCTCTATACGTCCGTTCTTAATGTTGCAAAGTGAACCAACTCCTCCCCCCTCCCTCCACCCACTTCCCGGTCTGCCATCCTGACACCAACTGTCCATCCTAATATATGTAGACTATTGTCTGTATGCGTCCCTTGTAGTTGTTGCGCAGCAACCAAATCGATAGGGTCTGTTCGGCCTTTCGATTAAAAACACGCACGTATTGGACACGTGCGTATTCGAATCCAACGTTGTTTATATATAAACACGCGCTTAATTGAATCCAAAGTTGTGTCAAAATTTCAAAGCAATCGGTGAAGAACTTTCGGAGATTTAAGATTTTGAACAAACGAACATTGACATTTTTATGTGTCTGTTCGGGTTTTCGATTAAAAACACGTGCATATTGGACATGTGCGTATTCGAATCCAACGTTGTGTATATGAAAACACGCGCGTATTCGAAACGAAAGTTGTGTCAAAATTTCAAAGCAATCGGTGAAGACCTTTCAGAGATTTACGATTTTGAACAAACGAACATTTACATTTTTATTTATATAATTAGATTTTTTCTTGGGCTATGACTACTTTTCTGCTATTATTTAGTCTATCCGTTTGCTATTCAATTATCCTGTATATGTATGTAGCGGGAACAGCATGGCAGCTCTAAGTGTGTCCTCTGGCCTGCAGAGTGGCTGGTAGGCAGGAGTAAGGGTCCATCTTCTCCTCCTTGGACTGCATCCTTGGAGACTCTTACTAAACAAACTTCCTCTACCTGGACAGGTATGGATTTGCAGCTAAAGTGGCATCTTCATACACTTAGAGGTGCTCCGAAGAAGTGGGTGGTCCCTCTGATAATCCGGCCAATAGAGAGGACCAATATCAGGGAAAGAGTGGAGGCCTCTGACAGAGAAGCAATAGGTATGTTTTTCGTCCATAGAGAGGGTGGGAACCCAGAGGGCAGAGACCATTGGCTGCAGGGCGAGGCTATAAAAAACAATGCCTTGCGAACTTTGGTTAAGTGATACTTTCTGCTTTTGAGGTATGCAGGTAATAACCAATCAGCAGATCCCTTCAAAAAGCTCCTAACTCTGCTTACAGACATTTCTGCAACTGCTTTACCCTGTGGAAAATGAATTAAAATAGTATTACTAAAAGTGCCCAAATACAGCTGAAGTTTAATTTTAGTACATGATAAAAATATTGTTTTAGTTCATTGCTGTAATCTGTACCCTGCATCCCAGTGTCATATAGCGAATGGGCTAATAGCTTATCAAATATATTAAAATCTGGAAACAAATCAAGACGTTTTGGAGCAGCAACATAATTTTTGTCAACAGAGATCCTACGGTCATTTTATATAGGGGTGTGTTGAAATCAGTCAGGAAGCATTTGTAGAAAATGAGTAGTTTTAATGTCCAGCACAGCATCAGCAAGTACACAGATCAAAATCCACAGTACAACTGCTTCATTGCACTTAAACCTTCTAGAATACAGGTGAGGTTGGAATCATAACATAACATGCAGGGAAGACATCAGTAGAACAGAGTGATGTCATACAAGCATAAATAAATAATTAATAATGAAAGGAAAGACAGGATGTAACACATCCCCCTTTTCCATAACAAAGATACACTAAACATAGTCTCTATATCTCAAAGGTCTGTTGGTAACCCGCACATCACGTTTGATCCTTGAGGCGATGGTGTCTTGATTACCCTGCCCTGAAATATCAGAACACTGTAAATCCTTATCAGCACAGGCACCATGAGCAGGATGGTTACATTTTGCAATTCTTTTAGTGTTCCATAACTTACCATCCTGAGTAATAACCGAATTAGAGAACACTTTCTTTACTTGTATGGGTCTACCGAACTTGGAGGAACCTTTAGTCATTAAACCAGGTTTCTTAATTCGTACCCAATCCCCTACAACAAAATCATGCATCTTGACATTCCATTTTTTGTTGTACCAACACATGGTCTTGTTCTGTTTCTCTTCGACCCTTTTTGCCGTATCATGTACACATTCTCTACTTGATAATTTGTCTTGACATTTGTCCATAAGCCACCATGGACAAATTTTGGAGGCTGGATCTCTACCCTTCAATAATTTGAAAGGACTAATTCCAGTAGTAGAATGGGGCGTTATTCGATAAACCCACAACCTCTCTCTCAACTCACTCAACCATTCTCCACGTGTATTAATGACATCAGTGACATAAGATTTCAACACCCTATTGAACCTTTCTACTTGACCATTTTCATGTGGTTCATACAAAGATGTACATTTGTGCACAATACCATGTCCCTTCAGAAAGTTTTCCATCTCTAATGATTTCAACTGGACACCATTGTCCGTTACAAGAACAGAGGGGCAGCCTTCTCGAGCAAAAATCTCCTTGAAAAACAAAATGACAGCATTAGTGGTGGCAGAGGGAACAAACTTCACCTCTGGCCACTTAGAATGGAAATCAATTAACACCAATGCAAAACGTGAATTCTCTGGTAAGTTCTTGAAAGGTCCCGCAATATCAAAGGCTAATTTTTTCCAAGGCACCTCTGGCCATTTTGTAACCTTTAAAGGTGGAACATTAGTTCTAAGCATCTTTTCACTAGATATACACTCATCACATTCCCTTACAGTTCTGTCAATGAACGCATCCATTCCTGGCCACCAAAAAAAAAGTCCTTATCAATCTCTTCATGGACGATATACCTGGGTGTGTCTTGTGAGCCAATTTGAGAATCATGTCATGTATACCCTGCGGTGGAACACATTTGCCAGCTTTAAACAAAAAATCATTCTCCATTTCCAACTCATCAGCAACCTTAGCAAAAGGCAATAACTCCTCCCTAATCATATTTTTCCTGGGCCAACCCTCCATCACAAATTTTTTGAGAGCACTCCACTTATCATCTTCACTAATGCACTTATTCCACATCTCCTCAGTAATCTCTTGAAACTGATCACCCAACACATCAGTAATAGATACAGAAAAATCAAACTCTCTAATCACATCAACACCATTTTGTCTACATGGAAGTCGAGAAAGAAAATCCGCTGTGACATTCCTTTTTCCTGGAACATATTCTGTACTGAAATTATACTCCTGTAACTTGGATGACAATCTTGCAATCCTGGCAGTGGAATTCCATCCACCACCAGTAGATAGGATATTCACTAACGGCTTATGATCGGTTCGCAGAATAAATCTACAGCCCCAGACATACAAACGGAAATGTTCAACAGCCCACACACATGCAAGAAGCTCCCTCTCGATCACTGCATACCTCCTTTCACAGTCATTTAGCGTCCGAGAAGCAAAGGCTACGTTCCACTCCTCTTTTCCTTCTCTCTGTGACAGAACACCTCCAAGACCATATAGGCTCGCATCTACAGTTATAATGCATTCTTTCTTCATCCTGAAGGGTTTCAATGTGGGAGCATTGACAATATCCCTTTTTATTGACTCAAAAGCCTCCTGTTGTTCCTTAGACCAGACATACGTCACATTTTGTCTCAACAAACTTCGCAACGGTTCCATTTTGGTAGCAAAACCTTGCACAAATTTGCTATAGTATTCACACATTCCTGTGAATGACAATAATTGATCTCTATTAACCGGTGATGGTGCTTTGAGTATGGCATCAACATTATTTTTCTTGGGAATAATACCATCTCCAGATAAGGTATGTCCTAAATATTCAACTGAACGTTGGAACAGTTTACATTTGTGGGCTTTTAAGGTAAGGCCATGATCTTCTAACCTTTTGCAAACTTCATAGAGATGTCCTACATGGTCATTTTCATTCCTTGAAAAAATCAGAATATCGTCCTGAAAGCACTTAACATATTCATCTAAGTCTCTGAAAATCATAAACATGACTCTTTGGAAAACTGACGCAGCTGACGCCAACCCAAAAGGCATTCTAGTATATTGATATAACCCAAATGGTGTAATAAATGCTGTCAATTTTTTAGATTCTTCTTTAAGTTCAATCTGATGGTACGCTGAACGCAAATCCAACGTTGAAAATATTTTTGCCCCTTCAAACATTGATACCACTTCGTTGATATTGGGTAAAGGGTGACAGTCTATGACAATATTTGCATTTAGAGCTCTGAGGTCTACACACACTCTTAATTTTTGATCAGGCTTGCGGACCAAAACTATGGGGGAAACCCACTCCGCTGACTCAATAGTTTCAATTATTCCCTCATCTGACAATTCTTTTAACATGTCCTTTAGTTCTTGTCTCACACTGATAGGTACACCCCTTATTTTTTGTTTCACTGGTATAGCATTGTCTTTTAAGACTATTTTGTGTGAGAAACTCTTTAACCTCCCCAATTTGTCACAAAACACATTTTTAAAAGAATTGACAAGTTTTTGTTCTTCACCATCAACCTTAAAATTATCTTCTACTGTGGCTACTTCGTTATAAAGTGCATCATCACATAACATAACTGGTTCCTTAGCTCTCGGATTAAGTATAATGCCTAGCTTATATTGATCACGCCAACCAAGGACATTAACACCTTTTTTTGCAATGTAAAGCTTTATGTCCGCAGACCTGTGCTTAAAATGTATGGACACTTCAAAATAACCTTCAACTTCGATATGGTGTCCTTCAAAACTAACAGCCATGATGTCTGGTTGTTCCAACTTATTAATACTAAGATGGTCACTTAACTTTTCAAACAAATACTGTTCTGTCATAATAGTCCATGGTGAACCTGAGTCTACCATTAAGGATAACTTAACCTGACATATAATGAAATCAGCATTAGGTGATTTTTTTATGTGCGCAGGAACCATATCAATTATTGAGACAACAAAACCCTTGTCTATTATGTCTGTAACTTGTAATGCATCTTGTGAATTGCCCTCATGAGTGGTTTCATTACAAGTGAGAACAGAAACTGATCCCTTAGAGGATGTGACATTTCGTTTGACATCTTTGCAAACACTGGTAAAATGTCCCATTCTACCACAATTTCTACATACCTTATTGAGAGCAGGGCAACCAGGGAAGGAAGCTAAATGTGATCTATTTCCACATCTATAACACACAGACGTACTACCAAAAGTTCCCTGAAAATTTCTATTAGAACTTCCTCTGTAATTTTGTTGAAACCGTGAAAATTGAGGACGTTGGTAGGTTTGTTGCATATAACTATCATTCTTGAGTTTAACATTACATATTTCCTCTTCAGTGGCCTTCTTATTAGTATTATCTTTAACAACCTCCATCCATTTCTCAGATTGTTCTAAAGCTTTGGCTTCTGAAATGGCCTCAGTTAACGTGGGATTACCCAACACCCACAATCTCTCCTGTATTTTTTTATTCTTAACATGCACTATGATTTGATCTCTGATCATTTCATCTGTTAACATCCCAAAATTGCAATGTATAGATAATGATCTCAAACCTGTAAGGAAATCATCAAAGTTTTCATCAGACTTTTGTTCTCTTGTATAAAATTTAAAACGATTAAGAGCGATACTGGTGACAGGCTTAAATCTTTTCTCTATACGTAATAAGGCCTCGTTATACACATTTAAATTGTCACCACTACCATCACTCTGTACTGTAACTTGAGGTAGGGACCTAAATATAACCTGACCCTCTGATCCCAAGCAATGAAGGAAAATACTTTTCTTCCTTTCTGCTCCCATGCGTTCCCCATCAATTGCCTTCATATATGTAATGAACTCCTCCTTCCATCTTACCCATGGCATAGGAGGGTCACCTTTAGTTTGTAGAAATTTTGCTGGGGGGTCGAACTGCATATTTAATGATAACAATGGATGCTACAATACTGTATAAGAGCTAATCTAAGTACTTCAATAAATGATATCAGTTAAAATACCAGGTAAATTGAACAATAGGAGAAAACTGTAAGAAAACGATATATAAAGAAAAGAAGTCTTGTTCCTATATAATAACTAATATGAGTTAAATATGAATAAAATAGTAGTTATTCAGCTTGCCGTGTGAAAATCCGTGTTCAAAATAAGCGAAAAGGCAGTGAAATGTGTCTCGTTTCCGGAGCTCCGTGAATAGTTGATTACTGTAGTCTTGGCAACACAAAATGGCCGCCGACGTTATGACGCGCTGCGTAAATGCGTGATGACGCGCTGATGTGCCGATGCCAGATGATGAGAGCACACGCGTAGGCAGGCGTCTTGGTAACTGGATACAAGGCAATGACGTGTCGTATCCTTGGAAACAAATAATAACAAAGCTCGAGGAGTTGCTAGCGAGCGATGGCAGGAGTTGCTCGTGTGCCGATCTCGTGTGCCGATTAAATGATGCAGATGGTGGTGTCCGTTTGAAATGGACGAAAGGTACAAAATTAATTATTTTGAAGTAGAAAAGTCACAGGAACATACGGTTTGAAGGAGAGCGAAGAGTAATGTAGTAAAAACGTTGTTTTTCTTTTTTTTTTTTATCTTCAAGAAGAAACGATAAACACAGGAACAGTAAAAATAGGTGTAATCCAGGGTAATCCAAATTTATAATAAAAGAATACAGCCGCAGGTGCTATGAAGCACATATAAACAAATTTTGTAATTAGAAACTGCCGCTGGTGCAATCAGAGCACATTTAGAAGAAAGTTCTTTTTTTTAAAATAGACACTCCGTACCTGTGCTGGTGAGATGACAGGAGTGTAGATAGGTTTTTTCCCTCGTCGCCAAAATATGTTGAAATCAGTCAGGAAGCATTTGTAGAAAATGAGTAGTTTTAATGTCCAGCACAGCATCAGCAAGTACACAGATCAAAATCCACAGTACAACTGCTTCATTGCACTTAAACCTTCTAGAATACAGGTGAGGTTGGAATCATAACATAACATGCAGGGAAGACATCAGTAGAACAGAGTGATGTCATACAAGCATAAATAAATAATTAATAATGAAAGGAAAGACAGGATGTAACAGGGTGGGAGTAACTCACTCAATTTGCTGCAGCGTAATTATGCGAAATTACAGCAAAACTATGCAAGATTACATGGAATTACGTGTAAAACCCCCCAAGGCCTGCAAAAGCTTCTCGACCGCTTCCAGGAGTTCTGTTCCCTGAGGGGATTGGTGATCAATATCGATAAAACCAAATATTTGGTCATGAATCCCCCCAGGAAACTAGGGTGTCCACCGGTGCTGAATAACTGTCCACTGGAGAAAGTAGCAGAGTTTGACTACCTGGGAATTCGGCTTAGTGACTCTATGAGCTGGTCCCCGCACATTAACAAAATGTTACTCAGCCATAAAAGAGTGGGTGGCGCGTTACTTAGGGAACACTGTTCTTCCCCCAAACATTGTATGGCCCCTGTTATTGACATATATAAAGCTAGAGGGGTCACCGCTTCACTATATGGGGCTGAGCTGTGGGGTACTTGTAATCTGGAGATGCTAGCCAAAGTAGAGAGCAAATTTTTGAAAGATCTAATGGCTCTCCCTTTGAGCACACCCACAGTCCCTGTATTACTAGACTTGGGATGCAGACCGATTGAAGATCAGGCACCATTACGGCCCCTGTTGTTATGGGCTCATTTGTGGAGGGTCCCAGAACTCGCCTCATATGCTGAGGGCCTGTCCGAGGTGATGGCTATAGGGGTTGGCGTAAGATAAAGTGGTTGAGGGATGTCAAAAGCCTTGTGGGGGAGTTGGGATTGGGCGATGCATGGGTTACTCGCTCCGCCCCTCCCAAAGCCACCTTAAAGAAACTGTACTGGGACTGGGTCTCTTCTAAACTTATTAGCAACCCACGTCACTGTAATTCCACCGCAGCCTTCTTACGAATCAAAGACGTGGTGGCTTACGAACCCTATCTTGATTTGATTTCCATCGCATTCGATAGGGCTCTGTACATTAGGCTTAGGGTGGGTACTCTACCAGTAGGCTTTTTGACATCGAGATGGAAATCTACCTTCCAGCACTCCCCCTATTGTGCCCTATGATCCACGAGGGTGGAGACGGTTGCCCATATTTTTTTTGAATGTCCAGACTATTGTAACCCAAGAAAGCGCTGGCTTAAACCTGTGTGCAGATCATTTGGCACCCGCCAATATTCAGTGGCCCTACGCATCTTACTTACAGATACCACCCCCCTTGTAGTATGTGGCGTTTCAAAATTTTTTAAATGGTCTTGGTTGATCAGATCATATAGGCTTTCTGTATCCATTTAATTCCTTTTACCTGTACATACTAATTCAATTCTTTTTAATTGTACATATTCCAATGTTTTATTGTCTTTTTATCTCATGGATGTATACTTATGTATATTTGTTGCATATCTTTTTTAACTTCCATTGTATGTACTGCTTTCAAGATATTTTTATGTATCGAAATAAAGCATATCAACCGGAATTACGTGAAGAGCATAATCTAGCATTTAGCACTGTTGTCTTAGTGCAAAATGTACCCTCATGAACGCGAGGATTTACTTTGCACTAAGAAAATCGCGCTAAATGTAACAGGCCACAAACAGAAGCAGTTGCTTACACTCGCTTAGTGCATTGTTACCGTGCTCCTGCAGTAGGGTTCTAGTGCCAAATTACTCATAATTACCCAAAAAAGCATAATCGTGTGATTTTTGCTAATTTCGCATCAAAAGAGTAACACCAAATTACCGAAATTATTTAGATTACTCCAGTTTAATTCAAATTTCGTCCAGTTTCAGTCATATATTGAGATTAGTGATGATTCCATAATGAATCCATTTTGTCTGTCTGAGGATGGATTGTCATTTTGAATACAAATTGATATATGAGTGACGGACCCAGCCATTTCAATAGGTGTACCTAAGATGGAAACATTGATTTTTTTTCTGTAATTTGCTGGATCTACCTGGTCAAGTGTAAAAGTAGGTTAAATATGTGATTTTCCAGATCATTTGGGAACTGTCCAGTTGATAAGGAAGAGTTCATCATCTCCCTTACTGGCATGCAGGACACAAGAAAAACGGATGTGAAGATGTTAAGGGGGCAAAGACCCACTGGGAAACCAGGCAAGTTTGAAGCTTTAAGTTGGAGGTTTATTTTGATGGTAGTTGGTTGAAAGAGCACAGGATGGGTTTATAGCTTTAGTTAGCATCGTTTGATGGGGGATGTTCAGCAAGAAATTTGGTTTACAAAATAACTCAGCTTCAGGGTTAACAGTTCTTTTGTTGAAGTGGTTTGCTAAGATATCACAGGGTTCTTTAGACTGTATGACATTTGTTAAGGTGCTGATATGATTTTGACAAGTTTTTGATTGAACAGGTTAATTCTGAGATGTTTAGACCATAGCAGGGCCACTTGGCTTTTTTGATGGAGGTTAGAAAGCTACTATATTGTCTTTGTTTCAAGTCAATACAAAGTTTATTGTGTAGATTACTTAAAACCATGACAATAGAAAAGATTTAAAATGAAGAAAAAAAACATAACTGTACAGAAGCAAAAATAAAATGCTAGTTACATGTCAAAACCGTATAATATGAATGGCTTTTTTGCCCAAGGAAGGGCTAGAGATCTGCATTAAGAGTGAGCTAACAGGGTCTGATGGGAAGGGAAATAAATCTGCATTAGATGTGTATGCTATGATGGATAGAAAGGTTATTGGGGCAAAAACTTTGATTAGAGGGTAAGTAAAAGGAGGTTGAATTTGCAAGGTGAGATAGATAATGAGAGCAGAGTGTAAAGGTGAGAGTGGGGTGGAAGACCTTGTTGGACCGAGAAATTCTGTATAAATGTCCGAGATTCAGTGGTGCAGCTTGGGGACGGCGAGCGCAAGGTAGGGTTTCTCTCCCTTGTCGTTGCCTCTTGCCTCCCCCCACTCTTTGTCATCTGTCGCTGACCCCCCCTCTTACCTCCACCAGCCGTCACTGGGTGCAAACTCTGGGATCACCCCGGGCTGCAAAAACTCTAGCTATGAAACTGCTGGGTCTTCACCTTTTAAGACAGATGTCCCAGTAGTGGGCATTCCTCAGTGGGAGGAAATCATTGAATAGGTGGTTATGGGATTTGAAATGACGGATTTTGCATAAGAAAGAGGGAAGAGATAAGGTAAATGTGTGGGGAGCCAAAGGGAAGCTGGTGAACTGGGGTGGATTCCTTGGATAGTTCAAAGAGCAGAAAGGTTTTAGAGGGACACGTGAGGGAAGGAATGAGGTGAACACGTTGAAAGGTGATTTGGGGATAAGAGAAAAGAAAGGGATGGAGTTTGGGCTGCTGGATGGTAAGAGGGTTAACGACATCAGGAAGGGAGGGTCTGGGGTGGATAAGAATTACATTGTTAACATCTTAATCTAGTCTCCCTCCTGCCTGTAAGTTAAAACCTTCCTTGTGAGCTCCTATCGCTTTACCTCAAGCCTTAGCAATTGGAGGTATGTTTAATATGACGCACCACATTATAGGAACGTTCACTGTGACCAGACCGTACATATTCCCCTCCAAATTGTTTTTAGATCTGGTGACCACAATGCATTGCTTTTTAAAAGCTATAGCACCTCCCTTCACTACAGATGAGGCCTATGATCCCCACTACCAAGTACTTCAAACCTAAGGAAAACATAATTATCCAAAGAGGCGGGGCAATGAGACAATTTGGGCAATGTATCTTCTCAGCGGCACAAGGAAAGATGGAGAAATGCAAGAATATGGAAAGGGGGTGGATTAGGTCAATACTGTCAGTATTACTTACAGAGGGCTTGCTGGGAATGCAAACATCAGCAGAATGAATCAGGTGCTGTTGGTAATTTATTATAGTGTGGTTGTAGGTTTATGTAGATTACAGTCACCGCATGTGTGCCTTGCCGTTCTGTATTTCCAGAGGGCAGTCTGTGATTTTCAATTAGCATTCGTCAGCCTGAAACATTAGTATCTAATGAACCACAAAAGGCCTCAGACATCCAAAACCATCTAAAGCCCCTTAAGACTCGAAAGGTCCCTGAGTTTCTTGAAGTCCATGAGCAATCAAATCTTAGCCAACAATCATCACGGCTTATTGCTACCAGCGGGTTGCTGAAGAACGTTGTGTCTTACTGTGACTCTTCTGCAGTTTCTCTGCAGCATCTCAGGTCAGCAAACCTTGGGCATGAACTGTTCATAGTTCCTGGGTCCCTATGGGTCCAGCTATACAACTTCCTGTGACAACTGCTCTCTGGTAATTTAACTTCTCATGTTACGGATCTCAGATTATGACTTCTAGTTTATGATTGCGGTATATTTTCAGACGTGCTTCCCAGTAAGTAGGAGGTGTTGATACCTCTTTTAACCTGTTACGGCTGAACCCCACCATGAAACTGGGCTCTTGGCTTTTTCCACTTACCTCAGTGCTTGAACCACCATCATCAAAGTACCATATAGTGGCCCTGTGAAGTACTTGGCTGGCAGGCTCGCGATGCCAGACAGGTCTGACGTTCTTGGAGGACTTAGTGGGCTCGCTAGATGCCCAGAAAACGTAGAGTAGAAGAATATCTTCTCTCTCCCCTCCTACATACAACCTTTTGATTAACTGGCCCAAGATCACAGGATCAGATATTCCCTGGAGAAGGAGATCCTGTGCAGTGTATATAAGAACAAGTCAAAAATGTACATATCTAAAGGAAAAAAAACTAGAAAAGTGAACACGAGGAATCATAGCTAAGCTGCATTAGAAGCTGATGTGACTTCAAATTATAAGATCAGCAGTGATCAATGCGCGTCAATTTTCGAATTAGCATTATATGTTTCAATAAAATAACTACAACATGAACTCAGGGCTGCTGTCTATTGCTGTGCAGTCAGAGCAGGATATATCAAAGGCCATTGTACACTTGCCACTTGGCTGCTATTGATACATAGTAGGGCATAGAGTGGCAGTCTCAACTGCCCACAATAGTGCAACTTTTCTGAATCTAAAAAGATCCCAAGGGAGAAAGGGGAGAACAGCATTGCCATCTCTCATCTACTGCATGGTTACCATGATGTACTACTCTAAAGGATGCTGATGAAGGGTGGAGCTACAGAGAACTACTGGCAATAGCATGCCTGCCCTTCCTGACTCTCTGGAGGCCTGAGGATTGACAAGGAAAGGCTTACCTTAATGTGCAACAATACTTAAGGACAGGGGGTCAACGTTTTATTAGAGCCTGTTGTTGATGCTGCCGAGTGCCGTGGTGGAGGCCTAGTAATGCCGCCCAGTATTGATTTCACCTTGCCAACTTCTGCACATGGGTTTCTCCTTCTGCAAGCACAGGAGATGTTCCTATCTTCAGTAGAGAGGAAATCCAAGATGTTTTTGAAGGAAAGAAGGTGTGTATAATATACACAAATAAAGCATATCAGGACTAGCACTGAGATAACAGTCATCTCTCCCCTACATTTTTCACTGAGCGAGGCCTAACATATGGGCATTCCTAGCACAAATGTTAGTTAACCCCTTGCATGCTGATGATGGCCCCCATCCGTCATGCCCTATGGCGCTCGTGTGCTGATGACGGCTCGGGCCGTCATAAACCCGCCCACTCACGATTTTGCGGCACAGGCGCAGAATGGCGGCAGCATGCAAAGGGTTAAATTGTACTTTTTGGTTTTGGATGAAAGTTTACACAGCCCAGTCAGGCTCCCTCCGAGGTTAGGTCAGGTGTGGCCGGTGCAGGTAAGAGCGGTGGAGCGGGGTGGGGGGGGGGATGGGAGTCGGCAGGGTGAGGGGGATGCGCTCTCTGCATCGCCGAATTGGCTTTCTTTTTTTAAAATGTTGTTTTACCTTGTCGTTATCTGTCGGCTCCCCCCCACCCCTCACCTTCCCACCGCTCTAACCTGCACGGGCGCTCCAGGGTTAGACAGTGGATCAGTCTGCTACTTACAATATGCTGATGACACTGTCCTATTAGATCAAACAAAAACCGGTCTACAGTGCCAAATAAATTCCCTCCAAACATTTCTAGAGGCTAACTGTCTTTCATTAAATTTCGAGAAAACAAAATAATGGTATTCACCGAGCAAAGCAAGGGAAAAGGATCAGGGTGGATCGAAGGTAAAAAAAATAGAACAAGCGGAGCAATAAAAATACCTGGGATTTTGCCTTTATCAATGTGGCGGGCACCTTCCACATCAAGCCCAGATGAACACTATACTGAATTCCCCAGGCCACACTATTAATCACTTGTTTAAAAAATGATTGATCCATCTCTTCTTCATATGATGCAGGTCATAAAGGCAAAATTACTACCAGTATTTCCTAGTTGCTCGACACACACATAGGTTCATTAAATGGCCCCAGAGTGAAGTGTTTTATGCTGTATTTCATCTACAACATTTTAATCCCCACATCCCCCTAGCATAATTAGGGCTAGAAGAATTAAATTTTGTGGAAAAAAATCATCTTTAAAAATAAGTTTTCTAAAGCTATGGAATGCATATAGGCCGCCTAGATCTGAAATATTAATTTTTTTACTATGGAAGAAAGTGATGGTGCCACAGATGGGCGATCAAATCCATGTGTCTCTTGTCTAGATCATTCAATTGCTTTTTGAGTGTGGACTAGTATTGGAATGTTGGCCTGACATTTAATCAATATCAAAAATGATATCATGCAATGAGCAAGGTAGCTTTCATTTTCTCAGGACTGTTGTCAGTACACAAAAAAGGGCCTAATTTACATTATTTTGACGAGCGGCAACGCAGCAAGCCTTCCTGCTGAGCTGCGTTGCGTCAAAAGAAAAGGGCAGGAATGTGCCGTATCTAGAAGATACGTTGCATTACTGTCCTTTCCCCCTTCACTGGTACACAATGGGCTGCCGTAAGCCAACACAGCGGTACAAAAGGGGGTGGTGATGGACGGAGCATCTGAATCTATCAAACACTCACACCCAGTCAAAAGATCTGGGTTTAATCCATCACCGTTCTTTAGCCCACTCTGCCACCCCAGTTCAGACATGGCCATATGCAAATCAGTCTGACCCTGTGCCTCATGGGAACAGTCCAGCCCGAACTGCCAAGCCATGTCTTCCCTGGACTGGAAACAAGCTTCCGAGGACCGGTTTCTGGCAATCCAGCCGTCTTCGGCCCGGCTTGCTTGAATCCAGTGGTGTGGAGAGCAAGGGACTCACGTCTGAGTATACCCTGCCACACTTATGGCGGCCAAAAGCCAACACAGTGGTACAAAAGGGGGTGGTGATGGACAGGGCATCTGAACCAATCAAACACTCACACCCAGTCGAAAGATCTGGGTTTAATCCATAAGCCAACACCGGCACCTTTGCGCCATGGACAAGAACAATCACAAGAGGTGTTTTCCGCTGCAGCAGACATAGAAAAAGGACAAATGAGGAGAAATACAGGTATTTCTCCTTGTTGCACCTCCTTTACGCCTCCCCTGGGGAGGCATATGAATCTTTTACAAAACCTTGTGAATCTGGGAATGCGTCAGGTTCCATGGATGTTGCGTGAGAACACCCACAGCAACACTCGTGGAACGCCCATTTCACGCAGAGTAATGCAGACCAGAGGGCCATATTTACAAGGCCAATGAAAAGTCATGCACAATGACTTTACATGGCCTTGTCAATATGGGCAGGCACATTGCGCAGCCGGCGCATCCAAAAAAATGATGCACCGGCGGCACATTGGGCTTGTAATAAGCCCCGGACTCTCCGCACTCGTGGTGGAATCCCTGCACTGAGCACCGCAGTACGGAGATTCTGCCCAAACGCAAAGATTCCATCACGAGTGAGTAGATTCCACACTAGTAACTTTTCGAGTTGCAAGTCCTTTTGTGAATCGGGCCCCCTGTGGTTTCAAGACTGAATCACTGGCTCAGTATTTGTTTCTGCTCTCACTTGTTAAACACAGTATTTGGACAAGTGCAGCAGTAAAGATCCTCCACTGCTGGGGAGGTTTGTCAAATACATACAGTTCGCCTAAAAAGAAATGATATCTAGTCCTCCTCCTTTCTCAAAAGTTTCATGATTTCGAAAATCCCTATTGTGACCAAAATGGAGTTAAATTCCTCTTTTAGGCCTATTAGAGTGCTGTTTTGAAACACACAAAGTTTGATGAATTTTACATTTTGTTTTAGTGGTTATGCAATGTTATCTTTTTCTGTACAAATTTGTTATGGTTTTAGTAACTAACCAAAATAAAAATATCAAGTCTTGTTTCCATGTCATGCCTCATTCTGCCCCACCCTGAGTTCCCTATCTCACTCTTGGGATTCGTTTTCACCTCTGCTTTTCCATTATTTCTCTTCCTCCTTCATTTTGCCTTCTCTTCATTTCTCTCCCTTGCCCTGGGTCAAAGTGTGATGAGTAGCAATAAGTCCCAGTCCCCAATAAGGAGTGCCTGTGCCCAGCACCTACAAACACCGGCACAAATTAAGCACTTGGAATATGCTCCCATGTTTGGTACTGGTCCTGTCACACTGCTTCTGGACACTGTGATAACTCTCTGCTCTCTTGCAGCGAGCAGCTAGTTGTCAGCATCTTATAGGTTGGTGGGATACGGAGAGCTTGGGGGAGGTGGGAGAGTACAATAAAAGGCAGGGGGCGGAAACATGGAGAAATGTGGTGGAAGTTGTCTGCAGGATGGCTACATTTGAAGGGGAGCAGCATGTTCTGAGTTAAGCGCCCATGGTTCAGTGTTGGTTTGAGAATTATTTGGGCCCCCAGGCAAACCATATTTTGAGGCCCCCTGTTCGTAATTTTACTGAACATTTTCCAAGAATTGGAGCCCTCATGATACCAAACAAACTTTCAGAAATGGGGTTCCACACATAAAAAGGTTGAAACATGTCTTTCCATAGCCCCCATAAATCCTTAGGATACCAATGGACAAAGCGAGAGGCATCTTCTTCCCTGCTGGTCTGTGAAGACTGCTTAGGAGGTTGGGATAGATGCAATTTATACAGCGTGATATTATAACATGGTAGATGACGTCAAGGGATAGTTTTGTATCTCAGAGTGACATACATACTTGAAACTTAACTCACTTTGTCTATGATATCTCTCAGAGCACCAGCGGTGGCTTCTCCTCTAAGGTGGAGGAACCCCACCCCACTGCTAAAAAGGAAAAAAAGGGCAAATATAATATTAATAACACAATGTTCTTATCATTTTATTTTTCTGCACTAAGGCAGTTTTATGGGGTGGGGCTGGGATGTCGTCACAGTCAGCAGGGGGAGGAGTCATTGGAGATGGTCAAAAACAGTCATGCGCACTTAGCATGTTCGCCACCCGACTGTAGTGCACAGCTGGGTGGAGAACATGAACAGGCTCCCACTCCCTATCTGAGCACCAAACCAGGGCACTCAGACCAATCACGACGCTGCTGTCATGCTGGTAACAGCAACATTGTGATTGACTTCGGGGAGCCTGTGTGCTTCTTGCTTCCGGGAAGAACAGAAGAGGACGGAGGAGAGGCAGCGGCTGGAAGCCACTGAAGACACATATTTGTTTTTCTACTCAGGCCCCACCCGTACTGTTCCCTGGCAGCCGCCACTGCTGAGTACCTCACTGCCAAAGGTCCCAGTCTTGATACCTGTGTGTTGCTGAGATAAGTACCTACTGTTTAGACCTCTATGTACCTGAAAGTCACAGGTTTGAATCCAAGCATGACTTCATTTATTTATTTATTTATAGGTTTGTATAGCGCTAGAATCGACTCCCGGAGGAGTATCTCTGCGCTCAAATCAAATGACAGATAGAGAGTGGATGAACTAGAGATCTAGGGATGGTGCTAAGTTTGAAACAAAAATGTTTTTAACAGTTTCCTAAATGCAAAGTGATCCGTACAAAGCCTGAGGGAGGCAGGAAGTTTGTTCCAAAGGCAGGGGCCAAGGTAGGAAGGGCTTTTCCACCCCGTCTTGCCCTTCTGATGGGGGGGGGGTTCGAAGAAGGGACTGATTGATAGAGCGGAGGGCGCGTACTGGGTTGTAGGGGACAAACTTCTCCGCCAGATACGTGGGGGCCAGGTCGTGTATACCCTTATGGACAACACAGCAGGTTTTGAATTTGATCCGTTGACGGATCGGCAACCAATGGATCTTTTCCAGCAATGGGCGTGATGTAGATCTAGGTGGAGCATTCAAAACTAGCCTTGCAGCAGTATTTTGAACCACCTGGAGCCTGCTGAGTAAGCTGTTGTTCGCTGAGATCAAAAGCCCATTACAATAGACCAAGCGACTGAGCACCAGGGCCTGAACAAGGGTTTTTCTAATAGGGTCCGGTAGTAAATGAAGTAGTCTTCGGAGTAGTCCTATTACATGAAAACAGGACCCGGCTGTTTGATTTACATGCTCTTTTAGAGAGAGACCTTGATCCAAATGGACAGCCAGGTTTTTCACCACCTGCTTAGGGCTAGGGACGGGCCCAGATCTAAAGGCCACCAGTCCGGTGTCCACAACAGTGTGGCTTCCCCAAAGAGCATTACATCTGTTTTTCCTACATTACACTGCAGGAAATTCGAGGCCATCCATTGTGATACAGCCCTCATGCCTTCTGAAAAGGACTGTTTAACCACCTTGGTTAATGACTTAAATGGGAAGAGAAGCTGAGTGTCATCAGCGTACAACACTGGGATGAATCCATATGATCTCATGAGGCTGGCCAGGGGGGCCACGTAGATGTTGAAAAGTGTAGGGCTCAAACAAGAGCCCGGTGGCACCTCCTTTGTAAGCTCTACAGGTGCAAATCGGAATGAACCCATACTGACACACTGTGTGCGGCCCGATAAAAAGCTCCTCATCCAGGACAGCGCCGAACCCCCGAGCCCTATCTCCTCCAAACGGCTGAGCAGAATGTCATGGGATATCGTATCGAACACTGTGGACAGGTCCAATAGCACCAGAATCATAGAATTCCCTTTATCCTGGGACATTCGGATGTCATCAGTCACTGAGAGGAGCGCTGATTCGGTGCTATAGTTGGGCCTTAATCCGGACTGGGAGTGATCCAAACCTCCAGTTCATTCAATAAAGCACGACAGATGGGTGTTGACGTGCTTTTCCGTTAGCTTGCTCAGATACGGAAGAAGAGATATGGGTCGGAGGTTGGATAATTCGGTCCAGGGGATGCTAGAGTTCTTACGAATGGGTCTCACCTGAGCCATCTTCCACTCCTGTGGACCTGGCCCTCCGAGAGAGAAAGGTTGACAAGAGCCTGGATCATAGGACCGAGTGACTTGCCCAAAGATGGCACAACTCTTGCAGGAATAAGGTCTAAAGGGGATCCGCTCTTGATTTGACCAATAAGAGCCTCTACCTCACCCAGAGACGCTGCAGGAAACTCGGTAAGCTGGACGGAATTCATCTTGCTGAATACAGAACCATTGCATTGTGTAATAGTAGCACCTGATATTTATATTCTTATGAAAAGGCAAAACTTTGGGCAAGCGGTCCCATATCAAACATGTTATTGTGTGTTAGTTCGTAAATTACTTGTACAGCAAACTGTGTTAATGTCATGTTAGTTTAAGAGTGAAAGGATTCTGTAGAGACGGCCATGCCTTTAATTCCATCACAAGCACACCAAACGATATACAGGTTACATTGCCCAAAATAAGCTTTTTCTCCACAAAGATTACTTTTCCACAAAGAAAAACTTGAATAATGCAAAATAAATTCACTATGACTAAATGGATTGTAATGCACAGTAATATAGGTCCTGTAGACCACATGGCAGGCTCGCATTGTTACTCACAGTGGTTCAATTTATACACAGCACACCTACAGTCATGGAATTACTGCTGGGAATGGGAGTGTGTTGTATTGATATGGCCCTTTTCAAGGATGTGAAAATCACTTCACAACACAATTGCATCTCTTAACCAAAGGACAGCCCTAAACCTCGCATTGGAAACCTTGATGTTCGAATCCAATTATTAGCAAAAAGTCCAAATTTGACCAACAATCTACTAATAAAACAAGAGAGTTTTAAAGACTCTTGCGGGGATATTTACAAGGAAGTGGCAGAGAGAGTCGTTAGCCTTCCTGGCTTAACGCTTCCCTCCACCACTTCTGTAACACAGGGCTGCACCATATTTACAATGATATGGTGCAGCCTTGCGTTTCCCCCTGCGATGGCGCTACACTTAGCACATAAAGCGCCAACGCAGGCACCCTTGCACCATAGTGCAAGGGTGTCAGCGTGCAGAGGAGGATTGTTGATTTGTAGGAATGTGTCCCTTTCTGCACATAACCAATCCTGACATTTTTTAAAGATTATTTATGTATAGAAAGAGGGACCTTCCTGTACATAAACAATCCATGGCATTTTGATTTTTCCATGTGTTCTGCACAAGGCAACACACATGGAAAAAGCAAAAACGAGGAGAAATAATGCATTTCTCCTCGTTTTGCCAACTTAAGACCAGGTTTTCTCTGGTCTTAATTTTGGTGCTGCCTCCCATGTACGCCACCCTTGTACATAGGAGGCAGCGGCAAAAACAATGGGGGCTGCGGTGGATCGCCCACCGCAACACCCACTGCCCACCCCTTTCACGCTAAGTATAGCGTGAAAGGGGGCCTTATTTGTAAGGCCGCTAACGCTGCCTTGTAAATTAGGCAAAGCCCCTATCGCCACCACAACGTCGGTAAAAGTGACATTGTGGTGGAGATAGGGGCTTGTACATATGCCACATAGTTTATTTATATATTGCTTATTCTTTTTCAACTGATGCAATTTTTTTTAACAGCTTTTATATGACTGCACCGACTGTAGAAGAATTGTTGGTGCTGGGTGATCTTTTCGTTAGGTGAGATTTTAGCACAGTTGTTTTGTGTAACTGGGAGCCATATTTACTAGTTTATCGTGCAGAGCAGCTGCCACAAATGCTGCACTGCGTGAGGAGAGCAGAGGAGCAGCATATTTACAGAAATATGGCACTCTCCTCTCCCTAACTCCGGTGCAGAAATGTGCTGCTGTGCGCCATGCACACACCTTAGCACCATAGTGCATGTGTGTCTGAGTCAGTCTAGCATAGGTTTTGTACTGGAAGAATTTCCTTCCAGTACAAAATACTAGGCTTAGACTATCTTTAAACCTTTTCAGACTTTGTATGTGTGCTGTATAGTGCAGCATACATGCAAAGTCAGAAATAAACGCATTTCTCCTACATAGCGCCTATTTGAAATGGGTGCAGTTTTTTATTTATAACACTGACTACTTTTTTAAGCAAATAGGGTTTTATGTAAAAAAAAACCTTGGGGGGGGTTGCATGGGAACCCCCATGCACTGCCCATGGAACGCCCCCTTGGCGCTAAGTAATGAAAAGCGCGCTGCTTTGTGTTACTTTCAAGTGATTTTCCAGCGTAAAACAGGTTTTGCGCTGGAAGTAAATAAGTAAAAAAAGATTTTGCGTCACTTTTGTGGCGCAGTTGCTGTGTGAAATCTTAGTAAGTATACCCCTGAGTGTTTTAAACAGGCACAAACATCTCGGTTATTAACAGCCCAGTGGCATGAATTAATGGTGCAAGGTTTCTGGGAGTGAATACTGGCCCGAGGCGCTTGGCTCAGTTTGGGGAAGTGCAGCGGATTGACGTTATGGCGCGAAGAGAGTAAAGAACAATTGAAAGAAGGAATTGGTGCAATAAAATGTAACGAGCTGCGATGAAATCAGTTTAGCAGTCGGGACGGCTTGAAAAGCGTGCCTAATGACGTCTGTTAGTCAAACCAATAAAGCCGTTATGACGTTATGTACAAACTCGCGTGCCGGGGCTGATGGTACCTCAGTCCGGTACAAGTAAACAGCTTATAAAAATGCTAAATGTAATGATGCACTTTCTTCCCCCAATAACTCTCGGAGTCGGGTGACTGTGTCAACCTCTTTATTCAAGCCTTAACATACAAGGAGCGCAAAGCATGTCCTTCGCCCAGCCTGCTCGCGCTCTCAATGCCGCGCTGCGCCCACCGCGCCCCTACGTCACCGTACGTCACGTAGCTCCGTGACGTACCACGCTGGCGCGCTCACTACATATCTCCCCTTTTTCCAACGAACTATATGTACAAGTCCTGACTCATGTCATAGTCTCTGAACCTTGCTGGTGGGACCACCGCCCTGCCCCTTCTCGTCAGTCTTACCGGGGACATGGCAGTTGTTGCTTCTTCTCCTTGTCCGCTCCCTAGCGCGGCCGCGCTAGGCTCACTCTGGCTTCCATCTTCTTCACTCTGCTGCTCTCCATTAGCCTCTTGATCCTCAAGCCTTCTCTCACCAATGTCTAGGTCCTCTCCCCCATATTCGCAGGGGTGGTCACTGCTGTTCTCACATCCTCCTACATTTCCACTACTGCTCCAGCTGAGTATTTTGTTGCACCTAGCCATGCGGTCCTGCGACCACACATTGCCATCGCTCAGCAAGGCCGCCCTGCCTTTGACTTCCACTACTTGTAGGGGCTTGCTGTACTTGCTTTCCCCCTTTCTCTGCAATGTGGGCAGTCTTACTCTCACCCATTCTCCTTTTTCTAAAGCTGTGTCCTTTACATTTCTCCTAGCATCGTAGTGTTTTGTGTATACCGCTTGTGCTCTCTCCAGATTGGCTTGCACCACTGCCGGTGACCACTCGCTCTTAATGACTTTTTCCTTCCATATTCTGTTGTCCTGAGTGAAAGGCTCTCGGCCTCTAAGGATCTGGAAGGGACTATAGCCAGTGTTCGTGGGTGTTATCCGGTATGCCCACACCATGTGCCAGATCTCCGCTTCCCAGTCTTTGTTATCCGAAATAGCTGCCTGTATCGAGCCCATCACCACTCTATTGAAACGCTCCACCAAGCCATTACCCGCTGGATGGTATATGGACGTGTGTTTTGTCACTATTCCATTTCTCTGCATGAACTGAGACCATTTTTCAGAACGGAATTGGGGTCCGTTGTCGCTGAGGACACACTTTGGAATGCCCTCTCTCACAAAAGTTTCCGCCATGAAGCTCACTATCCTCTCCGTGTCCATGGTTTCTTCGATCCTCAATTCCGGCCATTTAGAATAGCGATCCACCATTACGCAAATGTACTTCTGTATTCCTTGTGCATTCAGTACTGGACCTAAAATGTCTATGGACAGTTCCTCCCACAGATTTTGTGGAGGATCAATTTTTCCCAGGGCAGGGCGCAACGGTTTTAGTGTTTTGTCCGCGCCCTGGCACCTCGGACATTCTCTAACGTGTCTTTCTGCTCTTATGTCCATTCCTGGCCACCAATAGTTCTGCTTGGCCCTTAGTTTCAACGTTCCCGCTCCCAGGTGGCCTTCATGTAACATGTCCATCAGCCGGGGGATCATCCTTGCCGGGGGTATGACTCTCTCCCCTCTGTATACGAATATGCCCTGGTCATCTATGGACAATTCCTCTCTCACTTCGAAGTAGGGGATGAGGCCTCGTTCAGTCTTGCTTTTGTCTGGCCAACCCCTTACTATATGGGCCTTCACTTTTTCCAGGTCCGGGTCCTCTTCATATGCTGTTTTCCATTCCTGCTTACTTATGGACATTTCTAGGTCCTTGGTGAGTGCGACCCACTCTTCCGCCGCCTCACTACATTCTGTACTGGGCTTCATCGCTGCCGCCCGACTCAGGTAGTCCGCCACTTTGTTCCTATTCCCTGGAATGTGCTCCACATCGTAACGGAACTCCATTAACTTGAGTGACATTTTTGAGATCCTCGGCGTTGCATCTGCGTGTCCGCTTGATGTGAGTACCTTGAGCAAAGGCTTGTGGTCGGTCCTCAAACGGAACCTGGTGCCCCACAGAAATTGCCGAAACCTGGACATGGCCCACACCACTGCCAACATTTCTTTTTCGATCACACTGTACCTTTTTTCAGTGTCATTGAGGGTGCGGGACGCAAAGCATATAGTTTCTACTCTCCCTTGGCCACGGTCTTGCATGAGGACGGCACCCAGTCCTTTCTCACTGGCATCCGTCGTGAGTATTGTGCTTCCTTGCGGGTCAAATCCTTGCAGAGGAATCGCCCCTGCCACTTCTCTCTTTATCATCCCAAATTCTCGCTGGGCCTCCTCTGACCACCGGAACTCACTGCTTTCTCTGGTTAGTAGCCTCATGGGATGGGTTTTCGAGGCGAAATGTTCTATGAACTTTCCGTAATATTCCGCCATACCCAGGAATGACCTGACCTCCTCCTTGTTGGCTGGTGATGGTGCGTTGGTGCGTCGCAGATCGCCTTCACATTTTCTCTCTTGGGAGTCACTCCTCGGGCACTTATCTCGTGGCCCAAGTAGGTCACCTTTTCCATTCCTATGCGGCACTTAGCCCACTCCGCCGTGAGGCCTTTCCTTTCCAGGATACCCAACACCACCTGCAGTTTCTTGTCATGGTCGATTCTGTCGCGGCCCATCACCAAGATATCATCCTGGAAGTATTGAACCCCCCGGATGTCTTGGAACAGCTGGTGCATTAATTTTTGGAACACCGCAGCCGCCGAGGCTAGCCCGAACGGCATGCGGCGGAATCGATAGCACCCGAAGGGAGTTATGAAGGATGTCAAACTGCGGCTCTCCGGGTGTAGTGCAATCTGGTGATACGCCGATGTTAAGTCTATGGTGGAGTACCACTGAACACCCCTCGTGCTGGCCAGCATCTCCTCTATCCGGGGGAGGGGGAACTTCTCTACCACTATGTTTTTGTTCAACTCACGCAGGTCCACGCATAGACGGACCTTGCCATTGGGTTTCTTCACCACCACCAACGGCGATAGCCATTAGGCGCAGGAAATCGGCTCGATGATCCCTCTTTTCTCTAGCTGTGTTAGCTCCTCCTTCACGTCGTCCCTTACTGCCAACGGGATGTTCCTCACCTTGTGTGCTACCGGTACTGCTCCTTTTCTAAGTATGATCTTGTGCGCGAATTTGTCGAGCCTTCCAACTGAACCCCCGAAGACTGTTGGGAACTCCTTCCTCCATTTGTTCGTGTCCAGCCCTTCCTCCGGCTCCGTCAGCAATATCTGCTCCTTTCCACCTGGATCTAACTTGATCCCCAGGTCTCCTTGGTCGAGCCACCCCAGGACAGAAGGGCCTTTCTCGGAGACATACAGTTTGCACCTGGCCGCTCTGCCCCTGAATTCGAAGTTCAGCTTTCTGCATCCGGCCATGGGGATTCGGTCTCCATTGTAGGTGACGGGACGTATGTCCAGCCTGTCCAGCTCGGGGCCCAATTGTGGAGCAAACTTCTCCTCCCACACGTTTCTTGGGATTATGGTGTAAGGTGACCCTGTGTCTGCCACCACTTGGATTTCCACACCTCCTATCATCATATCCAAGATTGGCTTCATCGTTCTTCTTCCGTCGGTGCCTCGGCCTCGGTCGTTTACGCTCAAGATTTCATCGTAGATGCAGAGGACTGTGACCACTTCTTCCTCTGCTGCCTCTTCTGGCTCCTCCACTTCCTGGGCCACGTACTTCACTGCGTTCTTGGATGCCTTCTTCCTGCACACTTTTTCGTAATGGCCGACGATTCCACAAAACGTGCATTTGGCGCGAAGCGCGGGGCACTTCCGGTCGTGCGCCTCGTGCGTCCAACTGCCGCATCTGTAGCAAGGCCGTTTGTTACTTCCGGCCGGCTTGTCGTGATTGCCTGGGCTGCTTTGCCATTTGTTAGGGCCCTTTACTGGCTGTTTCCGCGCCAGGTGATCTTTGTGGAGATCCTCATTGTCCACCTTGTTCACCACCCCACTGGGCACGTTCTCTTTCTTCGTGGCCGCTGCACACCTTCGCGCCAGTTCCGCTCTCTTGACTATCACCAGCACGTCCTTGAGCGAGGTGTCTCCTGCGGCCCATAGCTTGTCCTGCACATTCGTGCACGTGGTGTGCATCACCACTTGGTCTTTTATGAATTCACTTTCCCAGTTGGCGTATTTGCACGAGGCCGCCAGTTTCCTTAACGCCGCCACATACTCTTCTACCGTTTCTCCTGGTAGTTGTTTCCTTTGTTGGAAGTTAAACCTGTCCACTGAGACACATACTGAGGGTTTGAAATGTTCCTCCAGGTCTTCCAACGCGTGGGCGTATACATCGTCGTCATCCGTCTCTCTCTTCATGGGCACCAAGCTTTTGTAGATCCTCAGGCCTTCTGGGCCCAGGTTTAGCAGCAGAATGCGTTTCTTTCTCGGCGGTTTGAATTTTTCCTCACTTTCATCTTCCAGCACCTCTATGAAATTATCTATGTATTCTTTCCAGTCCTCCCATTTCATGAGCGGCTCCCCTGGTCTGGGAAGGAACTGGACTGGCGCTATCGCGTAACCCGCTTGTGCGTTCATCTTCACGCCCCGGGATGTGGGAATCGTACTTTCCAGGCTTCTCGGGCTCCCTGGCGCACCGTCCTGTTCTTCCTTATTGAACACGGGTGGAGGGCTGCTCCTATCAGCCCTTTCCTGCTCAGGTGGGGTAGCCAGTGCGGTTGCCGGTGGGCCTTGACCGTGACTGGCCTCCTGCTTAGGGTGTGTCGCAGTTCTCCGACAGGTTACCCACTGTGCGCCCCCGGTGCTCTGTTCCACGTGCTGTTGGCTGCGTCGCGCTCCTTGTGGTACCCGGTCAGGGTGTGGTCGCTGTGTGTTCCCTCAGGCCTTTCTTGCTCGCTTCTGCGACTCCGTTCCGTTCCGCCGTGCTTCACGTCGTCTGCGTGGTGGGGGTCGTGGGTCGCTATCCCACCCTCGTCGCCACTGTAATGATGCACTTTCTTCCCCCAATAACTCTCGGAGTCGGGTGACTGTGTCAACCTCTTTATTCAAGCCTTAACATACAAGGAGCGCAAAGCATGTCCTTCGCCCAGCCCGCTCGCGCTCTCAATGCCGCGCTGCGCCCACCGCGCCCCTACGTCACCGTACGTCACGTAGCTCCGTGACGTACCACGCTGGCGCGCTCACTACACTAAACAATGGCAGGTATTATATTCGTTCATCAGCTCCACCCATTTTGATTGACAGTGTCCATTTGAGAGACGAGACACACCTAATGAGCCCTGCTGACAGGATGACCTCACAGGAAGAGCCTCTGCGCTGTCACCCCTTCCAAGTGACGTTTTCCGGAGTCTTCCAATCAAATGCCCCCCCCCCCCCCCCCTGTGACGTCACTCAGACCCTTGCAGGTAGGTAAGGTAGGTTATTGGGTGATCACCAAGTATAGAGATCTGTGTAAACAGCAAATGACACATTAATTTCAATGTTATCATTGAGATTTGTACATACTCGGCTGGTGCTTATGTGGCCTTAGAGCACAGCCAGTGTATCTGGTTAGCAGACAGAGCAGAGCTCTTTTCTGTGCCCCTGGGCTGAGGGGTGAGGGATAGGTGTGTCTTGTATCCAAAATGGGGTGAGTAGTGACTGATGCCCAGAGACGTGCTCTGATTGGCCCTGAGGATAATCATGCTAATGTTAGAAGGTACTGTTCTGCGGTAGCAGTTGCACCACAATGATAAACAGAAAGGTTTATGGTATGCATTGCCGTATAGGGAAAGAGGTGGGTTTTATGAGTAAGGGCCAGAGAGGTGCACTCATTATGTTGTAGCTAAGCACCCTTGTGCCTCAAAAATGCATATAATCTTGAGGAAGAATGACCTTACTAAATCTCAGAGATGCTTTGTAGATAACATTTAAAGAAGAGATTGATTGACTGGAAAAAGCAACAAGCAAACTTGGCAGCTCAATGTTCATGGGGTGGGAGGGAAAGACATTTAAATAGGCCTTTCGAGTGTGAGGTGTCCTTAATTTTTCAAATTCAGGATCATATTAAGCCCAATAATTTGGATGTATGTTCTTAGAAAAAAGGGTTTGTGGGGGCATGGCCAAGATGGCGGAGTGACTGGACACGCTCTGCCTGGCTGATGGATTTTTGGGCCACTCAACGCTAATCATGAGGTGTGAGGGGCCCGGTAACCGGGGGGAGGGAGGGGGTGGCGGGGGCGCCTGCCGGCACCCAGAGGGGGCAGAGCTACCTGTGGGGGCCTTGGGGCATTTCAAGAGCCTTTGAGCATCTTTGCATCAATTTATGACCTGGCCAAGATTGATTGTCTCGACCTAGGTGGGACGTCACATAGAACAGTCGGCAGCCGAGGACACAGTGGGCGGCCTCTGATTCTGGTGGCAGGTGCCAGGCATGGAGCGTGCCAGATCGAGGGCTGCTGATGGTGGGACAGAAGAGTCCTTTTCCATCGGGACGCTGCACACCCGAGCATTGAGGACGGCCGCGAGGTAGGTGGCAGACAGGGCTGGGTTCCAGAGGAGGAGGATGAGTGGAAGACAGCGGCAGCTGGAACGGTGAGCTGTCAGGCCATGGTGGTTCTTCAGGGGCTAGCCAATCCGTGAGAATGTGAGAACACAGGCCGGTGCCCCCTCCATGGGACGTGAGTATTAGCTGGGTGGACCTAGCAGTTAAGGGCTTCAGCTCCACATGGGCGTGTTGGTGGATGAGACCGCGGGGGTAGAGCATCGGCCTCCCCTTTGAAAGAGGAGACTGTAGAGGAGATTGCAGAACAAGGTCATCTCCCATGCATAGAGGGCCTCCATTTGGTTGACCTACATACTAAATATTACTGATGGGTGAGCCCACAGCTACATCTGTGAGCGTTTGCTAGGGAATGCTCTTCCCAGGGATAACTTCATGAAAGTAGCAAAGTGGGACATTTCACTGGGCCTTTTGAATTCTTTGCCCTTCCCTTTAACTTGCTGTTGGTACGCACCACACTGTTACACTTACAAAAAGGGGTCTCTTTGTGAGCTGGTGGCATTGATGAATGGGAAATGAGGGGTGACTCCCCCCTTATGCCCACAAGATTAAATCTGTCTGTTGCGACCTTCTGGCCTATTTTGTTCCTCCTGGGCTCGAGATGGTTGTCCTGGTGCTCTCAGGGCCTCTCAGCGTCCTTCCCGTCCACCTACTATGGCCCTGACCAAGTCAACCTGCTGCAGGGCCTAAGCACTTTCAAGGCTAAGCTCCAGGAACAACTCTGGCAGGACCTTGATAAGGCCTGGATGACCTGTACTTGGACCTGAGGGTCTAAATCATAAGCTACATTCTAATGTCGAATTGGTGGGCCAGAGCGTTCTCAACGTGGAGACTAGGCTTGATGTTCTAGAGGAGGGTCATGTTGCTAAAACATCTAAGGGTGAGATCAAGGGATTCCGCCTTGACAAATTGCGGGATCTTGTGAATCTTTTGAGGAGAGAAAACTTGAGGTTCCACGTCTTAAGCGATTAGGTCTCAGATTCTAATCTTGAGGCCTTCGTTGTTGGACTGTTGTCCTCTCTTCTGGCCAATGATCACCCGGAAATTCAACATCACAGGTTTCACTACACTGGCATCAGGAGACCTACCCAGCAGCAGAGACCTGGAGATGTGCTTTTCAAATTTCATTATTTTTCCAAAAAGGAGGCGGTGGTGAGAAGGGCTAAGGAGGATGGCAGTGTTTGCTCTCAGAACTGTTCACTCACAATCTATCAGGATGTTGCCCAAATAACACTCCAACCATGAGCTGAATTCAGACCCATCATTAAGAAACTCCATGACAATGGCAGGTGGACATGCCTCTATGGCACACAGTTACAGGAGTTCAGAGAGCGGGGAGTGGCTGTGATGATTGCTGCTGCAGCATTGGGATGCTCAGGCCTCCCCAGCAGAGGGCGGATACAGCAAGCTGGAGCCGTCCAGAGACCTGGGCCATGGCACAGTTGGGTCATGGGATTTGGAATGGCGTCTACCATGATTGGAGACTTATTTCAGGAAATGCGTGGGATGGGGGAAGACCCACTTAAGTCTTATCTGGTATGCTGGACTGGCTTGGACGAGAAGTGGCTTGTTTGCAGACCTCTGGGCATGCCACAGGAGAGGGTTTCCTTGCTCTCTGGTTGGCTGGCATGTGGACGTCTTGAGTATATGCCCACCAACCACACAGGCGGCCATTTAACCCACCGTTGATACAAGAATCTACCTGTACACACAAGAATGTTCCGTTATTTTCTGTTCATTTTGTGGCAGTTTTTGTTTACATGGGAGGGTGAGTCTTCACCACGTTTTGAACCGTGTTATCCTCATGTAGCGTACATCTGCATTCGATCTCATGCCTTTATCACTCAATCACCAATGGTTCTCCTAGTTACTCTTAATGCGAAGGGCCTGAACTCTCCTAACAAAATGGTGGGCTGAGTGGAGAAGCCTTAGGGAATCCCACCCAGACATCATAGTCTTTCAAGCGATACATCTTGTCCGGAGGGGTCAGGGGAAGCTGAAACATCGTTCATATTTTTCTTCTGCCCTTACTAAGGTTGCAGTTTTTCTGAGGCTTTCCTTTTCAGGTATCAATCTATGTAACTGAGACTAGGAGAATGCTGACCCAGCCTAGAGAGGCAGGAAATCTGGGGACAACCAGTACTCCTCATTACTGTGCAGCTGCTCAGTTGAGGGAAGTGGTAGAGTGGTCCACGCTGGACTCAGAAAAAAACTGGCGTTGAATGGATGACCCCATAGTTTAGAGACCCTTGTGGGATCTGGTGTGGGTGAATATGCAACATGGACTCAAACCAGTGTGCACCATGTTGAAAACATGAGATACATATGTGACATCTAGTGGGCTAGTGACTTTTCCAGCTCCCTACACCCCATACACTATTTTCAGCTTTTACCTCCGCCAAGGAGGGACCGGCGTTCCATAGCTGAAGGGCGGGAGGTTGCAGGATGATTTTGGATATATTTGAGAATGCTATAGCTGAGTCTGATCTGCAATGTAAAGCAACGTTCAAACTTTTGGAGACTTCACAGCTCTTCTATGCTCACATCCAACATCGGACAGCACACTTTTCTGTGCGCTTGCGGCCTATTAGAGATAAGATTCAATGTGAAACTCTCTCATAAATTGGTGGTAATTAGGGGTAAAATCTCTAATCTCTATAAATTGCTCTTAATCAATCAGTCAAGTTTCTTGTAAAGCGCAACTACTGACCCATTAGGGTCTCAAGGCGCTGTGTGTGTGGGGGGTGGGTGTCTGGGTTTTTCGTTGAAGAGCCAGGTCTTGTGGTCCTTCCTGAATTGTGGCGGTGATGGTGATTGCCTGAGGTGTAGAGGCGAGGAGTTCCAGGTCTTCGCAGCGAAATAGGAAAAGGATCTTTCGCCAGCCGTGGTCTTGCGGATCCGTAGGATGGTGGCCAGGGCCAGTTGGGTGGAGAGCAGATGTCTTGTGGGAGTGTAGAAGGAGAGGCGGTGGTTGAGGCATGCAGGTCTGGCATTGTGGAGGGCTTTGTAGCCGTGCATGAGGAACTTGAAGGTCATTCTTTTGTTGATAGGAAGCCAGTGAAGGTCTCTCAGGTGGTCGGCGATGTGGCTGCGGAGTGGGATGTTCAGGATGAGTCTGGCAGAAGCGTTGGAAACATAGGTGAGTAGGAACTCTTGTTAGGGAAACTTCTTAGACTGAAACAGTGGGAGAGATATTCATTTGTCCTCCTAATGGACCCTGGGAAAGGAGATATATTTCAAAGCGTGGTAGGTTTGGCACTATACTCCCTGTAGACTGCATTGCATGTACTACAATGTTGGAGCGGTTGTGGTGCCCTGGGAGAGGTGCTCAACATTTGGTCGGATTGTCCGATGGTCTGCCCCTTTTGATTGAGGTTGTCAAACTTATTTAGGGGGTATACTAGGCTATCCAATACCCTTGCACCCAGATTTGATGACCCAGCCTAAAACCTACAGATTTGAAGGTGATGACGAAACCGGAGTGGCTTATGGTGCTTTGGTGTTTGGAGGCCCCTAAACTGACAATACATAATTGGAGAAGGCTGGACTGCCCCCGATCACTAAGTGATCCCATAGTCTTTGGTCTTTTCTTGCTATGGAGCAGCTAGTGAGAAGTGTGAATGGTCCCCACTTACTTTATGAATCCAAATGGAAACCAGTGTAAGCAGGGGTGTAGCTTGGTCAGTAAGATTGGGGGGTGTAAGTTCCAGATTTCCCAACAATCACGCAGGCATATCTTGTTAAAATACATTATGAGACGCAGCACACCAGGGGAGCTTAAGAGGCAGTGGAAAGAAAGAGAGAGGGATTGATTTTTTTTGTCATTGTTGGCATATCAAATTGCAGGGTGAAATCCAACAGACACCTCACATGCCAACAGAAAGCACCCTTTACGCAACTATTTACTGCGGAATACATTTTTTAGGGAAGTGTAACACCCCAATAACCTGCCCTGAAGCTACGCCCCTGAGTGTATGGCAAACTGAGCAAGGGCCCGCCAAACTCAGTGCTTCTTCTGCGATGGAAGCCCCTGGGCCTATTAAATCAATGTGATTGTAAGTCTCATACTTTTCTTTAAATGATGTATTGCAATTTGATGTATGCTTTACATACACTAATGTGGATGGGCACCTGGTGGGGAGGGGGCTGCCCTCCTGAAGATGGAGTTTGCAGAAGTGAAGTGGAGGGTGGCAAATCAGAGGGGGGATGTAAAAGAGATCCTGTCCTATTTCAATCGACGTAGGCCTTTTGTGGATTGAATTATGCGAAGACTAACCACCAGGTTTTATGTCTTTTACTAATGTCTGTCATCGCTGGCAGATGATTTGCCTGGACAGTCTCAGCAGCTCAGCTCCTGAAACTCCAACGAAAAGATGTTTACAAAAGAAAGAAGAGTCTCTGAGGTGGGAAATTGGTGACATTATGAGAGACATTTTACTTTTCCACGGTGTCCATCTGAAGGTGGGCAATGGGCAACTGCCCACTTTGGCCCTGCCTAAAATGTCTCTGGTGAGGAACAAGGGAACAGGGTGTATGAGTGCCCCCAGTTCTTTCAATCAGGCTGATCCATCAGAAACTCATAATAAGATCTCTGCTTTAAATTTTGTTTGCTTAGATCCAGCTGTCATTCACTGTTAAGCAATTACCGAAAGGTTCATTAAATTATGGTAAAATGGATTATAACTAGATCTGTAGTTTTGGGTCATAGTGTAGTTATAAAAAAATATATGACTTAATACTCAAAACTTAGATGTAAAGAGAGGAGTTAAAGTGCAAGGATTGTATAGGGCAGCGCTTTGATTGGATCTGTATTTAATGGCTACAGATGATGACCTGAAGGATGGATGGGTTACTCAGAAAGATTGTATCCAGGTATTTGCGAGATGACAAACAGTTACTTGATACAAAAGGGGATGATGGACGAAGCGTTTGAGCCAATCAAACACTCACCCGCAGTCAACTGATCTGGGTTTAATCCATCACCATTCTTTAGCTCACTCAGCCACCCCAGTTCAGACATGGCCATATGCAAATCAGTCTGACCCTGTGCCTCATGGGAACAGTCCCGCCCGAACTGCCAAGCCATGTCTTCCCTAGACCGGAAACAAGCATCCTGGGACCGGTTTCGGATTCATAATCCTCATCAGCCAGGCTATCTTGAATCCATTGGCCAAGTGTGCAAGGGACTCACGTCTGAGCATACCCTGCCAACTTAGGGCGAACAAAGCGATACAAAAGGGGATGATGGACGGAGCGTTTGAGCAAATCAAACACTCAGCCCCAGTCAACTGATCTGGGTTTAATCCATCAACATTCTTTAGCTCAGGGAAGACATGGCTTGGCAGTTCGGGCTGGACTGTTCCCATTCTGTATCGCTTTGTTCGCCAACAGTTACTTGAGGCAATCAATATCTTCCAATGGAACTTCAGCTTTCTAGGGACCAGTCTATCAATTACAATTACTCAAAAGCCCTGTAATAGTTAAAAGGAGAAATACACTGAAGGGCATATTTATTGGGATTGGGCGCAGGGCAGCGCAGCACGTCACCTGCCCTGCGTCAAAGTGAAAGGGCAGGAATGCACCGTATCCATGGCAAACGGTGCATTCTTGTTCCTTCTGCATGCACTGGTGCTCTTTTGGCAGCCTACCGCCAACACAGGCACCCTTGGACCTCAGCCCAAGGGTACCTGTGTTGCATGTAGGATTGTTTTTGTACAGGATAGGGCACCTTCCTGCACACAAACAATCCTGGGAAGCGTTGTCCTCTTTCTATGTGTCCTGCAGAATGTAACACACATAGAGAGAGGAAAAAACTAGGAGAAATAAAGTTATTTCTTGTTGTTGCTCCTTCTCGGGGGAGGCATATGGTTTGGGCGCATTCCCAGGTTTATATGGTCTTGTAAATCTGGAGATGAGTCAAAATCTATGGGTGTTGCGTAGGTACAAGTTTCTAAGCTATGGCACAAACACGTATTGAAGGCTGAGTTACATTACAACATGTTGAGTCCTAACACTGTTATTACGCTGCTCAGGTGCACTTTGACAATTCTAGTACAGCTTTCAAAAACTGAAGGTGGAGTCACAGGTTGAGTAAAGGGCCAACCCTGAGATATCATTGGACGTTAAAGAATACATGTTGTCATTTCTTCGTCAGATTCAAACGTCACTCTAGGGGTGGCGTAAGTGAGGTGAAACGAGGAGATATATACTTACTTCTTCTCATTTTCTCCTCTTTCTATGAGAAAACACCTCTTGTGATTGTTTTTGTGCAGTATGGTGTCCCTCCTGCACACAAACAATCACCCTTAAAATGCAGACACCTTTGCACCACGGCGCAAGGGTGTCTGCGTTGGCGCATGGCAGCCCATTGTGTGCCAGTGCAGGGGAAAAGGAAAGGAATGCGCCGTAACTCATAGAAACTGTACATTCCTGCACTTTTCTTTGATGCAAGACAGCGCAGCTAGATTATTTGTGGCACTGCCCTGCACCAACACCTCGTAAATGAGGCCCTCGGTTTTTAACAGTTCTCTCATGGTTTTTACTCATTGGTCTCTCACAGTCCATAATAAGGCCTGCGCATCTTTGACTAAACTATTAAAAGTGCAGCACCCCTACTCAGATGCTCTGATACAGTTATAAAAAGATGGTCATGCTGAGAAGGTCTGCTAGTGTGCTGACACTGTCTGTTTAGTAGCATAAAAAGTTTGCTGAGAAGTTCTCAGACTGACATGCATAGCATCCCTTTTGAACAGTGCGAGTACCATTCAGTTCAAATATGAGGTCCACTTCTTTGGGGTACTGCTACTGCCCCATGTAAAGTTCAGCTGTTATTATGGTGTATTCTGAGACTGTCCCATTCAAGAAGAGCTAAAAATGCTGCTATAAGGGACATTAAATTAAATTAAATACATGGAAGCCAGAATGAGAGTTTCCCTTACAGTCCCACTTAAAATACAACTAGCATGCTAAGAGGTACCTTTACAGTCCCACTTAATGTATGGGCACTTCCAGGACTCACCGAGCCGTGAGGTAAACGGCACAGCATCGCCAGGCATTCCGCTCCGCTCCAGTGCAGGAGTACAGCAACGAGAGCCAGCACCCTCGCCGCCACCACAGAGAGGGCAGGACTACAAGCCCCAGGTGCCCCGGTGGTCGCAGCTATCGCGTGTCGCAGCCGAGCGCCCGGAGGCGCGATAAAACAGAGGTGCGCCGAGCGCTCACCGGGGGCACTTCCAGGACTCACCGAGCCGTGAGGTAAACGGCACAGCATCGCCAGGCATTCCGCTCCGCTCCAGTGCAGGAGCACAGCAACGAGAGCCAGCACCCTCGCCGCCACCACCGAGAGGGAAGGACTACAAGCCCCAGGTGCCCCAGCGGTCGCGGCTATCGCGTGTCGCAGCAGAGCGCCCGGAGGCGCGATAACACAGAGGAGCACCTCTCGCCCCGCGAGTCGCGCGCGGGAGAAGCCTGGGCAAAGGGCGGGCCCTCTGAGGCCCTCAGAGGTCACCAGTAGTTCCTGCATCTTTCAACTCTCTTTTGAGAGTCTAATAGACAATGCCTTTAATGAGATTGCAGAGACTGAGAGGAGGCTCTCTTTGGGTTCACTTAACATCAGTCAATCTACTATCACTGTCAGTCCCAAACATACCACACCTCTATTCCCCGAAGTAATTGTGGTGAAATCTATCCCTGTGGTTAGTTCATCCGAATTACCACAAGAGGGAAATACCCCTGATATAGCTCTTGATGTTGTTCATGAACAAGGGTCGCAATTAGCACCTCCACCCACAACTACGAATACTGCCACTACTGGAGCAAAACGCAAAAGGGGTCCAGCTAAGATCACAATAAATAAGAGGAAGCAGCCGCCTAGGAGTAACAACCAGCCAACTCCACAGAGTATGTGGACTAGGGGGAAGAAACAACAAACAGGGCCCCCAACAGTTTGCTCTGACACAGGGGATCATTGTGATACTGTTATAACAAATGAGGGCATAAACTCCATCTCTACACAGACTGATTTCCCTAACGAAAGCAGCCTTCAATCCAAACCAAAGGGAAATCTCATAGAGACTATTGCTGACACAATTTTTAAACAACTAGAAGGTCAAATGATCAAACAATTGAATATTATTTTTAAAAGACTTGATAGACTGGAAACCCTCGTGAAAAATGATGAAGCTAAGAGGAAGGGTATGGTTTGCCTAGACAAGATTAGAGGCGAACGCCTGTTGAAAGAATTAGAGACTATTACCAGCGCCCTCTCTAGTGGAGATCCCACCAAAAACTGTAACCAAGCTACAGCTAAAGGGGCGAAAGGGGCATTAAATGCTAGTACCCTCCCTATACCTACATTACCACAGGTGAAAGTAAATACAAGGCAAAACCATTCTGCCTCAACTTCGTCATCTATTCCTTTACCATCTCCCAGTCTACCTACTACCAAAAACAATACCCAGAAGAGTAACCCCCCTAGAGGCATAGTTAAGCAGAAAGTACTCTCCAACCCTGGCCAGCACAGGGGACAACCGGAGGACAACAGGCCGATAAAACATCAAGGTCCTGCCCTACATCTTCCTCCTGAGGCTTGCCCCTATGTTTTGGTTTTGGCTGGGATACCACCGCTTAGGGAGGGTCAAGGAGAATCCTGGGTCCAGCTACACAACAAATGCATTGACTGGTTAACTAAACATAAGGGGGTCGGCTATGACATATCTAATGAAATTCTTTCTACACGCCTGGTGACCTGGGTCGGTCCTCTGTTCAAAAATATTAACGGGGACTGTATCACAATTAACTTTAGGAACCCGGGCACAGTAAAATTCTTATTAAATAGGAATTTCACCCAACACGGCCCAACTACTGTGGTGACCCCCTTACCGCTGAGTTACTTTTACAGACCCCCACACAGAATGCTGCAACCACCCCCCTTGTTTCCGCTGCATAACAGATTTTCTGCACTCTGTGACCAGGGCACTTTGGACTGACTGCCAACCACCCAGGAAGATCCAGCTGCAGTGGTCCCTGACGCTGATCTTGCACAGAAAGTAGTACCTGAGGTACCTCTGACATCACCCGACTCCCCCCTACCTTCCATCTTACAATGTGACCCTTTGGCTAACTCAATAGCCACTGGCCAGGTGTCTGTCCAGGATGTTTGTCAACGGCCTGACGAGAACTTGTCAATTATAAGCTGGAACATTGCTGGACTGAAGGCAAAAGTGGAAATTAGAGCCTGGAAGGATTGGGTAAATCGTCATGATGTCTTAATGTTCCAAGAAACTTGGTGTACAACTCATTTGTTATTTGAAGTGTATAGTTGTCACAATAGGATTGTTCCGGCCCCTCCTTTGGGCCGTCCTAGTGGGGGTTTATCGATTTGGGTAAAGATAACTGCTGAGGTAAAAACAGAAGTAATACAAATTAATAATTCAAGCTTTATGGCATTGATATATACAAGAAGGGTAAAACTATGTCTGATTAATTTCTACAATAATGATTTTATATCCCATCCCAATCATAATTTTTTAGATCTGTTTAATTTTATTGATGAAATAGTGGAAGGACGGAAATACGGGAAGTTTGATGGCATTTGTTTAGGAGGAGATTTCAATGCACACATTTATTCAAGAAATCCACCTTGCAGGAGAGGTGTAGAATTGTCTGATCTCCTTGCAACTAGAGAACTCGTAAACTCTATGGAGTTTGCCGGTGCTGATATAAGCACTGCCCCGGTTCCCACTTTCATAGGCCATGGGAGCGCAACTACAATTGATTATATATTTGTTTCAACCTCCCTTGCTGATGTTCTATTAAAAGCTGAGGTAGTGTATAATGTATACAGTGATCACTATCCACTTGTGATTTACCTGAAATCATTAGGGGGAAAAATATCACATAGTGAAATCGGGGCAACAAACCTGGAAGCCTCGACGGATAGATTAAGGGCTGTTTGGAGGGGAGTGGATAACAGGGGAGTTTTGGCCAGCGTGATTAAAAAACACCCTGCATTGATCGCGAACTGCCTTGCCACTGATAACTGCGGGGGCAATATGATTAAATCATTTAGTGAACTCTGCTCCGCAATAAAAAGCGAGATTTCCAAACCAGCATCTAGGAAAACTGAGGAAGCCCCAAGATGGTTTGATGCCTCTTGCTCAAAGGCAAACCGGGATTTAAGGGCTGCACTCATGACCAAACCACGGGATATTTCCCAGGTAAGGTTGCTGAGAGCAAGGTATAAATCCACCCTATGCATTAGATCCAATGAATTAGTCAAAGATCATTGGGAATCCCTTGTACGTATGGCTGCCCTAAAAGACACCCCAGGGTTTTGGAGGGAGGTAAAGAACCTAAGATCCCTTGGTTCAAATTTAACACCAATTAACTGTAACATCATTGGGCCTGTCTGGGTTGACCATTTCTCGAAGATCCATGCTGTATCTGGCAACCACGCAGTAATCCTTCTCCCTCCAACTCCACTGAATATCTCATTGCTTGAGGAAGAGGACGCCATCGCAGAAAGCGCTGGTAACAAAGCCCCTGGTCCGGACGGCCTTTCAATTGACCAACTAAAATGTGAAATCAACTTTTGGGCCCCACTGCTGTGTAATGTTTTTAACAACCTAACATATGAATCTATCCCTGAAACATGGTCCAGCAGTACTATCGTACCCATTTTTAAAAAAGGCGACAGGCTGGATCCTGGGTGCTACCGCCCAATATCATTAATTGATAACACCCTGAAAGTCTTGGGCAGGGTAATTTTTAAAAGAATTAGAACTTGGGCGGAGGACAGTAACATTCTACACCCGAGCCAGCTAGGTTTCCGTAGCAGTGTGGGCACGGTAGAACAATGTCTGAACCTGAATTTAATAATGGCTAAATATAATATTGCAAAAAAATCCCCCTTATACTTTGGTTTTATGGATTTGAGTTCTGCCTTTGATTTTGTTAACCGTTCCCGTTTATGGTCCGTCCTACTTAATTATGGTTTAGATGATTATTTGGTTTACTTTTTATCTTACCTTCATAGCGACCTAAGAGCCCGTGTGCGTATTAACCACACTGGCAAAGTTTCTAGTGACATTTTAATTGGCAGGGGGGTCAGACAGGGTTGTGTTCTGGCCCCTCTGCTTTTTATTTTATACATTAATGAGCTGAGTAGTTCCCTGAGTACCCTAACAAAAGATGTACCGTATGTAAACGGCACCCCCATACCCACCCTCCTTTACGCAGATGATGCGGTCCTAATGGGCCGCACTCCAAAGGCACTGCGTATTTTAATTTCAGGTTTTGTTAGTTTTATGGCCGACTTAGGTTTAACCACTAATTTCAAAAATCCCTTATTATGACTTGTGGTCCAAAAAAGTATAAAATTACTGAGATTAAGTCAGGGGAAAATGTTTTAAAAAGTACCTGCACTTTCCCATATTTGGGGCTGCTGTTTTCTAACACTGGTTCCTGGCAACCACATGTTTCCTATGCGAGCAATAAATTAGGGAAAGCGATCAACTCAATAATTTCGCTGCGCCAACCTAATTATGCAGATGTGATTATGCCATTAGTAAAGATCTATCAAACCCAATGCAGCCCTACAGGTACCTACGGCGCAGAGGTATGGGGACATACAAACTGTCTCCATATCCAGACAGAAGAAAATAGATTCTGTCGGAAGGTGTTGGGTGGAGTCATCTGTTCCTCAAACTATATATACCATAGTGAACTAAATATCCCCTATATAGAGGATTTTGTTAGATCAAGGCCGCCCCTTTTTTGGTTAAAGATATGGATGAACCCCGCAGCCACATTGACACGCGACATAATCTCAGACTGTTTAAAATGTGACAGTGCACATTGTATACCATGGTTGAAAGCCGTAAATGAATGTTTAACAAGTATAGGGCAAGGACATTTGTTTACATCTCCTAATCTTATAGATCGTTCACACAAGACTTTGATTCAAAGGGCTCTGTATAACCTCTATAGAGAGGAGCGGGAAAGGAATAATTCCTCAAAGTGTACAGTTATAAAGTACAAGGGCCATTTGGAGCCCCCTGCCAGTTATCCGGCCCCGCCCCAGAAATATCTACGTTTACATCTTGGTAGATGGAACAGGAGTTTACTGTTCCGTTTTCGGGACGGGAGCATTGTAAACTTACTAAATTTCCCTCTGGGCTACAATAAACATTTGGAAACCTTAGGTTGTCCATGTAACCTGAACATGAAACAGAGCCTTATGCATTTTTTGTTCTTTTGTGATTTTTATAAATTGTTTACTGCCCGTTATTTAATGCCTACTGTCGAAAGCATGACCTGTCAGATTTCAAGATAGCGCTGAGGAATTTATTGATGTTAGGATCAGATGAAATAATATTTAGAGTGAGCTGCTTCCTCAAAGCGGCAGTCCGCTCACGAGCTACTTTGCACATTGACTGATAAAATTTGCACATTGCACTTTGCACTTTATATTTTCACCAATTTGCATATCTGTAATTTGCACTTATATTAGTTTTGATTTTATTCTTGTTTTTGTCCTATACTTCATAGTTGTCGCTATTTTTAATGTTTCAAAATCTTTTAATTGTATATACTGTCTTGTCCTCTTTTAATATGTTACCTGCATTTTTGTAGAACTAGACAGATTATATTTTTGGTAGTTTATTCTTTATTCTTGTATCGTACTCTTTTGCCATTGTATCTTGTAATGTACTTTTATGGATGTTTTATTCCGAATAAAGATCTTTGATTGATTGATTGATTGATTGTATGGTAGTCTTGCCAATAGGTGCAACTACTGCCCCATTAAAACACCACCATCTCAGCAGAGAGCTGCTGATTCAGACTTACTCTGGTAGAACCTCTGGAAAATCCCTCTATTGCTCCATTACAAGTACAGCATCTGCGTTAATAAGTGTTGGCACCGGCAGATTTAAGGCTTAATAGTAATGCAGAGAAGTCATGGCCCTGTCCCATTCAGTGCAAGGCAACATTGCTGAGAATTGTTTTATTGGTCCCATTAAAAGCAGAGCCTCCCTCCTGTGAATGGGAAGTAGCTTCTCACATTACATGTGGTAGTTGGTGGAAATGCACCCCCCCCAGTCCATATGATATCAGTCCTATTTGCTTTCCCTGATCATACCTGTAATTTCCATTTCTAGCATCTCTCCAAGTCGCTGCTATCTGTTTGCATTTCTCAGTCCACTGAGCACTGGAATACCTTCTTTTAATTGTGCGTTTAGAGCAGATTTGACAGGCATGAAATGGGGGTAAACAGTTTGCATAGACTTCAAGTGTAGGATGCTCGCCAGGCAAGGAAATCATTTCACAGCAATGATGTCATATTGCACACCTATCTCCCGTGTAATTAGCGTGACAGTAACTCATTTACCGTGGGCCCACGTTCGCAGGTCCCAGAGTTAGCGTGTCCTGCTGGCTGTTTACCTTATTTGCATCTGGAAAGAAATACACACATTATCAGGGTTTATCTTCAAAACAAGAGGGCTAAATTTTGCTGCCATATATTGGCATACATTGGAAATTATAAACAACTTTGGGGCCCAGTATCAGAATACCTCATTCCTATTGTCTGATTGATACCTGGTTGGGAGAGCAGGAGGCTGTGAAGTTCCACTGGCAGACCTTTGCACACTTGGGAGAACAGAAACAGAGAAATGTGTCCCATTCTCCACTGAAAGCAATCAGTGTTTGGTATTCAGGGCCTGAAGAAGACCCGGCAAAGCTCTGGCAGTTCGCTGTGTGTTGATTGGACGTTTTAATGCTTCTGCGTGGTGGTGATGACATAGAAGGTAACAACTGACGCGGGTGGAGGTGCATTTAGAAAAGTGATGAACCACAGGATCTATGGTAAGGTGGCGATGGGCAGCAACCATCCTCAAGCTCCATGAAAAACAGCATTTTGCTCTTGGAGTAAATCTATTCACATAGAAAAAGGCTGCTTTTCAAGATGTTAGATGGTATTTTTACACCACCAATGGTGGTGCTTGCTCATTGCTCTCTACGGGATGTGAGTCTTGGTGTAAGGAGGGGACTTGAGATGGAGTTAACCACTTGCACTAAAAATATCCAAAGATTTCCCCCGTGCTCTAGTAAATTGACAGCTTCCTATCCAGTACCGGAAATGAGAATACACTTGATTTAGCATTATTTTTAAATTTGTGAGGCAGGCATTGACTTAGGGTAGTGAAGGGCCTCTGGCTTTACCTATCAGCATTCTCCACTTAGCTGAGTTTTATTCGGCAACGTATTTCAACCAAAACAGGTCGTCATCACGGCCTCGTGAAGGCAGTGACAAAGACCTGTTTAAGTTGAAACGTGTTGGCAAATAAAATTCATCTAAAAGTGGAGCGCTGTGTGCAAACTTGGTCTTGCCTCACAGATCTGTGAGGCTTGCTTTCTACAAGTTCAAGAACGGGACCCGAACCCGTTGTTTCGCACCAGCCCCGAATATTGCTTGGAACTGTAGATTCTAACACGTCACAGATTTGGAAGCAAGGCATAAACACGTTTTCATTTTGCTATGAATCACTTTACTCTGAACCACTGCTCGAGGCCTCGATGCTTGCCATTGTCCTCACAGAGACCACATTTGAAGATTCTGTAATACTGAATCCATGTCGGCCATTTTGGCGAGAATGTATCACAGATAGGGGGTAACTTACTTTACAAGTCACTAGGGGCATTCTTTCTTTGCCAGTGCACCTGGCTATCAGTGGGCATGAATTGTGCCTATCAGCTGCCAAAGGAAGATGGAAAATTGAAAATTGTGACCACTCAAAAGCCTTGGCCTCTCTCAAAGTAAATCCCAGGGTCCACAGACTCTGTACCTGTCACCTATGTACCTACAATTTGAGGTGCAGGCTGGGTGCTGCTTGTGTATGGGTGCACATAATCCTGTGAGGACCTGCAGACTGCAGTTTAAAGTTGAGGTGTGCTGCAGCGGCCAGAACAGCTGACTTCGGAACACAGGGTTCACGGTTCGATCCCCGGCTCCGGTGACAGCTCAGCTTAGCACCATGTGACTCTGGGCAATATTTATTTATTAATAGAGTTTATAAAGCGCATACGTTTGCCCGTGGGCGTCTTGGCGCTAAGATTACAACATAGGATCTCTGAGGGTGACAGCTTATGGCCATAAGGACTCGTTACTGGTTGAACAACCAAGTCTTCACCCGTTTCCTAAACTGTAGAAGAGATTGAACCGATCGAATTGTCAGCGGGAGCGAGTTCCAGAGTCTGGCTGCAGACACCGTGAAACGCCTGTCTCCCCAGGTGACCATCCTGGTACGAGGTACTGCTAGTTGATGCAGTGACATCGATCTCAATTGTCTTGACGGGCAGTAGGTAGAAAGCTGCTCTTGCAGAAACCTAGGGCCTTGGTTATGAATAGCTTTGAAAGTTAGGCAAAGTGATTTAAATTTAACACGATTTTTAATTGTTAGCCAGTGATAGCTTTTGATTGTTTGACTGACTGATTTGAATTTTGGGGTCCTGGAGAGTAATCTTGCTGCCGCGTTTTGAATCATTTGTAGTTTGGAGATTACCCGGGATTGTGCGTTGGCAAATAAGCCATTACAGTAGTCAAGAGAGGAGAGCACAAGTGTGCTCACCACTGTTTTTCCCGCGCTTTCCGAGAGAAATGGGATGATATTCCTTATGAGTCTAAGTTTATGATGAGCATTTGCCACTGTCTGATTGGTGTGTGCTACAAAATTGAGCTTCTCATCGAAGACTATTCCCAAATTTCTGACCCTAGTAGATGGAGTTGGTAAAACTCCTAAGGATGGAGGCCACCACACAGGAGACCATTGTGGGGCGATCTTCCCGAAAATGACTACCTCCATCTTCTCGGAGTTCAACCTTAGGCAGTTGGCTTGCATCCAGTCTTTAATAGCCAACATACCTTCTTGAAACAGTGCCGCTACCTGTTCCCCATCATTATTGATAGCAAGCACCAGCTGGGTATCATGAGCATAGGAGGTAAGGCTCATCTGGTAGGTTTTAATAACTCTCGCTAAGTCCAACACATAGATATTAAACAGTGTTGGACTTAGCGATGAGCCCTGGGGAACTCCACAAGGTAAGGCAAGCTCCGGCGATTTAAAAGGTCCCAGCGTTACTGCTTGTGTTCTGCTGGAAAGGAACGAGGTAAGCAGCTCTCTAGCACTCGACCGGATACCCAGATTTCCGACACGGTCAATCAAGATGGAGTGATTGACCGTGTCGAAAGCCGCCGATAAGTCCAGCATTATAAGGACAGCTGTCCCTGTATGATCTCTGATGATTCTGATATCATCTGCGGCTTTGATGAGGGCCGTCTCAGTGCCGTGGAACTTTCGAAACCCGAACTGCGTATAGCTCACTTAATTTCCACGACGGCCCCCAGCGCCTTGAGACCAGTAAGGGTGAGTAGTTCTCGCTTTACAAATACGTATTTACATCCTCGCAGAGAGGTGGATAGCAGGGCCGTCTCATTAGCATTATAGGCCCCCAGGCAAAGCAGTGCACTGGCCCTGCCTACACAACCACTCTCAGGAATAAAAATGTTGCATAGATTAGAAAGGGTTTCCTTTGCTCGCGGGTGCCCCAGGCAGCTTCCCAGCGTGCCCATGCGTTAAGGCGGCACTGGCGGGTAGCACCCCTGCCTCGTGATGGTGTGCCTGGTGCTCTGCTATGCATACATTCAGCACTTGAACATCCGAAATGTGTATTATCCCTGTTGACTTGGGATTTAGTGTCTGACACATGGGGGTGCCCACTGCACCAGATGCATTTACCAGTAGAGAATGGTCCACTGGTGTCTTGTAAGGGTCCGATGAGTGCCAATGCATGGAAGGAAAAGAAGTCTGCATGCCCTCTGGTTGGGTAGTAAAATACAGCTGTAATTGGGGTGCAACTGTCCCTCGTACTCAGAGACCCTGGTGCCACTGTACTTGCTTCAGTAATGACAGCTAGGTCCCTGGGGCTCAGGAATGTGAACTCACTGCCCTGAAAAAACATATACTGTCCCAGTAGCGTAGCAAGCATGTCATGAGCCCTGATGCAAACAGAAAGAACAGCCCCCTTTGACTGCTGTTGGGTTTGTAAAATACAGCACTTGTCAGGGTTCTTTGGCCCATCAAGGCTCCGGTGCCACTGCACCTTGTGCACTAATGGCAGCTAAGCTCCTGCACAGTCCTCTTCTTGTGTGTCTGCGTCATGGTTTACCCACATGTATTTTTTACCTCCAACTGCCCAAATTATTAAAATCACATTTCAACCTTAAACATAATTACAGTGAGTGTGCAACTCTCGGGTGTTTGCTCTCACGGTCTGCAGGAAGTGAAACTGTTCATAGGGGCAGATTGGCATGGGGAATAACATGTGCTCATAGTGCATTAGCAAACAGATGCCCCACTGGAACAGCCTCTGCTTTATTTACTGAAACCTACCGCTTTCATTGTGGGTAGATGGCTATATTGCGAAAAGTCATTTTTAAGTTAATTAATTACATTAAACGACTGGCAAACTGCATAGTTCAATAGTCATTTAGTTAGGGACACACACAACCCTAGCAGCCTATTAGAAGGCACATCGCCGAGGGTGAAAATGGCTCGCAAATCGGACTCCTTCCTTGATATGCCTGTTTGTACTTCATCTTTGGTCACTTCCCTCTGTTCTTTACTGCAAACTCAGATGCCTTTTTCCGTAATTCATATCAATGGCTCGCTGATGCTGTTTCATTTCTGCTTGTTAGTTATGAATGATAATTGCGGAGTCCAGCCTCTGGGCAGTTACTTTACCCACACCCCATACTTAGGCCAGTTTGGGAATTCAAACACGTTTCTCAATTACTACAGGCTCTCAATTAGGCGGCTCTGTTTGTATAAATGTATATATTATAAAGGCGCCCCCTGTGGCTAGATAAATCGTGTTAAACTAAGTTCTATGTTTAATAAAATTATTAATTTGCCTCTTTCTTTAAGCAGAGTAAAGAAAATGAATGTGCTAAATCATGAAAGAGTCTCTAGATCTGTGAAACTGAACATTTGTGTTATTAACCAGGAATTTCTATGTTCCTCGGCTTTCTAACCAACTATCTATCTATCTATCCTATCTATCCTATCTATCTATCTATCTATCTATCTATCTATCTATCTATCTATCTATCTATCTATCTATCTATCTATCTATCTATCTATCTATCTATCTGTCTGTCTATCTGTCTGTCTGTCTGTCTGTCTGTCTGTCTGTCTGTCTGTCTGTCTGTCTGTCTGTCTGTCTGTCTGTCTGTCTGTCTGTCTGTCTGTCTGTCTGTCTGTCTGTCTGTCTGTCTGTCTCTCTGTCTGTCTGTCTCTCTGTCTGTCTGTCTATCTATCTATCTATCTATCTATCTATCTATCTATCTATCTATCTATCTATCTATCTATCTATCTATCCATCCATCCATCCATCCATCCATGTTATATCAAGCAGTCTAAGGGTTCAATAAACAGAGCAAACAGGAGTGGAAACAGTGGGCACCACTGCTAGTACCCCTGCAGAGCCTGAAGTGCATCTGTTGGAAAGTGGATTATTGGTAGGGGCAAATGTAGGTCTGCCACCGGCAATAACGCCACTAACACAGAATAGGGCTCAGAATAGGTCTTAGAAAATTATTCCTATGCTCAACCCTCAACGAGGCTGCGAGCAGGCAGGCTTAACTTCAAAGACAGGTATGTAAAGCTTTTAAAAACACCAATTCAGTAAATAGTTAAGACGCACAAAAAAACAACACCAATTTATAAAAATAGGAAATATGTGTATCTTTTAAATGACACAAAAATGAAAAGAATTTACTGTAGAGAACCAGAGATATGATTTTTTAAAGATTAGTCACTTTCTAGTGCTTAGAAACCAACAGTGCCCCTTTTGGTCATTTCGTTGCCTCTGACAGGGACACGTTCACCTTTAGCAATTGCTCTGGAGGATCTCTCACCACTCTTGTGCAGCCTCCTCCAGGAGGATAGGTCCTGTTAGCACTCCTTCCTGGAGTTCTTCTTGTGGGCCCCAAAATATCCAACACACCATCCAAGGTTCTGGAATCTCCAAAAGGGTCCTAGAAAGTGTGAGACTTCGATTCCCACAATCCACTTGGACAAAACCCTTACAAATCCACTGGTAGTAGTCCAGGCTGGGGATGCTTTGTGGTGATGGTCCAGGTGAGCTCTGTTAACCTGTAGCTTGCAGGGAGTCCACTCTTTAGGCCTTTTGAAGCGGGCTTGAGCCACAGGGCTGTAGTTTCAAATGGTGCTGAAGGTGCAAGCTTCAGAGTGCAGGCTTTGGAAATGCACATCAAACTCTTCAGCGCAGACCCTTCTGATTCTCTTAAGTTTCGAGCAGCAGATATGAGAGGCACTGCCCCTTTCAGATTGTTATTCAGTGTTCTCTTAGGTTAAGTAGGAGGGTACTCCTGTCCAATGAGCTGCCGGGTTACACCCAAAGGCCTGACCACTTCCTGCAAAGTGTGGCAAAATGCTAACCCAGAACCCACTATTCTTCCAAAATTCAATATGTCAGACTTTTCAGCAGGGAAAGAAGAACTGGCTAACACCCCTAGGATGGCTAATCTCGACATATTCTCTCCCCCTTGCATCGGCTCATTCCTTTCCTAATCTTAGCATCTGGCTGGAGGTGAACAGGGTAAGGTTCTAAATGACACGTGGGTACTCCCCTTCGCTTGAAGTCCATGGTTTACATCTCCACCCCCTGCTCTGGCATTCCTATGCCCAGTAACCTCTCCTCGCAGAGAGGCTTCCTAACCCCAGGGGTCATTTATCACCTCTTCAAAGCAGCCAGACTCACCCACTTATCTCTGACCAATCAGGGCAGAGCAGTACAGTGTTGAATATTGGCTTACAGACAAAAAACGTCTTATAACTTCTTATCTGTACATTTTACAATAAATTCAACAATACCATATTGTTGGATTTATCATTACCTTTCTACTGAGTCCTTTAATCCTAGTTTTAGGGCTTTTCTTTCTCCAGTTATTAACTAATAACCTTTTCCAATGTTAACCTATGGCATGGGATTTGCAATGGGAAAAGTGACTTGGGCCATTTTCCAGCACCAGGGCTTATAAAAACATATTTTATAAGTACTCTACATATATATACAGGACCCCCACGCCAGGAACACCTAGGGGAGACTTTAGGGGTTCTGAATATGTAAACATATTGCAGATCCTCTCTCCACAGTGCTCCTACCACCAAAGTCTATTTTGGGCTGCACTTTATCACAATGTGGGGAGTGAAATGTGCAATTTCACTTTACCCAGGGCATATAAAACTCATTGTATAAGGGTCCACCTTATAGATACCTGCCCCCCATCCCTGGGACACCTAGGGGAGACCCTGGGGGGTACCTAATATGCCCAAACATTGTAGATTAACCATTTTTAGGTGCCCCAAACAAAAAAGTCGAGTTTGGACACAATTTACTTATTAAAAGCAGTCCGGTAGCACAGAGCCACTTTTAAATTGACCTCAGGCTTCAGCAGTGCACACATGCAAGTGCAGAAAAGTCTGATGGCCTTTAAACTGCCATGCCCTATTATATACTAGGGACTGATATGTAGTTTCAATCCTCCTGCAGGGCCCGATGGGCTAGGTCATGCCAATCACAGGAGTACCCAAACCTTAGTGGACCCTATTGTATGTAGGTGTTTTCACTGTATTCTAAGTGTTTTCAGCATAGCACTGGCCCTGGGCCTGGTTAAGCAGAGCCCAAGGTAAGTCAGAATCAGTTACTACCAGTTCCAGTCAGCAAAAAGTTGGAGTTTGCCCAGGGCACAGGATGACTTTGCAACAGTATCTAAATCTGGTAATTCAGGCAATCGCTCACCGTTGTTCCTGCATATTTGGAGAAAATCTTTCTCATGAAAAAAGGGCCTATTCTCATTTTCTGTACAGAAAGGCGCACAAAAGTCCAATTCACCCAATCAAAAGCCTTTTGAGCATCTAAGGAAATGTAATATTTTATATTGGATATGTCTAATTGAGTTTCCTTTAGACTTGATAATGTAACATCAGCACTATAAAATGTGAGTTACACCATATGTTCCCTCTATTTTTTCTTCTTTCTGGCTGCAGTGAAGGCACTGTGTGCACTGCAGGTAAGGCTACACGAGCCGGAGATAAGGGACAACTCATTATTCAAGCTAGCGCAGCATGCAGCCTTCCAAAAATAGTGGTGTATACCACTTTAAAGAGTTTTGAAAATCAGGTCAAAATTGTGTATTTTATTAAAAAACATACCTGTATGTAGGAGTCACTTTGAGGCAGTTGTAATGTTAATGCATCATTAATTTAAAAGGTCACCCCAGCGTCTGATGACGGCATGCGTAATTTTCTCCCATTTCACCCTCACCTCATCGATATAGAAATGACCAGTCTCAGAAGCTTTACCTGGGGAGAGCATGACTCCGAAATGATAATTGGACACTAACTAAATAAAGAGCTGTTAATCAGTTATAGTAATTGTACTAATACTTGGCCTCATGATTACAAGAAATGCCATGATCGTTGCTTGTATAGCTCTTAAGTTACCCCAATGGTTCTTTGGTGCACTATGAGAGAAAAGAAACAGGAAGGAGGAAAAAGCAAATGGGATAGAACAGAGAGGCAAAATAGATACTATTATGGTATGTTTGTACATTGCTCAGGGTACATCTTAGGGTTTCTTCTTTGAAGAGCGAGAGAACAGAAAGTGGGGAGGCAAAAAAAGGAACGTAAGCGCACTTTGGATGTTCGTGTAATGCGAGTGCCAACTTAAGGCTACTTTCAATGCTACAAGGTGACAGAGTGTGGGGGAAGAAGATGTGGCCTAAGGGCCAGAGTGGCCGATCTCGAAGCTGGAGAACCGGGGTCGAGTCCCGGTAGGGACACTCAACATTGTGTGATTCTGAGCAAATCACTTTGGCCTAATTATGATGTCAGTTGAACGAGCGTCCGACTGACACCGTTGCAGAATGGATCTGCCAGACCATAGGTGGGCGGTTCCACCTACTGTATTTGGATGCGACTACCCTATGGGTAGTTGGAAACATCAATTTTTCAATCGCAACTTGTGCGGCAGGCGGAAAAGGGCCGCAGCACAAGCTACAATTGAAAAATGGATGTTCACAAACATCCCTGCACCTTGCGGTGCCTGCCACACGGAGCAGGGTTGTTTAGGGGTGCAACATAGGTGTCCCCCAAACCCCATAGCGGAGGACCAGGGGGTGAAGGGAGCCCTGATAGGGGACCCCAAATTCACTTTTCGCCTCCCTTTTCATGGCAGGCAGACCGGCATGAAAGGGCAGGTGGAAAGCGACATCTTAATCCCAACGGAGGAGCCAAGGCTGGCTCCGCCATGATTATGGGATTACCTAGCCAGTCAGAATCAGAGCGGAATTCCCCCCGCGGGTTTCCCTTCGACCGGCAGTATTGAAATACGGTGGTTGGACGGAAACCATTGATGCCGGGCGGAAAGGCTCCGACTGCCTAACAAAACAAATGTGTTCGCTTGTAATGCAACTTGTGCTCATGTATAGCGCTCTGATACCTTCGGGTCGAGTTAGCAATATATAAAGCCCCCCCCCAAAAAAAAATGGGGAACATAGGTTTGAAGGAACGTTGTAGCATACTGAGTGCTTGTATAGCTGCTATGCGCCCAAAGGTCAGAGTGAAAATGCTAAAGGGGAACAACACTGGAAAAGGGAACACGAGAGTTAGGATCATTGCAGCACTTTGAAGCGGGAAACATCCTAAACCACGATGTTCAGTCGTGGTTCAAGCAGTAGTGATTAAGTCATACAACCCTTTGAAGCAGTGTTATAGCGATATACATGCTGTATAAACAACCATCATGCCAATAGGTTCCTTTTTATACTGTCGCTTCCAATGCTGTGCGATATTAAATAATGACAATAAGAAAGATTTTCAGGTACCCATGGATATCTTGCTCTAATATATTAAAAAGAAATGGGATTAAAAGACGCCCTGTAAATCATTGCATGGAATATAACATAAAGGCCCACCATATCCTATAATTTTAACGAAGGAAGCATAAAAACATACATATTCAACCACTATGACCTAAATCACACAACTTAAATAATCTCTGAAGCGTATTCCTCATCAGCTCTATGATTGCTGGAGAACAAGATAGCAAAATGCCTAAACTAAAACTATAAAACAGAAATGAAAAGCAGAAGCTACAAAATAGATACCTTTTAAACACCATCCCATGACTGAAAGTGTAGTGAAGCAGGTCACTCATGACCACTATCTCTTATATGTCAGTGCCTCGCAGTTTAAAGGAACTCACTACAGGTCGTCAATGAACTGAACACAATGACTGAGTGGCCGGTGTGTCATCTGAGACACAGAAAGAGGTTGAAACTCAACATAGCACTCACCATTTTTAACAGGAAATGCTTTCTGCTGATTCAATTAAAATAATAATAATAATATTAATAATAAATTTTATAAAGCGCATGGTTACACTGCGAGCAGTGTGTCCCCACGCTGAGTGTGGTAGGCCCTAACCAGCAGACGAATCATCCCCACCCAGTTCTCTCCTACTAACCTCCTCATTCTCTAGCCAGAGGGAACAGGTAGGTTTTGAGTTGTTTCCGAAAGATACGTTCCGACGTTTCTACTCTCATTTTATGTGGGAGTTTATTCCAGTGTTGGGCATCTTGTACTCGGAAGGAGCGTCCGCCCATCCGAGCTCTTCTGAACCTAGGAACCTTCACCAGCCTTTTCCCGGAAGATCTCAAATCACAGCCCGGGATGTAAAATGCACACAAAGGAGAAAACAATACTTGCTGCTGAAAGTCCAGCTGCTGGTCCTTTAACATGTGTGGCTCTTGATCTGTATCAGCACTAAAGTTCCCAGAGAAAAGCTGGGAACTGTGAAAATGAAGGCTGCAAGCAGCCTTCAGGGAACATAGGTTCAGCCTATTCTAAACTTGCATGGGAGCATTCTTTGTGGATCTCAAAATGAGTACTGAAAACATAAGTAGCATCTTCAATGATTAAAATGACTTTGCCCCCTCTGTATGTCTTTCTCTCTCTTTTCAACTTCTATCATACAACTGCCCCTTGTGTCCACCATTAGAACATCAGCACCGTGGAGATCAAGATAGATCTTGGAAAGCATCTATTAGGCCCTCTACCATCTGTCAATTAGGCAAGACTGGGAAGCTCTGATCATAACTTCTGCATCTCAATATTAGTGCTTTCACTTCCTCATTTACCACAATTCTTTCAAGAAACAACTTTTCTTATCAGTAAAATAGCTACTCTCTCCCCCACACAGTCAGTATCACCAATTTTAGCTATTAAAATTATTAATTATATTTGTAATACAAATGTGTGACTAAATTTCATCTGGGTTGAATGTTTGTTGTTGCATTTACTACATAGCAAAGTGTTATGTGTGTTGGTTTATCCTCAGAGTATAATGCATTTAAACGTTCATTCTTATAATGAAAGCATCTTGTAAATAACTAAACATTTATTTTGCCTAGCTACACATAGTAAAAAGAGGAAGCAAGACATTAAAGTTTGAGTTAAAAGTAATACAACTTTAAAGTATTTAGCATTCAAATAATAGTGTTTGTAAAACTAAAATCTGTAATGCTTAGGGGCAAAATTAGCACAACTATCAAAATGGTACCTTGGTGAGATGGGTGGAAAAATGATAAAAACACGTCAGAAAATGGCAAGGGATTCAGTCTAAATGTAAAGATGAAAAACCAACATCAAGAGTCTAAAAGTGTCCAAAAGAATGAGTCAATTGTCAAAAATGATAATAAAACCACTCCCTTAAACCAGAGGGGTTGTTCAGATCAGGTTCATGGCTTGATGTCAAAAGTCCCAGGCCATCACACTACTCTATCTTCAACACAATGTTGTAGGATTCCTCTTCCGAAATGGACATTATATGGTTGGCCATGGTAGTATCAAACACCACACTTGAAAAACGACAAAACATAGAGATAGGAGGTGAAACTAGCATTACAGACAAACAGACAAATGAAGCAACAGAAGATGGGGCAGGTTTTGGAGGCAAAAACAATGTAAGTCCTCCAATCAAAGAGAAGTATCAGCAATGGGGATACCCAGTATCGTGCAGAATCTGAGGGCTTCTCCTATCAAAGAGGTCATGAAGCTTCATACAATTTGGAGCTATTTAGTGTCCATCTGTTGGAATATCTTGACCTCTCCAACTAAGAATCACCTATTCCAAGAGATCAATCCCTGAACTTCATCAATAGATTTCAGGGGTTTCCTTCAGAGCAGTAAAGGACGCTTTCTGGGAGGGGGTGGTGGGCTGCACCAGAGGGCTGTGGGGTGTCAGGGGCAGAAGCTTCCCTTGTATGATGATGTTCTTCTGCACAGATATTGGGATGAGGAGATGATCAGGTACTGCTGCAGGCCCCAATGGAATGGAAGCACCTGGACTTAAAGAGGGGCAGGGTGAAAATGGACCAAGGGGCTACTCTTTAGACACTACAGCCTGCAGTTCTTGAGACCAGGAGGAATCCCAAGAAGAGTCTCTTTCTGGATGGGGGTGTCCATATCCACCATCTCCACTACCCTTTTGGCTGTTCAACCTCTGCCTAGAGTCTTTTTTTGATAGAGCATGACTGCCACCAGGCACACTACCCCTGCTGGTGATGTCTTTAGCCTCTTAACTGTTGGTGGAAAGTGTTTGTCCCCGCCTTCCAGTCCAGGATCTTCTTCCATGCACCCATTCTTGCGCTGCTGACACTTGACCAGCCCGATCTGCTGAAAAAGGATATGAAAATAATGTAGAAAGTTTTAATTGATATGTTCATTAATGAATATCAAAACAACTTTAAATAAAAGAGATATTATATCCCAAAATACAAGAGCTGACATTGTGATGTCGTTACTAAACTTGGTGCTATACAGTGTTAAGATGCAAATTTTTGTGAACTTCCAAATTAAGAAAAAGAATTTGTAAAACATAATATTAGTAATGAAGCATTCAGAGGAGGAGAAAGTGTTGTGCTAAGATTTAAAAACAATATGGCAGCTAGAAAGTAGGTTAAAGGTCCACAGTGTGAGCATCACATAAGCTATGTATGACAAAATGGAAATGTAATAGATCCTAGATGTTTAGGTTGTGTATTAACTGTTATGTTGTCACTTAACATTCAACTTTAAAATCATCTGCATTATGTCAAGATCAGATGATTAGTGAATACAAACAAAACTATAAATGCATGTTAGTAATTTCAAACTTTGAACACTCTCATAACACAAAAATCACAGGTTACAGACAACATGAAATGTTAGACCCAAGATCCAGCTGGACTAGTGACAGAACACCTCTCTCCAAATGCATGTGCATTTCAGTGAATATTAAAATGATACTTAACATCTCTCTGCTGCTCAAACTCTCCCAGCTGAGCACGGAAGCTGCTCTCTTAACTCTCCTGTACAGTGGTGATATGCAGGGGTGCTGTGAATGTGGCTGGAGGACAAGCCCAGAATGTCCAGGCCTTGTTTCTGGTTCATTGACGAAGGTCCTCAAAGCTCTTGGAGCACAATTTTCCAAGCTGGGTGTGGATAAGCTCTGAAGCATGTTGTGATGTGTGAAGAAGTGTAGCTCACTGGTTAGAAGCAGCAGACCCTGAAGCAGAGATCAGGCCTGGGACCAGGGTTCAATTCCCAACGCAGCAGGGTCTTGGGCTCAATGTCTGCCGACTCGATAATTCTCGCCTCGGCGCCTACTCTAATCATGGGTCCCACTCTGCAACTCTGGGCAATAGCTTGCTTAATTGCCACAACGGCCCCTACAACACTGGGATGCCTGGCTTCACCTTGGGGGTTCCCAGGAGGGGCATCTCACAGGGAGATCCAGGAAGGGTTCCACAGGGTTATACAGCGCCGGGACGCCCCGTTGCTGGGGCAGCTGTGTGCTTTACAAGTATACTACATTTACATTTACATGTCACCCCAGATTTGGGCCCGTGCTGCTTTACCGAGCTGGGTTTCCATACTCAATAAAGCTGATGATTCTTTTGGATGCCTCCCTCACTAATGATGTTTAATTTCTCATTGCTGAGTTGGGGGGGGGGGGCTTCTCATCAGGTTCCTCTGCCATGTTGGGGCTTATATTAATGCATGGGGCAGAAGGATGGAGGAGAATGTTGTGTTGTGTTGAAGAGAGGATGGCTCAGAATGATCACAAAATAAAAGACTTCCTCTATCAAGTAGCCGAGCGCTTTATAAACGGCTAGCTAATTAATTAATTTATTTATTTCTGTGTGTATTTTCTGTTTGTTGCGACAGGCGGCGATCTCTGCCCCAAATGAAGAGGTCTTCATTCCGATTGTGGAGGGTTCTGCCCCTAATGCTGCGGTATCTGACCCTTATGTAGGACCGAAGCCTCATGTGGGGCGGAACTCTCAGCATGCAGAGGAGATACCGCTGTATGCAGGAGGACCCCTACAATTGTTTTGAATATGAAAATAATAACAAAGATTGTATGTTTGACTATCGTGTGTGTGTTAGGTAAGGATCTGAGTACATTTGACATGAAACATGAGTGTACTAAGTGAGATCATGTACCTAAGTGTTGTTAATGCTAATTATTTTCTTGTTATTGAACATTAATATTCAAATTAATTTTAATAGAGCATACCATGTTTGTTTCTGACATCATGTGGAATAAACAGAGATGTTTCAAAATGCTATACATGGACAGTGTGTCTGTAGTCCACCATTCATCATTGAGAAGAGACTGTGCAGTAACATAAATGTAAGAAACAAAATAGCAGCTCAAGAAAAAACATGAGTTAACTAGCCGATCAGCACCTAAAGCTCTTGATCTCCATTCACAACCCCATCCCAGGTACCTGAATGTGCCCATGGAGCAGGATCAAATATGTAAGTAAGCCCCAAAGTCTGTGAGAAGACGAGGAGAGAGAGCACACACAGCATCAAAACTATGTGAAGTGTGTATACAAAGGTGTCTAATCTATATTTAATACTTCATGCCTACAAACATGCAGTGAATGTGAGGGTAATGTGTATGGATAGTGTTCAAGTGATTATTGAGAATGTTAGAGATGGACAGGTTGCCCCAGGGTAGGGTGATGTTGTTTACCAATGAGCCAGATATCACCGAAACCCACCGCAAAAAGTGGCGTACAAGAGGTGACTTTCAGAAGATGTAGCTGTTGTGTGTGCTTGCAGGAAAGTTAAGTAGTCCCAGGAATCACTGACAGTTTGCACATTGATGAAGTGCCAGCGGCGTCAGCTGCAGAAAAGGTGTGCTGTGTCGTAAAGTGTTTGAAGTGCCACATGGGTGCTGTCATTTTGCCCACATAGACGCAAAACGTATGGGACATAAGGTTAAAGGGAATCATGTTCATTCTCTGTCATTAGAGTGGCTGTGTTGAAGCACAACCCCAGCACCTGGTCTGAATCGTTTCTTTTACCTGATGCCAGAAATTCTGCCCTGGAACGTCTGCCAGTGTAGAAAGGACACAAAGTATGGCACAACAAGAAAAACAGGTAAGCGGGTGCCTATCCCTGCGCCACAGCAGAAATTTTCTTTCTACAGCTTTGGACCTCTTTTTGTGCCCCCAGTGGTATTATATAATAATCCTGTATTTGTAAAGCGTACAGCTACCCGTAGGTTTCCCGGCCTCTTTTTTTGCCCCCAGTGGCATTATATAATAATCCTGTATTTGTAAAGCGTACAGCTACCCGTAGGTTTCCCGGCCTCTTTTTTTGCCCCCAGTGGTATTATATAATTATCCTGTATTTGTAAAGCGCACAGCTACCCATAGGTTTCCCGGCGCTGGGGGCCGTCGAGAAAATTAAGCAAGCTATTGCCCAGAGTTACATGGTGCTGAGCAGACCCCTGCCGCCGGTGCCAGGGATCGAACCGTGATCCCCAGTGTCCAGCATCAGTCACTCTGGCTGCTGCGCCACACCTCTTCCACATTATATAACAAGCATTCGCAATGCAATAGGTCTCGCATTAGGAAAGTTTGAGCTATTGTTTTTGTAAATGACAAATTTTGTATTTATGTGTTGGTTTTGAAAATAGCTAAATTTATAGCTTTGTCATTTACAATGCCAATAGTTTTAACTTTCGAAAATGTGACACCTATAGCATTTGCATTGCAATATGTGTGTTCGTGCCTACTCGCTGAGGCATCGCTCGGGCTCCATGGAGCTTGCCTTCTTGATAGCGTTGGTGGAGCGGGGAGACCCCAGGGTGTGGAGGAACCCGGGTGCAAAAGAAGGATGTCGGGCAGAGCAGCGAATGCTGAGGGAGAGAAGTGAGGAAGCATTGCTGTGTGAATATGGAACAGTCTGCATTTGTGTTCAGAGGGTGGGGCTCATAATAGGAAGCGGGCGGGGGGATCGAAAAAGCTTAAAGGAACATATGACGCAGTGCAAAACAAAAGTAAGGCGGCGCCACTTCAAGAAAGCTTGTTAATACAGAATACTTGTAGAAAATTGGAAATTCCTACACACCTTACTGTTTGAACAATAATCATGCATTTGGAAAGTGAAGCGCACTGTGAAGATTGCGCTCCATAAATAAATCAACAATGTAGTAAAAAACATGAAATGCGATGGGAAAGCGCCGGCAAGATTCAGTAAAAAACATGAAAAAAAGTGACGGCAAGAAAAGGAATGGAAAAAAGAGTAGGCTAATGCAAACAAGAGAAGGAAAGCTGAAGACCACGCAAGTTCTGCGTGCCAAGGACATGGGTATCCTGAACGACTCTGGGGGCGAGGGTCTGCCAGCAACTGTTGCTATGCCTCGGACCTGCAAATGCTGGCGAGACAGCGCCTTGAGGTAAGTGCTCGCTGCAGAGATTTGTATTTGGCCTCTAGGTTTCCAGCTCTAACTCAGTACTCAGGTAGGGAACACTCAGCCTTTCATCCCGCCAAGGGTAATGCACGGAGTACTGTTGAGTCAAACCGTAAAGCGGTAGTAACAAGCGTTCTATGATATAAACAGTCACTACGGTAGGTCTCCGGTTTTCGAAGCTGGTTTACTTTGACACCTAGTTTGGGACTCCAAGGGCCCATCCCCCTCCCCCCAGCCGTTTCACAGCACCGCTAACGGCACAACAGACACCCTGAGGTTCCAACAATCTCGCGTTTGTGACTTGTGCGTGTTTTTACTTCCCTCCGATAAGATAAGCCGCCCCTCTCGCCTGGTTGTAAATCAAGTAAAACCCAGATATTACCTGGATTTGCCCCCATTCAGTTCACCCCATTACAATGCGTCCCCGTCTTCGAACATTGATGTACCCATGGCTACCTCCCACATCCGGGTACCGGGGGCGGGGAGCCGCTTCCACTCGGTCTCGGCGCACGGCTGTTGGGTGCCGTTTGAATGATGTAATCCAGGAACGATGGCTACAGCGCTGTGCCAGGAGATGCGGCGGAGATACCAGGGGAGTCGCGACAAAAGAGCCAGGTGAGTGGGGGGTGGCTGCGTGAGTGTGTGTGCGCATGTGTGTATGCAGTGTGTGTGTGCGTGCGTGTGTGTGTGTGCCTGCGTGTGTGTGTGCATGCGTGAGTGTGGCTGTGTGTGCGCACGATTGAGAGAGGCTGACTTACTGTGAATGTGAGACAGGAGATGTGCACCCACGAAGTGAAATCGCCGAGGGCTTGCGCGTGCACATCCCCTGTCTCACATTCCCGGCAAGTCGCCAACAATAGATGCTTCGCTGTGCAGTGCTTCGCACTGCTAACACGGTTCGACCTAAAAACTAAGAAACTTTGTTACACAATTAAATCCACACATCCAAACAGCTTATCTTTGTGACCTTGTTGGGGGAACAGAAGATTCTTTGCCTGTTACAGTGCCTCATGACATCACTAGAAGTGAGTTTTAGTGAGGGGCAAAGGGTTGTGTGTATTCTTGAAGTGTGTACTTTTGACTTTGTAAGAATATAACTATATATATATATATATATATATATATATATATATGCAAAGAACTCCTCCCGAAGAAAAGAGCAGAAGCCACATCGGGGAAAGGTGACACCATTTATTTCTTTCATTTTGGCGAATGCATTTCGGCCTGTTCTGGCCTTCATCAGCGCCGTGGTGAGTCTTAGGGAATCAATGGCGCTGTGCCTCTAAATGTACCTGGCCGCACAGTGATAGGTGCGATGTCCGCTCCGCCCCTCAGCAGCTGAAATCGCTGACGTTGATCTCGGTCCTGGATGAATCCAGAACTCAAATTCCCAGGATGCACCAGTGGCTCCCAGGTAGGTGCTGCCCAGGGTCGTACTCAGAATAGTCCAAGTAATCAGCAGATGGCCGGGTACTCTGCACAGCATACCAGTAGCCCTGATGAAAGAAACTGCACGAAGTCACCTCGAGTCCCCTTTGACCTCTTCAGCCTTGGGCACGGGTTTCACATCACAGGGGCAGAATGAACAATGCATCCCGCCCAGGCAGAGGTTAATAACCTCGCTGTACCACTCTAATTCACTCGTGCTGAAGGCGGGCCTGGAGTTATTCAATAACTTGAAGGAAAAGTCTTGCCGGAGCAGGTGCCAGAGACTCCAGGCCAGCTTGTGAAGGGGGGGCTTCTGTAGCGCGCTTCTGGAAAGCGCGTGATAAGTATGCAAAGAACTCCTCCCGAAGAAAAGAGCAGAAGCCACATCGGGGAAAGGTGACACCATTTATTTCTTTCATTTTGGCGAATGCATTTCGGCCTGTTCTGGCCTTCATCAGCGCCGTGGTGAGTCTTAGGGAATCAATGGCGCTGTGCCTCTAAATGTACCTGGCCGCACAGTGATAGGTGCGATGTCCGCTCCGCCCCTCAGCAGCTGAAATCGCTGACGTTGATCTCGGTCCTGGATGAATCCAGAACTCAAATTCCCAGGATGCACCAGTGGCTCCCAGGTAGGTGCTGCCCAGGGTCGTACTCAGAATAGTCCAAGTAATCAGCAGATGGCCGGGTACTCTGCACAGCATACCAGTAGCCCTGATGAAAGAAACTGCACGAAGTCACCTCGAGTCCCCTTTGACCTCTTCAGCCTTGGGCACGGGTTTCACATCACAGGGGCAGAATGAACAATGCATCCCGCCCAGGCAGAGGTTAATAACCTCGCTGTACCACTCTAATTCACTCGTGCTGAAGGCGGGCCTGGAGTTATTCAATAACTTGAAGGAAAAGTCTTGCCGGAGCAGGTGCCAGAGACTCCAGGCCAGCTTGTGAAGGGGGGGCTTCTGTAGCGCGCTTCTGGAAAGCGCGTGATAAGTATGCAAAGAACTCCTCCCGAAGAAAAGAGCAGAAGCCACATCGGGGAAAGGTGACACCATTTATTTCTTTCATTTTGGCGAATGCATTTCGGCCTGTTCTGGCCTTCATCAGCGCCGTGGTGAGTCTTAGGGAATCAATGGCGCTGTGCCTCTAAATGTACCTGGCCGCACAGTGATAGGTGCGATGTCCGCTCCGCCCCTCAGCAGCTGAAATCGCTGACGTTGATCTCGGTCCTGGATGAATCCAGAACTCAAATTCCCAGGATGCACCAGTGGCTCCCAGGTAGGTGCTGCCCAGGGTCGTACTCAGAATAGTCCAAGTAATCAGCAGATGGCCGGGTACTCTGCACAGCATACCAGTAGCCCTGATGAAAGAAACTGCACGAAGTCACCTCGAGTCCCCTTTGACCTCTTCAGCCTTGGGCACGGGTTTCACATCACAGGGGCAGAATGAACAATGCATCCCGCCCAGGCAGAGGTTAATAACCTCGCTGTACCACTCTAATTCACTCGTGCTGAAGGCGGGCCTGGAGTTATTCAATAACTTGAAGGAAAAGTCTTGCCGGAGCAGGTGCCAGAGACTCCAGGCCAGCTTGTGAAGGGGGGGCTTCTGTAGCGCGCTTCTGGAAAGCGCGTGATAAGTATGCAAAGAACTCCTCCCGAAGAAAAGAGCAGAAGCCACATCGGGGAAAGGTGACACCATTTATTTCTTTCATTTTGGCGAATGCATTTCGGCCTGTTCTGGCCTTCATCAGCGCCGTGGTGAGTCTTAGGGAATCAATGGCGCTGTGCCTCTAAATGTACCTGGCCGCACAGTGATAGGTGTGATGTCCGCTCCGCCCCTCAGCAGCTGAAATCGCTGACGTTGATCTCGGTCCTGGATGAATCCAGAACTCAAATTCCCAGGATGCACCAGTGGCTCCCAGGTAGGTGCTGCCCAGGGTCGTACTCAGAATAGTCCAAGTAATCAGCAGATGGCCGGGTACTCTGCACAGCATACCAGTAGCCCTGATGAAAGAAACTGCACGAAGTCACCTCGAGTCCCCTTTGACCTCTTCAGCCTTGGGCACGGGTTTCACATCACAGGGGCAGAATATATATATACACGTCCACGTACTTTGTCAGTACCACGCACTCCACACAGGTAATGAAGATCAATACTCTGTCTGTCTCGTCATATTAGATTTTATTCATAGACCATAAGCTTATGGTCTATGAATAAAATCTAATATGACGAGACAGACGGAGTATTGATCTTCATTACCTGTGTGGAGTGCGTGGTACTGACAAAGTACGTGGACGTGCAGAAATATCGGGAACCTCCAGCCCGACTCGCACCGCCGGCGAAGTGTCCCGGTCTTTGTGGAGGAAAGGGGAATTGGCATATATATATATATATATATATATATATATATATATATATATATATATATATATATATATATATATATATATATATATATATATATATATATATATATATATATATATATATATATATATATATATATATATATATATATATATATATATATATATATATATATATATATATATATATATATATATATATATATATATATATATATATATATATATATCTGGAACACTCCAAACTTTCTCATCCAAGTAAGGCACTGACTCCGTGAAAATTAGTTGATTCCAAATAAGTTTATTCTCTCATTTAGGCTGTTTTAGTGAGGGGCAAAGGGTCGTGTGTATTCTTGAAGTGTGTACTTTTGACTTTGTAAGAATATAACTATATATATATATATATATATATATATATATATATATATATATATATATATATATATATATATATATATATATATATATATATATATATATATATATATATACATACATATATATATATATATATATATATATATATATATATATATATATATATATGTATATATATATGTATATATATGTATATATATATATATATATATATATATATATATATATATATGTATGTATAAAAAAAATATATATATATATATATATATATATATACATTTATTTATATATACACACACACTTACATACATTTTCAGCACAACAATGCTGCTTGCAGTGAAAGGCAGATTGACAGTAGGTCTGGCATGGTGCAGCTGTGTGTCGCCTCCTATCACTTATAACTGCTATGCTGTGGACGAGACAACTAGAGCCGGGGCCCTGGCCCAATAAAGTCTCCCTTTGGAGACACCAGTCACTGATGACAAAACCACCAGTTCCAGATCCAGTCCAGGTGACATCTGACAGCCTTCAGAAAGCCGGTCATTGGGCTGCGCAAAGTTGCGAGGTCGATAACTTATTAATTTCTCCTAATTACCAAGGGATAACTTGCAGGTAAATATCCAGCCCACGGATAGAGTTCCTTTGCATTTAATGTGCAATTAGAGCAATTAGTTGTGGAGAAAAGAAAAACAGAACAGAAAGAAGAAACCCTGTTTAATAAACATTGCCCCGACGTCTAGGAGGAGGAAAACCTACAAAGGTTGATTTTTAATTGGACAATATACACACAAATAATCTGTTGACTTCAATGGAATTCTATAGCATATGTTTTCACATTTATTGTCTTATTAATATATAAAAGTTTAAGATATTATTTTAATGACTAATTTTGTATAGTTTAAGAAAGATAATTATACCGAAGATTAACATTCATAATTATATGTAAAAGTTGTTGTCTATAAACAAACAAGAGGACTGTAATTTGTAATAATACTCCTGTAAATCCAGAGAAACAAACTGCCAGATTTGCTAAGCATTTGAACCAATGCAAATTCTCCAGTTTGGCATTTGTGACCGTTAAAATGCTTTTTCCTATTTACAAATTTTAGTTTAGCTGTCAGAAAAGTTTTTTCAGCTATACCAATTGGGCATCTGGAAGCAGGGTTGGATTGAGATTAAAAATCGGCCCGGTCACGCCTAAAAAGTGGCCTACGTTTGCATATTGCTTTTCCTCAAAACACTGCTTCGGCAAAATGTTATTTAAAAAAAAAGGGGCAGGGGGTAAAAACAAATGTGCGAATTAGTTTACACTGGTGAAACACACCTGAAACAAGTGAGTCCCCTTCTGCTCAGACCCCTGCCCCCCCTCAGTATGCATACATTAATGGGCCTGCCCAGCGAGAGACAGGGAGTGACACCTCTGCCTGTGTCTAAACGGGAGGTAATGAGTGCCCATCTGCCTCCAGAAAGGCCACTCAGGCACCCACTGGGCCCCTGGGGGTATCCGAACAACAGCGACACCGCCCAAATCGGTCCCCCAAACTGCTTAAAAAAGCAGCCCACAGCTGGACCTGGACACCGCCCCCTCGGGCATTGCCCGAGCGCCTGCGTTACCAATCCAACGCTGTCTGGAAGGGGAATTTTGCAAGCGTCCCTCCAAATATCGAATCGGTATCTTATATGCCAATGTTTCCAAACTAAATCCAGTCACAATACATTGATATTTTACTGATATCTCAAAGAAGTTGGTAGTTCATTCATAAAAGGGATCCTTTGCCCTTCGTGAATGTGAAAAAAGTATATGAAGAGTAGGCAGTGGACTAGGGAACTACAGCCAACTCTTAAACAAGCAAAACAGTAAACATATCTTTTTAAACCCTTTAAGAAAAATATGATGCATTCAAAAATAGTTTGCTTTATTAAAAAGGAATCACAGGCATGGTAGTCTTCTGACCCCAGCAGGCCACGATCCCTGTGATGGCCTTCAATCGTACTGAGTAGCAATATGTGACTTGCCTCATTATTATTCACGAGGAAGGTCTAAATATGACTGACTACTGTCAGTCATTGACACCCTACTATTTTATTCATTTTTGTGTTTTTGATTTCATTATGTTGCGCCTCTTTGAGCATAATTCTAATTTTGGGGGCTTAAAATGGCGGGAGGATATGCAGAGTGATAATGCAGTGCACTTGTATGGACAATAGAATAATCGCCTTGCCCGATTGTTCACTCGCTCTAGCCGCGGTGTTGGCGGGCCGCTCTCTCCTTTGGTGGCACCGTAGGCTTCCTCTATTTAATGCTGGCTGTGGCATGGACGTGTGCGGTCAGTCATTAAAACCCTGCTATTTTATCAATTTTTGTGTTTTTACATTCATTATTTTGCACCCGTTGGAACATATTTTTAATGTCGTGAAGAACTTTGGGGGCTATAAACACTGCGAGGATTATGCTCAGTGGTAATACAGTTTGCTTGTAATGGCAATGGAATAATCTCCTCGCCCGATTGTTCACTTGCTCTAGTTGTGGTTGGGGCGGTCTGCTCTCTCCTTTGGCGGAGCTGTAGGCCTCCTCTACTTAATGCTTGCTACGGTACGGAGGCGTGCAGCGGGTACGCTGCTGGCGTGCTTAAGGTAAGCCTGTCTGCATCCGTCAGCGTCCCAGAAGGCGGCCTGCTCAAGCCATCCTGCCCCAAAACGTAGAGATTCTAGGGTAAAAATCTGTTATTATAAAGAGGACCTATTAGCTTTTAACACCCTCATGCAATATCCCCACAAAATGCCTATGTATGTGTCAACTGGTGACTCCGCCTGCAACCATTGTGGCTTTTTGCTGGAGCCCAACCCCCTCTCTGCAATGAGAAACACTTGCTGTTCCATGATAGTTAGGAAAGCCAAGAGCTTTATTAAAGCTTGGCTAATTGATGTCCAATCCCTCTAGAAGCATGCTGTGTTCATGTATGATCTTTTCAGGGATGAGAGGCCGGACATATTATTCGTCCTTACACCTGGATGAAGGCCTCGTCTAAAACAGTGGTTATAAAATGCTAAATTTAGACACGGCCTGTGTGAGCGGCGGAGGCTTCAGTACTATATATAAAGAGGAGTATTCCTGTACCTCTTTTCCATCCACAGAAATCTTAGGAGCAGAAGGACTTAAATGTTGTCTTTTGCTGAATGTTCAGCAGTCGGTAGGGGCTCTTCTGATCTTTAGCCCGCCGGAGCCGGCTGGGTCCTTCTTAAATTTGCTTAATGGAGCCATCTCTCTGACTTCTTTATGTGTTACCCACTGTATTATTCTCAGTGATTTCAAGATTCACTGGGACTTCTCTTCTAGCAAAGACACCTGCAAGCTAAAAGACAATATGTCCCCGCTGGGGCACTCTTAATGGGTCAGGCCACTCATAGGGGAGGTCTTATAATTGACCTAGTGTTCTCTAATCTTAGTCTATCCACATCAGACCCTACTCCTTTAGTGTGGACCGATCATCATTCGGTCCAGTTTAGTTGTACTTTTTCCCCTTTGGACCCACGATCTATTTGTGATACTCCTTACCTTACCAGAGCATTCTCCAAAATTTCTCAAAACAGTTTACAGTCCACTCTAATAAACAACCCACCGACCCTTTTGGGCGCCATTGATACTGATATACAGGTGTATAATTGCTGGCTGCGTCCTTCAGCAGAAAAACTTGCCCTATCCCTATTCGAGTGTCAAACAGGAAAAAGATCTCTAGTCCCTGGTTCGGCGATGCACTTAAAAAGAAAGGAGAAAATTGCAAAAGAATGCAATGAGCATGTAGGAAAATATACAGTTTAGAATCCAAAGAACTGTACAAAAAGAAGGATGTAGCCATGATATCTTCCACAAAGAGAGAGTACTATGAAGGAAAGATAGAAAGTGCAGGGAGTAAATCTAGAGAAATGCTCAAGATTGTAAAAGACTTTGTCGACCCGGCTGCCTGCCACAGAAATAAGACTCCTTCGGTTGAATTGGAGCATTTTTTCACAACAAAATTTTGGAAATCCAGAATAGTCTACCTGCCTCCTCGAATGCAGAACGGGATGAAGGTGATTTTTATCAACCTTCCAGTACCACATCTTGTTGTCTGTCTGAGTTCAACACAATCGCCTTGGCAGTCTCTAGATGTGTTATTTTAAATCTTAAATCTGCCTCTCCATGTCCCCATTCTGTTTAGGCGTTGGGAGCAGATGTTATCAACCCAATCTTGAACGTGTTGCTAAGTCAGTCATTAGTCACCACTACTGTCCCGGGCAACTCTAGGTCAATTTTCCTTCTACCTCCTCCTTCTAAGATATTGGGGAAATGTGTGAACCATCAGCTGCTCAACTACTTAGAGACCAACAAGCTTTTTAATCCTAGCCAATCAGGCTTTAGGCCAAGGTACACTGGAGGTCTCTGAACTGATTAAAAGCACAATCGATGCAGGCGGTAGGGCTGTCCTAGTACTGTTCGACCTGTCAGCTGCATTTGACATTGCCCCATATACCAGGCTGCTATCAGGCTTTCAGGAGATTAGCATTAGGGATAATGCCTGTAATTGGTTGATGGACAGGAGTCAAGAAGTCTGGCTTCTCTGTACTCTTCTGATTGCTCAATCAGTTGGAGTTCCTGAGGGTTCAGCACTTAGCCTCACAATGTTTAATATCTATATGTCCCCCTCGGCTAAGGTGGTGGAATCATTGGGGGCGAAGATAATTTCTTACACTGATGATAAGTAACCAGATCTTCTTTGCCTTCTGTAAAGGGATGCCGTTTGAACAGGATGCAGTTCAACCCTGTCTCTTTGCAGTCTTTTGGTAGATGACGTATAATCATCTTAAGTGCAACACCGAAAAGACTGAAGTTCTCAGTTTCTGACACAATTTTGCTCTTGATTTAGATGTCCACTGGCTGGTAGGACTGTCTCTACCAGATAACCAAGTAGATTCTGTAAAGAACGTAGAGATCAAGTTTGACAATAAAATGTTTTTCTCTAATCAAAATATCTTGGTGGTAGGTTTGTGATTTGGCATTTCACGTCTGCCAAATACATTTCTGCATTTTCTCTCTGCTCTGGCAAGTATCACAGTGGTATTGGCTTTGGTTGTGTCAAAGTTAGACTATGCCAATGCTTTACATGTCGATATGCAAACTTTTCTTTTATGAGAAAACTTCAGACTGTTCAAAATGTGGCATTTCCAGACATGAACACATTGCACTTCATCTGCATAATTTGCCCTGGCTTCCGGTTTAAAAACGGATTCTTTTCAAGTCCTCTCTGCTAATGCACAGACTGCTCTACTATTCAGGACCTGAGTACCTATCTGCCAGGACTGCCTGTTATAATCCGGCAAGAGTATTACTATCCTCCAATAACCATCTGGCAAAGATCCCAAGAGTTCATCTGGCCAAATTTGGAGGACTTTAATTTTCTTTCTTGGGCCCGGGGGGGTTGGAATAATCTCCCGTTGGAGCTGCGACAGATTAGTGACGAATTTCAGTTTAAGAAAAGGCTTAAAACATGGCTCTTTATGCAGTAGCTGTCTGTCTCTTCCTTTCTTCTACCTTAGATCTTTATGCAGCAGTGTATTTCAACTTTCTTCTCTCCGACTATAACATTAGTGCTGGGACACTCTGTTGAGTGGCCATGAACTCTATAAATCTCTTTACTTTCATATTACAATCCAGAATATTAAGAACCAACCAATTACTATGTAGGTCACTTACTGGTCACAAAATACTGGTATTTTGCGACCAGTAAATGTACAGCTGAGCCTAGGTCAGATCACAACAGTGCTGGAATACAACTCTCCCAAAATAAATAGGCATCAAGTAGGAACACACTACATTAGTCACACACATCCTCTTAAATCATTAGACTTTTGGTCTCGGTTGGCATCATCAGTTGTCATGTTTGATACTCAGAACAATACAGCTGCCCAGGATGCACTATCAACTTCATTATGAAATGTGAAGTAATTAGGTGGTAGTTAATGCACACAGTAAATACTAGTGAGCCAGGGTAATGACAAGTGGGCAGCAGTTACAGCCTACACCGTGGGTCTGAATGGGTCATTTTTACTTGCCTTTGTTATCAGAAAACGTTTGTAAGACTTGCTTGATGACTTGTGTCTATAGAATATTGTGGAGTTTGGTATTCATCACATGTCTCAGAATCCTGATTCATGCACAAAGTCATATTTGACCTCCTTGGAGTGTGGGCCTAGGTACGGTAATGCGATGCATCAAACCAGCAAACACCACCACCAAATACTAAGTGGCACTACAGGCATTAGATGTGTGAAAAAAAAGTTTCTTGAATTCATCAAGTAAGACATGGTGAAGCTAGACAAGAATGTAGAACATACTAAGGAGGGCCAGGCTGAGCATCGTGAGTGGGCAGCCAATGGGGGATATATTCTATATATGAAAGTAAATTAGGCATTGATGGGTGGCTTGGAAAGGGTTCAAGTGTCAAATATAGGTTTCACTTGACTATATTCAGAAAAGTGAGGCAGTTACTAACTGGAACCTGGAATTAGTAACTGTAGTGGAACAGCATGGAATGAGTGTAAAGAAGTGCATGACTCAGGGTGCAGCAGTGATACAGAAAACAATATAGGTCTTACAGGCATCCTCATTTTCCATATTTAGGAGTCAGGGCCTGCTTACGATGACATTGGGGCCCCCATCGAAGGCCCGTCGGTGGCAGTCCCACCGCCATCACAATATTGTTTTCCTCCCGCAACATTAGGATTGCAGGCGAATGGGTGTGAGCCTATCGGAGGGAGCATCGATCCCTACAATGGGATCATGATCCCCTTCCCCACCGGCCGTTTCATGGCGGTTTAACCGACCTTAAAAAGGCTGGCAGAAAGGAACATTGGGGGCCCATAGCATGTGCCCACTTCCCCTTGGCCCTCCGTTTTGGGTTTAGGGGGGCACCTATGGTGCCCCACTACATATCGCTGCACCATGTGACAGGCACCGCATGGTGTCGTAGGGTGTCCTGTTTCCGATTGGACGGCGGTCGGACGTAAGTACGAGTGCCATCATAATGAGGCCCTTAGTCTCATGAAGAGACATGCTGGTGGTGTTGTAGAAGGTTTGAGATTTCACCTTTTACCATAACATAATAGATGTAGGAGAGGGCGGCACTCTTTTGAGTGTGCCATAGCGTTAATGCGCTGTGTGCATGAACTGAGTAGTAGATGAAGAAGAATATGAACTCCAAAGTATCACCAGACCATAATTTGGTTGTAAAAATATTGGGACTAAGAAACATCTTTGACAAAAACAGTGAAGGTAAGACTATCATTTGTTTAGTTTCCTACAATAATATCGAAATTTAAAATATTGTTCTCAATAATCCTGTTTGGGCAAGCACCTCTACACATGGGGCAGGATTACGTCAGCATTGTGTATTAGGGGATGTCAACAAGAGGGCACCTTCCTCCATATCCTATGGGAATGCCGCGAGATAGTTCACTTCTGGAAGAAAGTCACCAATACCATGTCTAGGGTGGTGGGGGAGATGGTCCCGATGGAGCCGAAGTGGCTCTTGCTGATTATTAAAGGCAACACTAATTGGTCTAGGTATATGGAAATATGGTTGGTCATGGCTGCGGGAATTGCAAACCATAATATTGCTAGGGGATGGGGGGGGCGCCGACACCCCCACAACTGGAGGAATGGAAGCGTGACTTTGACTGGTGCCAAAGGGACGAAGAAACTGTGTACAAAAGTAGGGGGGTGCTAAAAAATGGAAGAGAGTGTGGGCGCCCTGGCGGACATACACAGAATCTGGGGTGGACTCATAGAGGTTGGCGGAATGAGGGTTACTGATTGTCCTTGTTGTTCCCTCGTGATTGTTTTACTGCTGATTTCTGTGGTATCTCCAAGTTTGGACTTTTGGCACTATTTTGTACTGTGTGGTCTCACGAGCATTGTTAATAAAAAGATTTATAAAAAATAATAATCCTGTTTGGTCGTTTAATGTTTTAGTTTATAGTACATTGCTTATATTTCTTTAATTATTTTATTATGGCTTTTGTCCAAAAATTATCGCAATTTTTAAATTGTTTTTCGGCAGTTGCGTTTAATGGAGTATTTGGTGGGTAGCATTCATCAAGAATATATTAATGTTAACTGACTTTTATGTTAATTATGTAATATATAAATAGCTTGTTTTGTTTACATGACAAATTATATATTAATGGTAAATTGATTTTTTTTTCCGGAAATATTTTAAAATATATATATATATATATATATATTAATTGATAATTGTGTTATGGTACATTTTAAATTGATATTTTTTAATTTACGTTTAAATGTTCTTCAGTTATTTATTTTAATTATTTTGTTGTTTTGGGTTGTTAGGTTTATTGGTGAATATGCTGGTTAGCCTAATAAAAAATATACACATGAATGTTAATTAATTAATATATTAATTATTATTATTTTTTAATTGGGATTTATTTATTTTCAATTATAAGGATTTTTAACATTTCTAAATTTGAAAATTCTAATTTGTTTCATGTTGTGTGGTTTACTGGGTGATGGGGTTTGGTGTATTTTAATTAAACATATATTATTTGGTATTACATGATTAATATATTAATTATCGTAATTATCATAGTTTTAAATTGTTAATTATATAATTTATATTTTATTATTTCCACGCATTTAATAATATTTTTGTTTTGAGGTGTGAACGTTATTGGTGGATATTTAAGAGAAGTATATATATTGCAAAATATCTCTGAAAAATTGTACATTTATTAAATTGTTGTTCTTTGTTATGTCATTAATTTTCTATTATTATAACTAGTTGTATTAATAATGCACTATACACAGAGTGTGTTGGGCACTGGATTTAGAATAGTAAATCTGGCACCTCCTGGCCACTTGACTATATACATTCTCTTTCCCAAATGTTTGTTGGGATTCATTTAGAATGGTCAATCTGCCCCATGCCACCAAATAAATGCATTTTCCCCAATGTTTTAAAAGGAAATGAAAACTCTTCCTACCCCATGACGTCTTCAATTCAGCGGTCCAAGTGCTAGTTATTCCCAGGTTGAACTATGGAAGTGCAACACTTTGTGGTCTGCTTAAATCCAAGTTGGTACCTCTAAGGGCCTCTCTTAATGCTGCTGATAGGGTCATCATTACTTTTTTATACAAAAAGAAAGAAACAACTCTCAGGATCTAAAATCCCTAAACTGGATCCCAGATGAGCAAGGATACAACTAGAAATTGCTTGCATGATCCATAACACATCACACTACAACACCCCAAAGTACTTGGCACAAAAACTAGTATTATCTGGTGGCCTCTAAAAGCACCAGCACCTTGTTTCTGAAACCACAGAAATTCCTAAAAAAAAAAAACCTTGCAACAGGGCCTTGACAGGTATTGCCCCAAGAATTTGGAGCTCCCTGCCACCTGAAATCAGACTAATCCCCTCAACTGCATCTTTCAAATAAGAAGTTAAAATACTATTTATGATCACATTTCTGCTCTAGGTCACACAATTTGACGCATGATGTACACCCATGATTATTACTCGATTGTTGGACTGTGTCTATTGTCTCATTGTCTTGTCCTTTGGAGGTAACTTTCCACAATTTGTGAACTTACGCAGTCTGTACCTTTCTTGAATATGTTGTTGTATGCTTTCTTGTTTCTTATTTCTGATCATCTGTAAAGCACTCTGACACCCTCATGGGTCATATTCACACTCTATTATACTTTATCAATAAACAAAAAAAAATGTTTGCTGGACTGAAGAAAGAATAGTACACTTTACAATTTCGAGCATATGCACTTTCATCAATGTTTGCAGGAAAAGAGTTAGAGTAGTGAAACTTATCACTTAGTCCATTCCCGCCAAACAAAAAATATATCCACTTTCTTCATGTTTGTTGGACCAGAGTTAGAACAACAAATCTGACCTCCTAAACATACAGGGTCAGATTTACAAGCCCCTTGCTCCACTTTTGCGTCATTTTTAACATGGGAAAAATGACGCAAAAGTGACGCAGGGGTCTTGTAAATCTGCCCCACAGACTTTTTGTCAATGTTAGTTTCACTAGAGTTAGAATAGGAAGTCTGAGCCTTTCCTTCCTAAATATATGAACTTCCTCCAATGTTAGGTAGATTGGAATACAAATAGCAAATCTCTCCCACTCCCCCCAAAATATATGAACTTTCCTCAATATTTGCGGGATGACAGTCAATAGACATGTAAATATGATCTTCCAGCCCCAAACACAGGCACTTCCTTCAATGTTTGTTGGATTAGAAAGGTAAATCTGACCCCCTTCCATGTAAGGAGGTTCCCTTATGTTTGTTGGATTGAGGTTGTGTTTTATTATTTTACGTTTATGTTATTTTATTCTACATTTTGGATTTTGAGTTAGATTAGGAGATGGGTTTGGCTGTGGCGGTTGGGGAGAACTGCGGGGATGCTGCACTTCATGAACAATATGCTGGGAATAATTTAGAGTTGAATAATGTACCAATGATTATTATTGAGGACTCTGGTAACAAAGTCAGCAGTGGCAATAGGGGCAACGGAGATAGGTCGTGCAATGCGCAAATACCTGACCCCACCAGGTCACCTACGATTAAAGATACTGTGAACCAGTCTGGGAGGCAGAATGCAAATACTATACCGGCAGCTAAAATCCCTATGGAAGATAAAAATAAGGACGAGACCGAGAAGGATTCAAGCGAATGTTTTTTCTCCATGACAGAAGAGGCAGAATGGTCGGATGACGCATTGAGTACCTCGCAGGGGACAAGTAGTCTGGAATCAGACCCCGTGGAGAGTGAGGAGGACCATCTGATATCAATCAAGAAATCGCTGGCTCAAAGCGGAAAGGAAAATAGAGAAACAAAGGATCTTTCATGGGATTATTCCGCAACTACTCCACTCTCAGGGTCATCTGGAAAAACACCTCCAGGGCTAATGGTTGAATCTCCCCCACATTATAGATTATTCATCAAGCTATCCTTGCCCAAAGGGAAGAGGCTCGACAGGATAGTCGCAAAGCACAGGCAGGGATGAGAAAAATGCAGGGGGTGGTAAGGAAGCTCTCAAAGGCATTTTCTAATATGGGAGAAAGAGTGGTAACTCTGGAGGAAAGAATGATGGTCTTAGAAGCCGACGCAGCTAATGCGATAACCTTGGGGGAGTCTCATGAAGCACAGATTAAGGATATACAATGAAAACTAGAAGAGTCTGAAAACAGACCAAGAAGAAACAACTTAAGAATTCTGGAAATCCAGGAGGGCCTGGAGGGGTCCAACACTAGGGCCTATATGGTTACCCTCTTCTCTGGAGCTTTCCCAGAACTATCCGAGTGGAACTGGGCTTCTGAGATTCAGAGAGCACATCGTATTCCCTTCAAACAAAGGAGAGTGACAAACCACGTGCTATATTGATTTTTATATTGATTTTTCTTGGAAACTTTCCTGCGGCAGACCATATCAGATAAAGCCAGGCTGGATGCAAAGGATTTCATTCTTTGTAAGACCATATTTCTGCCATGTAACGGTAGAAAGGCGATGGAGGTTAAGGCAGCTGTTGAAACCCTTCCAGGATAAAAAGATCCAAGCGTATCTGGTTAATCCATCACAGCTCAAAATTATCAATCAGGGAACCACTCAATACTTCTCTTCAGAGATTAAGGCAAAGGAATATCTGGACTCCCTAGACAAATAATCTGTCTAAATTCGGACATGAAAAGGTGGGGGGGTCGAGGGGGGACGGGGGGGATGGTGATAGTTATCTTTATTGAGTTTATTGAAGAAATAGCGTGGGGGGGTTCGGGCAGGGAATGGAGAAGGGTAAGCTTTCATTTTCATTTCTTGAGAAATGTCCATATGTATAGGAAAATTGTTGCTTTATCTCTCTTTTCTCTTTCAGGTATAAAGGGTTCACTGGAATTTTAGTTTTGGGTTATGTTTAAAGGACTCGTAGCTTGCTAGGATTGTGTACATCGTATGCACAGACTTAGGTCTGAGCATCCTGAGGGAGGGGGTTGGCAGACTCAAGAAGGGGTGGGGTGGTGGGGAATGTTTTTACGGAGGGGGGAAGGGAGGGCGAGAGGGGGGTGGTGGTAGGGTTTCACGGGTGTAGGAGGGTCTAAAGGGGGGGCAAGGATAAAAAAGGAAAAGTAAATTATACCTGGTGCATTGTTGTTATTGGTAAAGGATATGTAGCGTTAATAACTGCGTTAATAACTGCCGGTGCTCTGTGTTGGGACAGGCTAGGAGCTTTAGGACAAAAGAACGATGATGAGAAAACTTAAGATTTGTACATTGAACATAGGGGGGATGAATGGTTGGCATAAAAGGCAAAGACTAGGGCACTTTGTAGGGATGAATCATTTAGACATAACATTTATACAGGAAACCCACTTGCCCTGGTCTAAGAAACATCTCTTAAATGTTAAGGGGTTTGAGGTACTGGTATGCTCTACACAGACATCCACCGTTAGAGGGGTGGCAATTTTGCCCAGAAATAACCTGGGTGGTAGCAAGCGTTTTTTAGCAGACACTTTGGGTAGGTGGGTGATTGTGGAATTGAAGCTAGGGATAACACTGTGTACAATGTATGAATCCAATCAAGACGAACCTGATTTATTCGATAAATTAGAGGTGGAATTATTGAATTGGCCGCATCGCCTAATAGTTTGCGGAGATTTTGATATCTCTGCAGACTTTATGGGTGGTAATAACAGGCCAGTATATACCGGGCGGAAACCCAAAGTTTTTAGAGCTCTGTCTGCTTTAATCATCTCACACAGTTTGCTGGATGTGTGGGGATATAAGGAACCTCGTAACCCAGCTTTACCTATTTCTCTTGTCCCTTCAAAAAATATACCAAGTGAGACTGTTTTCTTATACCATCTTAAGAGGCGGGCAAGATTGGGATTACTAAAATGCCAAAGACAATCTCCGATCATAGCCCCTTAATCTTAAACTATGAGTATCACTTGGTTACTAATCCCCCGTCCAGATGGACGTTTGAGAGAAGACTGTTACTTGATTCTGAATTTGTAGACCACCTTAGGAGCTGGGCTCAAAGCTATTTTGATATGAATAGGTATAGCGCCCATCGAAACTCTGTGTAGGACTTCTTCAAGGCAACACTACGGGGGGAAACAATCATTTTCTCTGCTAGTCAGAGGAAAAAAACACAACAGGCTCATGAGGTGCTAATGATACAGCTAGCCCAGGCAGAGGAGCAGCATATAAGAGACATTTCAGGAGATAAAGAGGCTGAGGAGAGCTTATCTAAGATCTTGGCTCTCAAGGTAGAAGTTTATAAGGCAACAGCTCAGATAAGTGCTGATGATTATCAAATGCAGAAGGGCAGAATGTACGAGACAGGAGAGCAGGCAGGAAAGTTATTAGCATTAAGAATTAGACAGGGATTTAGCAGAAATAAGATAGATAAAATTCAGCTGGCCAACCAGGAGTACACGGAGATAGAAGATATTAGACAGGTGTTTAAGGACTTTTACCAAAAATTGTATCAGGAAGAGGATAGGGCATACTTTTCTAGTCAGGCCTTTGAAGATCTGGGCCATAGTCTGGCCGGCCAGGAGAAAGCTGAGTTAGATAATGACTTGGAATTGACTGACGTGGTCCGTGCTCTGGAGGATCTAGCTGAAGGTAAGGCCACAAGGCCGGATACTATCCCACTGGAAGTATGTAAATACCTCCAGACAGTGATAGCCCCGGTTTTATTGGACCTATTTAGTGGTATAATATGTTCAGGAGAAGTGCCAGATTCCTGGAAAGAGACGACTATAGTTGTCTTTCATAAGAAGGGTAAAGTCAAGGAGGACCCCGGGTCGTATTGCCCGATATCCCTCATAAATACATATACCAAAATATACGCAAAGGTTCTAGCAAACAGGTTGGGAGTGGTCATTGGGGGTTTGGTGTCCCAGTGGCAGCATGGGTTTATCCCTGGTAGAGGAACAACGGACCATTTAAGGCGAGCCATTACGCTTTTTGATGCGCATGCTGTCACGGGAGTCGGATCGCCATGATCCTTCTCAACGCCTAAAAGGCCTTTGATCGGGTTACTTGGTTGTATCTGAGGGAGTTACTGGAGCGAAGGGGCTTTGGCCCTAAAGTAATAAAGGCTATAAAGGCGATGTATATCGATCCATGTGCTAGAATTCAGTTAATGGGTGGGGGGTTCGGATAAAATATATATCTCCCGGGGGACGCTTCAAGGGGGCCCCTGCTCCCCAATCCTATTTGCCCTTTATATAGACCCGTTAATTAGAAAGATACTGGGGCATAAGGGCATCAAACCAGTCTTGTGTAACGGATTCGAAACCAAAGTACTGGCATACGCTGATGATCTGGCAATAACAACTCCTGATCCGGATGCTGCTATGCTTGTCCTGAGGGTAATAACTTCTGAGTTCGGACGGTACTCGGGGTATGTTTTAAATGAAAATAAGACACAAATAATATGTTCCAGTAATATCATAAAATTAGATGGAAGATACACGGACTCAGCAATATACCTTAGGGTCAGGATTAGCCCTATAATGGAGTCTATAATCAAAGAAAATTTTGAGCCACTGGTTGACTCAATGTCAACTGAGCAAAAAAGGATAGACTCTATTCATCTGTCCATAATAGGGAGAGCTAATGTGCTAAAAATGACAATGCTCCCGAAAGTACTATACCTCTTTCATGCAATCCCGCATATGGTGGGGGAAAGCGTGGTAAAATCTATTGAATCAGTTTTTATAAAATGTATCTGGCAGTATGGGAAAACAAGAAGATCTCTTCAATATCTGTCTCTACCGCAAGAAAGAGGAGGACTAGGGGTCCCGAACATTCGGTTTTATTTGGTGGCTTGTCTTTTTAGTCAGATGGCGATACTTCTGGATACTGCCACATATATGACGAATAGTGCACTTGGGAATATCTATCCCCAATTTATCTTTGAATTATTGCTAGGAAAGGAAGCCTTGGGGCTCTTACTGCGTAAAACAGATCGATGATATTATAATAAAAAAAGATACAAGGTACTGGATAGCGTCTGTGGGGTGTGGAAGGTGATCCGGAAAACTCTAGGCATTCCCAAGTATGACTATTACACACCTCTCTGGAAATCAAATATTTGTCCTCATTTGAGTAGTGATAGATGCTGGACATCATGGGAGGTCCAAGGGATTAGAAGAATTGGGAATCTCTGGGAAGGAACTGCCCTGATGAGCTTCGCAGATATACAGCGTAAATTTGGAATAGCATTGAATCAAAGCTTTAAGTATCTGCAAATTTCCCAAACCCTAGTAAGTATCAGGCCCCGGATCACCCCAGGAGGTAAAATTATTATTGTAAAGTATATTTTGGCAGGGGGTACTAAGATTGGTACGATCCCCTATGTTACGGGATGATATGGAAAAGATAGAGGCCTCCTGGTCCCTGAAACTAGGTGACCCTGATATCGATCTTGATAAAGCATTAGTGATGGCAGGCAGTCTATTTCGCTCCTTAAATCTCAGGGCTCAACATTATAAGACATTATATAATCTATATTATACTCCAGCCAAGCTGTTTGAGTGGGGGGAAAAAGATGATGATAAGTGTCCAAGATGTTCCCAGGGGCCAGCAAACTTGGTCCATATGTTTTTTCACTGTAGTACACTTAGGAAGATAGGCTCAGAGATTAAAACATTCTGGGAGGGGCTGCTAGGGGTTAAAACCACCCTATCCCGGTTTTAATGATTTTGGGAACTGATTCTAATTTCAGATTGAAAAAGGAGGAGGAAGCCTTTGTATTTATCTGTGCGGCTGTTTTAAAAATAATATTGGCTGCGGGCTGGAAAGACTCTACGGCTCCCTCATTTCAGATGTGGCTGTCAAGATTGCTGGGGATTCATAATATGGAAGCATCTTTATACTCCTGAAGGGGTAAAAGGATGAGGGAGCTAGGGCAGAACATCTGGGCCCACCTCAAAAATTGGAGGGAAGCTAGAATATGAAATCTTTTTATGGCTTTTAATCAGCCTTGGATAATGACATTCTGTGTATATTGCTGTGTATTATTGTGTTTCTGATGAATTTATTGCCATTTATCTTCAAATGTACTTTATTTTAAACATAGTGATGTTTAAATATAATACTGATTAATTATCTAACTTTTGTATGCACCAGATATTTAATTTAATTTAAAAAAATAATAAAAAATAATTAGAAAGCAGCAACGTGCCTGGCTCAAAACAAACACCAATCAAGGCAAACTTCGCCTACAAAAACTTAAGAGATTATACAAGTCAGCTATCAAAAAAGATGAAAAAAGATACGGTTTAGACAGAATTCAAAATGATAAATGTGCGAATAAAGAATTCTATATAATTCTCACTGAATTGTGTAAATCAAACTGCCTAAAAGTAGCTCATTCCATTACTCAAGATTTCACAGACAAACTGGCAAATCATTACACGGCCAAAGTAGACACTTTGGACTCATATTTGAAACAAAGAAAACCCACCAACATCGCCCCCTTTCTAAAACAACAATCCATGAATATGCTAACCCAGCCTCTCCATTCCTTCCAACAAATTTCACAAAATGAATTCATGGACCTGGTCAAAGCAAGCAAGCCTGCCGGTAGCCGTTCTGACCATGTCCACCACAAACCTTCAAGGAAATTCTTCTAACAATCTCTGCTGCCACACCAGTAAGAAGAATCATCAACAATTCCTTAACTACTGGAATATTTCCAGAAGAACTAAAAAAGCCATTCCTTCACCCATTACTGAAGAAAACATACCTGGGCCCGCTGATCCCCGACAACTACAGACTGATGTACCTTTCCTGGGCAAACTCATAGAAAAAGCAGCTTTTGTCAAGAGGTCACAATCCATTGAAGATAATGCCATACTTTCAGATTCCATTCAAGAGAGGCACAGAATCTGCCCTTGTTGCCAACTTGAATGACCAACTTAAATGACCTTAAAAACACAGTTGACCAGTTGCTGCACTACTTCTCTTGGATCTCTCAGATGCCTTTGACACAGTTGGTTATGACACTTCGATACCAAGACTCTACGAAGCCGGCATAGAGGGGACTGATTTAGACTGGATCACATCCTAACTCCACAACAGAACTAATGTCATCCATACCCCCCTTTTCTTCCAAACCGTACTTCACAAAAGCAGGGGTCACCCAAGGCTCTATCATCTCACCTATGCTTTTCAACATCTACATGAAGTTATTACTAGCACTGATCAATCAATTTTACCTCATGGGCTATAACTATGCAGATGACACACACTTACTCCTTCAACTGGAATGCCTCAAAGACATTAGAGACTCGCCAGTTTTCAGTTGTCTCAGAGCCAGCCTTGGATCAACGGATGACGTGGAGCCATCTCAAATTGAATGCTTCCAAACCGGTGAATTGGAAAAATTATGACCCACTCGCCGCATGGCCTGATGATCTGGGAACACCACTTTAAGTATCAAAGGAAGAAAAAAACCTTGGAATTAACATGGACTCCAAGCTATCAATGAATGCCCAAGTGAACAAACTAGCAAGAACAAGCTTCGTTACCATGAAAATTCTGCAACGCATTTTCTCCCACCTGGGATTTCCAGACAAGGCCCAGGCCACCATCTCGCTTGTTCTGTCCAAACTCGATTACGCCAAGAGCCTCTCCAACTGATCACCTTTAACAATTATGAAAGGACTAAAACAGATTCAGAACTCTACTGCCAGACTACTTTTACTTATACAGCCACAAACCCACATCTCCCCTGCCTTGAAAGCCCTACATTGGTTACCAGTTGCCAGAAGATCCACATTCAAACTGCTCTGTATCATCCACAAAGCGATACATGGAACAGGGCCACTCTTCATCAGGAATAAAATCACCAAATACATTCAACAAAGGAACCTCCACTCTAGAGTGGCACCTCACCTCAAGATCCCACAATACAAGGAAAAAACCATGGGTGTCACATCCTTGTCTTTTCAAGCAGCCAAACTATGGAACTCCTCACCCCCAAACATAAGATCCATGGATAATCACCTTATCTTCAAAAGACTACTCAAGAATTGTCTCTTTCCCACATAACCACTATACTCCAACATACATATACTGCATATTCCTCTTTATCTAACCATGTATTTGGACTTTAGATGTGTACCTACATTTGTGTATTGCTTTGTATAAACGTGTATAATAATTATGTTTTCAAGATATAGATAGTTGGTGGTTCTGCTCAACAAATGGACATATTACTTGTAGTTACATTATTCTAGGTTTAACATATGTATAAGTGACTTCATAAATAGGTAAATCTTTTATCATAACTATTTATCTACAATTGCTTTACTGTTAAATTAAAACAAATAAATTAATTCAAAGAACAGAAACACTAGAAGGTCTGATAATATTGAATGCAACTTTAATCTATATTTGATTTGATTGGATTTGTGCGTTCCATGTGCTTGTGTAGCTTTATATTTGTTCCTGTGCTTCTAATTCAGCATATCCAATGCACTACCCTACATCTCACACTATACCTCTCGCAGTGTGTCCTCTGCCTCCGCTCTGACTCATTCAAACCTCATTCTACTACTCTCTCCAAAGCACTGCCCTATATCTCACCCTATTCCACTCTCAATATATCCTCTACCTCAACTCTCTGACTCATCTCAAACCTCATTTTACTACTCTTTCCAATACACTTCCCTGTTCTCACCCTATACCTCTCTGTGAGTGTCAGTTACACTTTGTCACTAAATGCTTGTCAAACGCTAATTTTAACTGCAGTTTTGTGTTTTTCTCTTTTAAAAAGAATTGGATTTTCGCATACTTGCACACTAAAACTTTAATTCACATAGAACTTAGTTCTATATATTCTTTTTTGTTGTATTTTATTAGGAATGCTTCTGTTTTAAAATCGTTTTAAAATCTGTACCTGTGGTAGTTGTTTGCCTGGCTCTGTTGATCCCATACTCTATGGTATGGCCGCCCTCTGACTCTCAGCCTCTCTAGCCGCACAGACACCTCTCGCTGGTATCATTTCGAGCGACATTCTAGCCGCACTCTATGGTCCTTGACTCTATTTTAGTGGATAGATGCAAGCGCGCAGCGCGCGCGCCTATGGCACGCCAGAGGCAAGCCCGTACGCGCCCGTCCGATCCCAGCGGACAGAAATTATGGACAAAATGCGATTACTGTAAGTAAGAGAATTACATATTCAGCTGCGCAACTTCACAGTCTTAGTAAATATATTTCTCCTAAATGCGCTGTATGTACTCCTCCTTACCGCTTCTTTACTTGCATTCAATGCAATTTTACATTGGGTCCTATGCGTCCTATAAACACCATCTCCAGAACTGGCCTTCAGGTCTGTCACAGCACCACCTCTGCCAAAACGGCATGTCGCCAGAATTTGTATTTTTTAAGGCTTAACTGTCATTCTCTGGCCAAAAATAGGCAGCATATTTTTGACCTTCTTAGTACTGAACATCCAGATGCACTTTTTCTGACCGAAACATGGCTTCATGCCAGTTCGGGCCCCGACATTGCCACTGCTCTTCCTCCTGGATATGTCATCACCAGGAAAGATCTAGATATTGGCAAAGGCGGGGGGATTGCTATATTTTATACATCTACTCATTTCTGTAAATTTGAAGCTATTTCCATCACAGAATGTGAAGCGGCCTTGTTTAAACTCTCTGTATCCCCTCAGCTGACCTTGTCTGGCATTTTAATTTATCGCCCTCCGGGGAAGCCTGGCCCCTGGGTCTCCTCTTTCCCTGATCTTATCGCTCCCTTTATTTTAAAGGCAGCGAATTTTACAATTCTAGGTGACCTGAACCTTCACCTAGAAGATAATCAGAATAACATCTGCCGTATTTTTTTATCTGATCTGGAGGCTCTAAGTTTACGGCTATGCAATCAGGGCCCTACCTATAAGGCGGGACACCTTCTGGATCCAATTTTGTCCAATCTTTGCTATGACTGTAGTACTTCTGCACTTCAGTCAGACTGGTCCGACCATTTTATAATTCCATTTAACCTGCAGCCTTCTACATCCTGGGTAGTGGCCCTTCCTACTAGCTCAGGTAGTCTCAGATCTTGGAGCAAGTTGAACATGGAGTCTTTTAACAGAATTCTGTCTACCAGCATACCTGATGTCACTTCACCTTTGCTTTCATTAAATACTGCTGTCTCGGACTGGCTAACTAATGCCATTGACATCTGTCTGCCCCCTGTACCTGAACCTAGCTTTACTCATCACCCCTTGCCCAATGGTTTACAAATGATCTTAAAGTTATTAAGTCTAAATGTAAGGCACTAGAAAGAAGATGGAGGAGATCGTACTCTTTAACTTGTAAAGATGCTTATAAAGCTGCTCTTAAAAGTTATCATTTAGCGTGTAAAGAGGCACGCATTTTTTATGTTGCCAGTACAATAACTAAGGCATCCAATCGTCCTCGGGCTCTATTCTCGGTTGTGAAGAAGTTAGCTGGCTCTGATACCATGCATCTCCCTTCTGTCCTTGATGAAAATCAATGCAACAACATTGCTGACTTCTTTATCCAGAAGGTTGAACTCATTTATAAGTCACTCTCTGCCCCTTCCCCTTCCTTGTGTAGTGTGGCTTCTGCATCTGACCCTACATATCTCAGTAAATGTGACCAGATAGCCAAGATTTTTTCTTGGCACCTATTTGATGAGATGTCTTTCCAAAATTGTTTAAACAGTATTAAATCTGGGTCTCCTCTTGATCCTTTGCCTATTAACATCCTTGGTCAGCTCACTGCCACATCTAATGGCGTCCTTATAGATCTTCTCACCGCCTCTATGCGGGAGGCCTTGGTACCCCCCGAGTGGAAGCGAGCCATGGTCATTCCGTTGTTGGAAAAAGGCCGGAGCTGATTCTTCTGTACTATCTAACTTTAGACCTATATCTCTGCTTCCATCTTTCTCCTAAATTTGGGAGAAACACATCAACACTCAATTGACACAACCCATAGACAAAGTTGGCTTTCTTCATTATTCACAATCCGGGTTCAGAGCCAACTTTTCAACTGAAATCGCTCTGCTTGGGGTTACTGAGAAACTGCGCCAATATTTAGATCAAGGGGAAACTGCGGCACTCATTCTATTAGATTTGAGTGCAGCATTCGACACTGTGTCGCATAACACCTTGCTAAATGCCCTTAGGTCTCTTGGGCTGGACGGCACTGCTCTATCCTTGTTTGCTTCATTCCTTGATGGTCGCACTTTCTAAGTCTTCTCAGCTAAGGCATCATCTAAGATCTGCGTATCAACACATGGAGTCCCACAGGGATCCATTTTAGGCCCCCTGCTCTTCAACATCTATGTCAGACCTCTGGCAGAGATTGTGGAAGAGGCGAGTCTTTCCCTATATTCATATGGGGATGATACGCAGATTGTCTTTTCGCTTTCCACCACTAAAGACGCTACAACATTTGCCCTTCAGTGCGGCCTACGGCAAGTAACAGAGTGGATGCGCCTTAACTTTTTGAAGTTAAATGGGGATAAGACTGAGGTCCTAATCCTGGGCAAGCACAAGGACCTCTGGGGCCCTCATCACTGGCCTCAGGAAATGGGCTCCTTTCCCCTACCTGTCACCCATGTCCATAATCTGGGCATCATTATTGATGATAGTCTCTCTATGAGACAACAGGTGGCGAGTGTTGCTGCCATCTGTTTCACGATCTTGAGGTGGCTTCATAAGATCATTTGGATGCTTCCTGCCCCAACCCAACGCGCAGTAGTCCAGGCACTCATCACCTCTCGCCTTGATTACGGCAATGTTCTCTATCTCTGTAGCTGCCAAACAGTATTGAGAAAGCTACAGGTAGTTCAGAACTCTGCAGTACGCCTTCTCTGTCAAGTTCCTAGACAGGCTTCAATCTCGCCGTTTTTACGTGACCTTCACTGGCTTCGAATTGATCAAAGCATTAAATTTAAAACCCTGTGTTACATCTTTAAAATCAAACAAGGTGTGGCTCCAGCGTATCTGCAAGCGCTCATCCATCCTTACATTCCTTCTCGTCCCCTGCGCTCTACTGGCCACGAAGACTTAGTGATTCCCAGATTTAAACTTGCAAGAATGGGAGGCCGTTCCTTTTCTTGTCTTGGCACCAAAATCTGAATTCTCTTCCGGTGTCCTTGAAGAATGACCCGTCCTATCTTAGCTTTTGAAGAAATCTTAAAACTTAGCTCTTTTCGTGGCAAATGGTTCTTGATTGCACTCTTCTAGCAATTTGTGTGCTAGGCGCCGGGAAACCCTTTTTGGGTAGCTGTGCGCGTTACAAAACTAATTTAATAATAATAATAATAATACTCTATCTCAACTCTCTCATTCATCCCAAAACCCATATCACTTTTATGATCTCCAAAATAGCCCCTTTTACGCCTCCTTGCATCATCTCATAACTCTTTTACAATTCAGATCTCCCAAACAAGCCTTTCTAAGCCCTTCCCTCTGACTAGTCCCCCTCAACCGCCCCCTTTACTCATTTTGAACCCCCTTCCACTGCTATGAACTTTAAAAAAAAACGTTTTAGACCCTTCCCTCTTCTACCCCTCCACTATTCTTTCTCAACCCAAATAACAGACTAATATGTCACTGCTCAAATTAATTTCATATTTCCCCATACTAACTTCCCACTAACGCAGCGTGTTACTCGCCAAAAAGCGCTTCAACACCTTATCAGGGGTAGAAAGCTCTATATAAAGACAAACCTTTCCCTCTTCTATCCTTCTACTATCCTTCTCAATTCAAATAACAGACTAGCATATCCACCCCTCACTACATTAATTCACCATTAATCCTTTTGGGTTCTGGAGAAGCATCCTACTCGCTGAAAAAGTACTTTTCAGCCTCATATGGGATAGTAAGCGCTATATAAATGCAATTACGATACAATAGAATACAATACTTAGCCACGATTTCTTCCTTGGGTCCCTGTACCAGTTCCTAAATGATATTCTGTACATGATGGAATATTACCCAGGCATGCTGCTCTTGCCTTCCTATCCACCTGATATATAGCCAGGTGGGGCCCACTAGGAAAGTATTAGTGGTGTATATGGCACCTATAAAATGCCTAGTGTGTGGTCAGTGGCACTACACGACATAAGTTATCAGTAACCAGGGAACAAAACCGTACTCCAGCCACAATGCATACCATCATGTGTGAAAGCACATGTATATAACATGTGTGTAGATTAATACGTGGTCTTGGCTGCTAGTGTGAACTCATACTCACCACTGATGTTGTTTTCGGATGATTTTCTGTTGTTCTGTGACAGAAGTGTTTTGAGGAGTTCCAGGCTGCCACCTAAATCAGAACATATTATGGCATCTCTTCTAGGGATGCTCCTGGTGTTTGAGGATGGGCAGTCTTGTACCAGTGTATATGATATAGCATGCTGTATATCTGTACCTGGTTGCCTTCATTCAGCAGATCTACTTGACCTCAACAGATTTCTTGGTACCTTCACATGAAGCATTGTTTGATGGTGGCAATTAGAGTTGTGACGGTGGAGGGAGTGAACATGCAAGTCAGGTTGAATTTCATCTGTGTTGTGACATCATAAATATGTCTTTGGTTACTAGTAGTGGTTTTATTTGTGCCTGACTTGAAGCAGAGGTGCATGGAATTGTCTTTGACTGTTTACCCTCATTGCACCCAGATGGTATGTCAGTGGGACACCACATAACTGCAAAATGGCAGAAAAATGCAAAAACCACCTAACCTTTAGGAGTAGGTGCTGAAATTAGACTGACAATAGACATCAGCTATATAGGCTATTGCAACCTTTGGAGCAATAGAAAAATAAATGGGTGACTTTATGGCTTCCTTCTTTATGGTGATGAGTGGGTGTGTATAAAGCCCTACAACCCTTTCTTAAAGACTCCTACATAATGTGGGTGCATGGAAAAGCAACAAGCCACACAGCATGCCATTTGTGTGTGTCTGTGACCTTCCGGGTTCTCTTGCAGGGATGGCTGGAATGGTGCCCCCACCCAGCCCCTCCAACTGTGTCTCCTGGCAATAAGCAGTGTGCAGAAACTGCACATAGGGTGGTTCTGTAGGTGCAATTTCCAGAGCCTGCTCAAATTCTTCCCAGCATAATGCCACCAATTGGAGGGCAATTATCTCCCAATTGGGAGAAGCTGTGTTTTAAAACAATTTCACCTTTGAATGTATGTGAGCTCAAGTAGGGTTGTGGAATACTGAGCTCCGTGCACCTGTCTTCATTGTCGTCTAAATTATAATTAGGGTATAGGCCTGGCTAGCAATGAACAACTACAGCAGCTCTATATTTGGGTGAGCTGTGGAAGTGAATGGAGACAACTACAGGGAATGAAACCTTGAATCACATTATAGCATGGGAGGGCACTACAGGTGGACGGAGGGAAACAGCCATTACAACGCAACCTTCACAACGCACTTCCATTACAACAAAACTTTTACAACGCAGGATCCATTACAACGCATGCCATTACAACGCAGCTGCTGCTACAACGCATGCCATTACAACGTATGTATGGGTAAGTATTTAATTTAATTTTAACCCCTACACCATCCAACACTTACCCTACTATTACACCCCCTGGAGTTAGAATAGCAATTTTAACCCCTACACTATCCAACACTTACCCTACTATTACACCCCCCTGGAGTTAGAATAGTAATTTTAACCCCTACATTATCCAATATTTACTCTACTATTACATTCCCATTAATTAAAATAAAAAAAAAATACTTACCCATACTCACGTTGTAATGGCATGCGTTGTAATAGCAGCTGCGTTGTAATGGCATGCGTTGTAATGGATCCCGCGTTGTAAAAGTTTTGTTGTAATGGTATGCGTTGTGAATGTATGCGTTGTAACGTCATACATTCGTGGATGGAGAGATGTTATGAAGAAAGACTGGTATCCAATCTGGGTGTCCCTACCTCCCACCATATGCTTCAATACCCATAATGCATTCAATGGGTTTGCATGGGCTTTTTTCACCATAGACCTTCAACTCACCCCCCCCTCTTCTTCTGGGACTGGTTAAATGCACACTCCTGTGCCTTTAGTTTCAATTTCCCATTAACTCCTTGATGTTCCTCTACTCACTTTTGTTCAAAGACCATTTATTTTGAAGTCCATTACCCAAAGGCAGCCTCTTCTTGGCGCCCTATTTCTTTGTATTTTCGTTTTACTGTTGGCTTCGCAACAGTAGTCTGCTATCAGCATTTTCATTCACCCATGTCTATAGTGACCGCGATGAAACACAGCTAAAGACCAACAGGAGTTAACCGGGGAGGGAGAGACAGAGAAACAGAGAGAAAAGAAAAGAGGGCTTCTAACTCCTTATTTGACACTCTGGGGGTCAACATTGGACAGGCGGTTATGGCCCATTTCCCGAGAGCAGTTGTGATGGTTTAGATTAGACAGGGTATGGCACAGCTATGGCAATACAACAAAGATGTAATACCCAGTAAGAGGTCTTACTTTTAAATGCGGAACCCTGTCAAGTTGTCCTCCATATGTACTGTCCACAACCACTGCTGTTCACAATCTCTGTGCTGTTTGTCAATCACTGTTGATAACAAGTATGGATCTTAAACTTCTCTTAAACGAAACGGTGGATCAACAAAGCATAATGGGATGGGATGGATGTATGACATTACAACGCATACTTTTACAACGCCTACCTTTACAACGCACTTTTTACACCACAACATCCATTACAACGCATACCATTACAATGCATGCCCTTACAACGAATTCTTTGAAACTACCTTTACAACGCATTCCACTACAACGCATACTACATTTACAATGCATACCATTACAACGCATAACATTACATTGCATCTAAGGTAAGTATTGGATAGTGTAGGGGTAAAAAATACTATTCTAACTCCAGGGGGTGCAACAGTAGGGTAAGTGTTGGATAGTGTAGAGGTAAAAATTACTATTCTAACTCCAGGGGGTGCAACAGTAGGGTAAGTGTTGGATAGTGTAAGGGTACTATGTGTTGTAATGCTATGCGTTGTAATGGTATGCGTTGTACTGACTGCGTTGTAATGGCATGCGTTGTAGTGGTGTGCGTTGTAGTGTCATGCGTTGTAATGGTTGCGTTGTAAATGCATGCGTTGTAATGGATGTTGCATTGTAAAAGTTTTGTTGTAATGGTAGTGCGTTGTAAAAGTTGCGTTGTAAAGGTTGTTTCCCGGATGGGATCTGCCTACCACTGATCCTCTAACCAAAACAGATCACTTTAAGTGTCATGCTCACTAACACTTGTGTAATTGTAAACTGTAAGGACAGTGATCATCAGGAAAATATATCTTAAGATCTAAATATTGAGCCAGCTGTCAAAACTGACTTTCACTCACTGCGGTTCAAGATTACTAAGCTGTTCGCGACAAAAACCCAACAAAAAACAGTAAATTCACATTTAAGACACAACATAAAACTCTGATAAAACTGTAAAGGTAATATATCTGAATCCCTAATGCTCATGGTTAATTGCTTTTCCAACAGTATGTTAATCAGCAAAACTAGATCAGTCCCCAAATTTAGGCACTGGATTTCCTAGGAACTTTAAACATAGATAATCTGAAAAATGAAGAAGGTCCCAGTGGTACTGGGTCAAAGGCTGCAGCCTCAGGAAGGGCAGATCTTACAGATGGAAGAGGGTAATGTGGGGGTCTGACCCTGGATGCAATTAGTAGCTGTGCATGTAAGGGAAAGGGGCGTGAACATGATGTCACTCAGATTCCTGCTATTACTTTAAGTATCCTGACAGTACAGACCCCTCTAGCATTTTGTTGGAGCTGTTCTAATTTAAAGCACCAGAAACTATCCTAATCGCGTTAACTTCAGAGTTCTCACTAAACCTTCCAGTGTCCCCGGTTGTATAAGGGAGTGCCAGAGCAGTGAGCCGTCAACATTATCGAATGTCGATTTTAGTATAATAAAGGTCATTAAAAAAGAGAATACTATGATCATTTCTCCATTTACAATCAAGTTGATGTTTTTAGTAAGTATTCCATCCATCCTTATTCCAATGTTTGCTACAGGACGTCACTAGGCGTTCCTTTACTTGGGGTGAATGTAGGCATCACTCCTGGGTGTAGCTACTGCACTCTTAAACTAAAGGTAATCAGCCACCAGCCAGGTCCACAGGTAAGGACGGCGATGGAAGCTTCACCTTAGACCACGTCGGGGGCAAGACCAATTTAGCTCCTCTCCTGTCTCAAAGGTCTCCAAGATGCCCAATAGTGCTATTTTGAGGAAGCCTTATATTACGGCACCCGCAAACAGAGCCGTGAAGTAAAAAAAGAGTAAAAGGGAGATTCAACAGACAAGGGTTTCCCGGGGACCTCTAGAGCTACTGCTTGCATATGGATGCCTTAGATTATGAACCCATGGGACCAGGGGGGGCTCTAGGCTCATGCTGGCCCTGGGCAGGGAGCGTAGGTAGGGGGCCCCGGAAGAGGGGGTCCTGGTGGGGCAGAGCGTGGAGAACAGTGAAGAGGGGGGGAGTGGGGGGTCAGGGTGTTTGAAAGTGGAACAGGGGCCGCCAAATACCTGCCAGGGGCCACCATGCAAATATGTATTCATCCTCAGAGGATTATCATGTTGAGGATATATATTGGCGTGGTGGCCGCTGGGGTTTGGTGGCCCTGTGCAGGTGCACAGCTTGCACATGCCTAAGGCCGCCCCTGATGGGTCAGAGGCAAAATGCGGAAATACAAGATAGTGGATAAAAGCGAATACAATGGTAGGACTGAACAGCGGGTACGAACACTTTTGGGTCTCATTCTTCCAGCAATGCAAACCTAACAACCACCTAACTAGTCACCAGCAAGGGGATGGGAAGCAAGCGACTTCTACTGAGGAGGCAGGTAGTAAAGTGTAGTTTCACTTCCATCTGTCGAAATTATGATTGACACACACCACTCCATGTCAGGAAGACATCATGTAACAAGCTCTGTGTGTTCATTTCACAAATCTGTACATTCTTGGGCATCTAGTCTTTGTTTAATTGAGCCAATGGGACTAACACAAGGGATAACAATGATTTGTCTAACAAGAACCCAGGGCTGGCTGCTTTGTGACCTCCTCAAAAGGCACCTTCTGTCAACCATAGGACAAAAACTCTCATCCGCCCTAACCATTTAAATAAAAATGGCACCTTTCCTCTGCGCGTACCGCCCTAACCGCGTCCTTGTTTGACACATGCCGGCAATTTCCATCCTTTGTCGCGCGCGTCAATGGCGGATCTCTCTATCAGGCGGCTCAGAGGGGCGACTGCCCCACTCCCCTGAGAAGAGGGAAAGATCATTGCAGAGAAGAAGCCCCTCTGCCTGCTTTCTTAGCATCTCAAGCCCTAGCAGCATTGTGCATTTCTGGGGGAAATGTTAAATTTGCAAATCCGGTTTTAAGAGCCAATTCTCAAATCCGTTTTTCCTATGAAAGCGGTGGGTGGAAAAGACGACTGCAAAACATCATCTATGGAAATTATGCCGAGGAGTCAAGCAGATCATTGGAGGGAAAATAAAAGCCGCATGAAATCTGACACTTGAATTATGCTATCAGTAATGCCAAAGCTGCGGGTTCAGTATCCGCAGTACAATGTACGGGTTGGTTCTTTTTTTCAGCGCCTCGCTCCAACCCTTCCAAAAAAAATATATATATTTTATTATTCAAAGCAAAGAGCCTCGCCGTGCCCCGCACAACAGCATTCGATAACTCGACGGCGTTGTCTCTTCCTAGAACGTCCCTCTTATCACAGCTTATTATGTCAACCTGAAAGCTAAAAAAACGCCTTGGCTTGGGAGGACCGTTTGGCAGAAATGCACCAATTTCCTTATTTACTTGCGCGTTTTTATTCATTTACAAAGTGTTTATTTAGCTCAGTGCACATGTAACATCTAATTTACAGGGTGGCCGCGGGCAGATAATGCAATTGGAAACAAAAGAGGTTCTCTGGAGGATAAAACACAAGCGGATGTGATATCTGAGAAGCAGGCTTGGGGGGGAGCCCTGATACATACATAAATTTACCAGGAAGAGTTACAAGAGCGCGGGGCCCTCAAAACTCCCATAAATATCGAACCGCCGCCATCTTAGAAATACACTCCCAATTTGGAGGCGAAAGGCGGATTGATGTTTTTACTTTCCTGCTATGGTGACCCTACATTAAAATGCATGAGCAGTTGTTAGGAGTTTACTATCGAGCATAGGGCAGGTGAAAACCACTAGCCAGCAAAACGTCACCGCCCTGTGACCAGGATGACGTCCAAATAAGACTTAGGTGCATTACAGACAGTGTGGGTTGCACTGTTGCTTTTCCTCAGCTATTAGTCAGTGCTGTCGAATCAAGAAGCATTGGCTCTGCTGAGTTGCAGAAACCTGATGGGAGAGAACCCAATGCCAGCAACCATGATCAATAAATATTTCCTGTGGGAGTGCTTACACCTGCCGGGATCGCCTCGGCCAATGACTGGGCAGCTTTATTGTCAACTTTGTGACGGGGTTTGTGAACACATTGAATGTGTGAAATATCTATTAGACGAGTTCCTATGTTACATTTATGGATAGCGTTTAGAGCGTAATCAGCTATCCTAAGTTTGGGAGACTTAGGGGCCCATTAGGATGGCGGGCGGATCGCCCCCACCAGGCTGGTGGTAGCCATCGCTGGCCTTGGCGGGGGCAATCCGCCCGCCATCCTCACCTAAATGACCCCCGCCATATTAGGATGGCGGGCGGTCCCAATCACTGATAGGATGGCGGGCGGACTAAGTCCTCCTGCCATCCTAATGACCCCCTTAGTTTCTCATTATGTTTTCTGGAATATGGCTGAAAACCTACTCTAGCCTTCATTTAGGGAAAACTGTTAAATGTGTGGTAAGCCGATTACCAAACAAATTTGACGTTTGGATAATCAAAGATGTTGCCTATGACTGCAAGTTAAGTGTACACAAAGTGGACAAAGTTTCCCAACTTTGCTAGACTTTACCCTAGGTGTAGTCAAACTCACTTGGCCTGTGCACTGGATTTCCTGTCACTGGACACCAGCAGGTATATTCATCAAGCCGAAATGGGCTTGCAAAGGGCCAGATTCTGAGAATCTGGCCCTTTGCGAGCGCTATTTTTGCATTTGGTATTCATCATCCCAATTACAAAAATCGCAATTCTAGAAATCGCTAAATTGCGATTAATTGCATTTAAGGAATCTCAATTTGAGATTCCTTAAATGCAATTCATGAACCATTTAAAATCGCAATCTGGGGCCGCTATTTACCACGAAGTCTAACTACGTGGTAAATAGCAAAAACTTTAAAAAATGCACTAAAGTGCATTTTTCAAAGTTTCATGTTGCAAGTCGCAAGTGATTTCTTGATGAATAGCATTTTGCAATTCCTTAATAGCGAATCGGTATTTTTGGCTATTAAAGAATCGCAAAATGTGTTCTTGATGAATCTGGGGGTTAGTGGGTTATTCATCCAGCACCAATAAAAGACAGTGGCATCTATTGCGTTTCCACCCCATGCAGGTACAGAGATCCGGGGAAGAAGAATGGGACAGTGCGTGAGGCAATGTAGGTGGAGGTGCTGAAGTGGTGGATTCCAAGGCCACGGGGGAGCTCAGTTGGGGGTTGCAGGAGGCAGAGAGACTTGTAGGAGACACAGCAGTCAAGGACAGCGCACGGGTGGAACTCGGGTCTTCACCGCAGGCGGTGGGCTCAAACAAAGGATTGGGGACTTCTGCCGAAAGGCATCAGCCTATCCAGCGCCTGCCCTGTGCTGCAGTCACTCAAGCACCTTCAGGATCCTACTGCAGTCAGATATTGTGTTCACCCCAAAATTATTGGGGCCACATCCAGTAGATTTCCTTAGCCCCAAAAGGAACTTTCAGAGAAAAGGAGACATCACTTCCCTCTAGTGAATTATACTTTATTAGCCGGGGAATTTTATGAGCCAGACTAACCTCTCAGATCATCTCCTATCTGCAGGTAATAATACATGCAGCTCTTCCCTCGTATCCCAAATCAGTATGTTTGGTTAATGTTATGTTAATTTCAATTTATACAGCGCCAAATCACCAACAGGTCTCTTAGCGCTTGCTTTGGGAACCCGTCCTGGCTTTCCCTGCGAGATAACCCCTACTGGGCATCCCCAAGGTGAAGACCAGGCATCCCATCGCGGGGGGGCCATAGTGGAGATTAAGCAAGCTATTGCCCAGAGTTGCAGAGTGTGAACCCATGATTCGAGTAGGCACCGAGGCGAGAATTATCGAGTCCGTGGACATTTTGAGCTCAAGACCCTGCCGCATCGGGAATTGAACCCTGGTCCCGGGTCTGACACCTCTAACCAGTGAGCCACACTTCTCCACGTACACACACACAATAGTTGGTATTTTTCTGATATGATTATTTATTTGGCAGTATTTGTGTGGAAATCTTGCATATCAGAATGATTAATTATAAGAAACAACTCAACAGATAATACACTGATCAAAGAGAATGTTAGATAAGCGCTGATCATATTTCATCATCCACCTCTAACCTGCTAGCCTTCTCTTACCTGAAGTGCCCTAACATTGCCAGCCACTCAACTTATATGGCTGTATTAGTTTGCTAACCTTTTAGTATGCCTAACCATGCATAGTTTTCATGTTTACTTCTACTCTGTTAATGGGCTAGCAGCCAGAATTCAGGCCTTCTGCATCTTCCCTCAGTAATTGTTGCATGTGTCTCAAACCCTCCACTGTATGGATACTTTATATAACTTCATCACTCATGATGTCTTACAGGATGAGGAGGGGTCACTAGTGCTCAGCTCGCTGTGCCACAAAAAATGTGCAAACAATGCCCATTCGTTGAAAGATATGGATCTCTGCAAAGACGTTCCCTAGTAGTCGCTGCTTTCAACAGAAAATACGTTTTCCTTCTCTGTCTTGTTAGTTTGAACAGTAACAGAAAACATGGAGGCCCACATTTTCAATTGATTTTGAGTTGAAGAGGTGTGGCGCCGCGGCCAGGGCGACTGACTGCAGGAATATGGGGATCACGGTTCGATCCCCGGTGCAGGCCGCAGATTAGCCCAGCACCATGTGACTCTGGGCAATAGCTTGCTTAATCTTCCCGGCAGCCACCAGCGCCTAGAGACTCTTACGATTGTTCGCGCTTTACAAATGTGGATTATTATTATTGCTTTATTAGCTGAACTCCACACAAAGTTTTCGGCTGGGATTTACAAACCAATGCAAATCACGATCTACTTTGATTTCTAACCCATATCAATGGAACACAGAACAGCGACCTGCCTTGCGTTACTTTGCATTAAGGATATAGTTAATGGGTGGGGCATGAGCGTTCCCATTCAACCACTTATGGGTTTTGATGCAAATTTCTATCTACAAAGAATTGGAGAAAGGGCAAAACTCTACGAACTCCTCTTCTTCTTTATTTTCTTCAGGTGAAAAAGCAAATATGTTTCTACAAAAGCTCCCTCTTCTTGCCCCCAAACAGAACACTACGGGCCACATTATCAAGAAAGGGCGATACATTATCGCCTCTTTTATCGGCAGGAAACTGCCGCTAAAGCGGCGATAATGGGCTTGATAATAGGGCCTTGTTAATTCCCATAGAAGCCCAGGTTCTGGTGTTAACCTGGGCTTCTATGGGAATTCACAAGGGCATATTATCAAGCCCATTATCGTCGCTTTAGCGGCAACTTCCTGCCGATAAAAGCGGCTATGATGTATCGCCCTTTCTTGATAATATAGCCCTACATTCTTCCACTACTAAGAAGCTGTCTGTTTTCTGCATCCTCAAAGCCTCCTGGGGAGTTAGACGCTTCTCTTACGTCACATCCTGGCTTTGGAATCAAAATGGCAGAGTACGTAAGAAATACCCCCAACTTTCTGCCTTTCAGAAAGCTACTTATAACTTGGCTGCTCACTTTCTCTCTGTAGACTCTATATCCTGATCCTGTTTCCTTGCATTGCCAGTAGCGCCAAGACGCCCTAGGGCATACGCTGCACTTTACAAATCAAATCAAATCTTGGTATGTAAAACTGTGTCTTGCAGTTACGGTTTGGTCTACAAAGCACTAATTTCGAAACACTCATTTATCATCAATAGCTTTCAGAATATTTTACTTTCCTTGTTTATGGTTTTTCTTGCTGTTAGTTGTAGATTACTTGGGTCACTGCCACTTGCTCCCCAAATACAATTAATTGTTGATTTACTAAGAGGTCCCACTCCGGTTCTGGGGTAAGCTCTGTTCCTCTTTGTTGATTCTAACTGCCTTGTCAACTTTGGCATAATATTGATTTGCCAGTAACTATATGGAGCAGACAATTGTAAAGTAAGCAGAGTACCAGATATGTTTTTCGGCTAAGCGTAATCACCATTCTTTTATGTACTGCACAACGCAGCTTTTGCACTTTTTGCACGTTCGCTTTTAGATATAACGCGGTCCAATCACTCGACCAGCTATAGTGTATTTTGACAGGGATGAGTATTGTATTTTAACTAGGTGGTGTTGTGTATTTTAACTTAGGCGCTTTACCAGCGCTTCATTGCGCCACTTGCGTGTTCTAGTCCGCTCCTCCCCGTTCCACTGCAGCATTCCCGGCTGTTTGAGTGGAGGGAGGACCGGATAGTCTATTAGTTCTCTTCCACTTGTGCCATTTTCTGTCAGTAATTTAAGTCATATTTAAGAAGCTGATGGCGCAGACGCGCAGCGGGCGTGGCGCTGGCGCGCCTAAGGGAAGCTTTTCTGCACCCGTCTGCGCCCGGACGTCAACAGGAGCCAGGGCCCCTGCCCGTTTGGCCCCAGATAAAGATTCCATGCGCTGTTATATGGCCTCCCAACTTTTTCAGGTCTCATAAGGTATTACACTGGGCCCTTTAACCACCACTTTTGCCAATTTTTTCATAGCTGCGACAATACAAGTGTCTCCCCCGAATTGAGGGGCGACAACACTTGTTCTGACATACGGGCATGGGTGGGTGTGTCCCCTCACAGGCAAGTGAGACCTAACATCACAAACCTGACACCTTCTTGGAGTGGCTTCTTAGCAAACTTATGATCTCTACCTAAACATGCCATGGAACTGTGGGATCTGCTGAACTCCGACTCGCCATATTTAGGCTTCCTTATGGAGACCTGGCTTAAACCCTCCTCTCCGCCAGATATTGCCCTTGCCCTTCCGGACAAATACCAGATTCTCAGATTAGATGAAGAAAGAAAAGGGGGTGGTGGCGTTGCTATAATTTACAAAGATGTGTTGAAAATTGCAGTTATAGACTCCGCCTTTAATAATGATTTGGAGATTTGCATATTTAAAATTGAGTTGACCCCCCAGGACAGTCTTAAGGGAGCTTTCGTATATCGTCCGCCTCAGCCACTTAAATACTTTAATTTGAAACTGATGGAGAAAATCGCCCCTCATTCCATCACATCAAAACACTTTCTATTACTAGGAGACTTTAATATTCATAGTGAAGAAAGTGTGAACATAGAGGCTGCTAATTTTGTGGCAGATATGGCCTCCTTGGGCCTTGCAAAGATCAATACTGGCCCTACTCATTCGGCAGGGCATACCCTGGACATCATATTTACTAACTTGCTCCTTATATCCTCTGATCCCCCCTGCCCAGTGACTTGGTCAGATCACTCTTTAATTCTGTTCCAGATTAATAGCAGATTTAGAAATCATACTCCTTCACACCCCCTTAGTGGTCTTCGAAGGGAATGGCATAGAGTCACGTCTGACTCTTTCAGCAAAAGGTTTGTGCCCCCTATCTTCAATGAACACATGAATACTGACAAGAAGCTCACAGTCTTCAATGAGGCCATTAATCTAGTGGTAGATACTCTTGCCCCCCCTGAAACAGCAACAAATCAACACTCATTAAAAATGGGCAAATTGGTATACTTCTGATTTAAGCAAGGAAAATCTATATATAAACACTTGGAGAAAATGTGGCGTAAAACCACTCAGAAGCAGAAAACGTACCTATAAAATAGCTCTCACTTCCTGTCATAAGAATTGTAAAAAGGCACGAAAAGCCAAGGCATATTAAAACTCAATCAGGCAGGTAATTCAACAAAAGAACTCTTTAAAATTCTCAACACTTTCACTAATCCCACAGCCTGTACCCAGCAGATGCTCCCTTCTCAGGGTCTTTGTGACAGCATCGCCAATTATTTTGATGATAAAATAAACCTAATCTACAATCAACTTCCTCAGGGCCTCCATCCCGGGGATCTTTCCAACTCGCGACCCTCTAACTTAAGAAGTGATGATGAAGGCCTTCAGCATTGTAATGTGATACAGATACCTCAGCCTGAAGCCATGCTAAGAACAGCGAAATCGGAATCCCCGAGACGTTATGCCAGCACACGTATTTGCCCTTTTAGCTCCTTCCCTGGCGCCTCTCATCTGTGACATCCTTAATACGTCTTTGCATGAAGGGGTACTCCGTCTTGATTGGAAGGCCGACCAAGTGCTACCAATCAAGAAGAAAGTTCAACTACCCACTGAAGCGATTGCCAACTATCACCACATCTCGTATCTGCCACTCATGAGCAAAATGGTAGAAGGGTTTGTTAACACTCAGTTGATGGGTTATCTTGAATCTCAAGGTACCCTCGATCCTTCCCAGTATGGGATTAGACCCAATCACTCTACAGAGACTCCCCTTATTGGCGTTACAGATTATATAACAATTGAGTTGGACAGCAACAAGGCAGTGCTGCTGATTGTATTGGATCTGACAGCAGCCTTCAACACTGTCTCTCATCAGAAATTGATTTATCAATTGAGAGAGTCTGGAATGCAGGGACAGGCACTTAAATGGCTTCCTAGCTTCTTAGATCAGCGTACCCAGACAATCAACCTCGGCCCCTTTTGCTCCCAAACCTTGAAGCTTACTCAGGGGGTTCCCCAGGGCTCTTGTTCGAGCCCTACCTTGTTTAATTTTTATGTGCCCCCCCCTTGCCAAGATTATTAGGGAGTATGGATTCACTCCCTACTCTTATGCTGATGATACGCAACTGCTCTTGTCCTTTGATTAGGATACAGAGCTAGTTGAACATTGTTTTCAGCCTGGATGACTGAGAACTGTCTCCAGTTAAATGCGACCAAGACTGAAATCCTGTTTGGTCCGGCTAAAACAATCTGGTCCCCTAATTGGTGGCCGGCTGTCCTGGGCCCCACCCCGACTCGTGTCACACAGCATCTTGGGGCCTGCTTGCATGTCTCATTATCCATGAGGGATTAAATTATGACAACCTCAGGGACCTACTACCACACACTGAGGTTCCTGCACAGAGTGTTCCAGTGGTTGCCTCTATCTGTCCAAAGAACTCTGATCCAGGCACTGGTCATTGGTCGTCTTGACTACTGCAACCCTCTGTTAGCCTCAGCAAACAAATCTCTTCTGAGCAGACTACAGATAGTCCAGAATGTTGCTGCACGCTTAGCTCTTAAAAAGCTACCCCGTAATTCCTCTAGGCCATTGCTGAAACAGCTTCACTGGCTTCCGATCTGCCAAAGAATCAAATTCAAACTTTGCTGCCTCACCCATAAAGCACTTTATGGTAGAGGTCCCAGCTATTTGGCAAACAAGTTTAAATTCTATTGTCCAAGCAGACTTCTTAGATCTGAAGGGAAATGGCTACTTGTGATCCCCACTACAGGAAATTACGCACAGGTGGCAGAAATGTTGCTTATCTTGCCCCGAAATACTGGAACACCCTGCCGGAGGCCGTGCGCAAATGCCCCAGCTTGCTTCATTTCAGGAAACTCCTGAATACTAAAATTCTGGGACTGATTTGTGGGTGTCCTGAACCTTCTCTTTCTTATAGCGCAGTGATACCCATTAGGGGATGATTCCAGCGCTTTATAAATCCTATACATACATACATACCACCATCTCCAGCATTTACCACGAGATGCGTATAGACTTTCAGGAGATGGCACTGTAATGCATCACATTTGCTGGTAATATTCAGAGATATCTCTGGCAGCTTATTTGATGTTGGGTAAAAATTGCACAAAAAACGTGTTGAAAGTGCAGCCCCTGGTTAGTCCTAGTTTTTGCAGTCTGGTTTGCTAACCCTTTTTTCCCAGCCAAGTTCATAATCCTGCCCAATTTCTTTAATGTTGTCAGGGCTCAAATACCCAGTGAGAACTATATCACTTCTCTCATCAGTGACATTAGCAAATATATTTAGAGCGCCATGGGGCCCTAATGTCAGCCATTTTGCAATTGTTCATATTATAGTTTGAACACCTCTAGGAGCTAGTAAGACAGAATACACATGATGATGTTCATCACCTTATTGTGAACTGTTGAAGTACCTTGATACAGTGATGACTCTATTAAAGTCTTATGCTACAATCTTTTTTTTGCCTAAAAGCCATCTGTATTGATAACATACTTTTTCCCTCATTCCAATCCTGTGTAGAATGGAATAAATGTCTTTAAAATCAATAGCTTCACTCCATTGGCTCCCAGTCGCTGAGAGAGTTCAGTTCAAGGCCTATGCATCGTACACAAGATTCTATCTTCGAAGGGCCCACCAATTTTGCGCTCCATCATCTCTCCCTACCGTCCCTGTAGATCTTTACGCTCTGGGAGTAAGCGCCTGGCAGCAGTCCCTAGGATATATAGGTCTAGGAGCGGGGGACGACGGTTCTCCTACATCGCATCCAAAAGCTGGAACCTTCTTCCAAATTACATTCATATTGAAATTGAAGACGACTATCTGTCCTTCCGAAGACAGCTCAAAACTTTCCTGTTTTGGTGACATCGCCTTCAGCCACGCCACTGGACTCCACTGGACGGACCACAGCTGCGTCCACTTCAGCTTCAGAAGGACCACGATCCACCACCACCAGCAACAGGTTGCACGCAGAAGCTGTAACAAGATCACAGCCGACCAGCTCGCAACCTCCCTGCGCATGAACCTTCCCACCAGCGCAACGAACCCAAGCCAGGCGGCCACCAACCTCGCGAAGTGGATCAGCAACTGCGCAGACGACCTTGCCCCTCTGAAGACCCCGCCTAGCAGACCCGGTAGCAAGAAAGCCCCATGGTTCACAGACGAACTCAAGAGCTCCAAGAAGAACTGCCGAGCCCTCGAGAGAACATGGCGCAGAGACCCAACACCGGACAACATGACTGCCCTCAAGCTCGCCACCCGAAAACACCACCAACTCATCCACGCCACCAAGAAAACCGCTTTCAAGGAACGACTGGACAACAACGCACACAACAGCAAGGAACTCTTCAACATCGTGAAAGAGCTCTCCAACCCCAACGCCGGAAACAACGACATCACCCCTTCGCAAAACCTCTGCAACTCCCTCGCCTCCTACTTCCACAACAAGATCGCGGACATACACAACAGCTTCAGCACTCAACCGACGCACGCCACGACCGAACCACCGCCCCCCCACCACCACCCTCCGCGCCTGGACCCCGATCAGCACCGAAGACACCGTCCGCACGATGAACTCCATCCACTCCGGATCTCCTACTGACCCCTGCCCTCACCACGTCTTCAACACGGCCGACGCTGTCATCGCACCCCACCTGCGGGACATCATCAACACCTCCTTCGACACCGCTACCTTCCCGGAGAGCTGGAAGCATGCCGAACTCAGCGCTCTACTAAAGAAGCCATCAGCCGACCCCACCGACCTCAAGAACTACCGCCCCATCTCGCTGCTCCCGTTTCCTGCAAAAGTCATCGAGAAGACCGTCAACAAGCAGCTGGCCGCCTTCCTCGAGACGAACAGATCCCTCGACCTCTCGCAGTCTGGCTTCCGGGCCAACTACAGCACCGAGACCGCCCTGATCGCAGCCACCGATGACATCCGAGCCCTGCTCGACAACGGAGAAACAGCAGCCCTCATCTTCCTAGACCTCTCTGCGGCTTTTGACACTGTCTGCCACCGTACACTAGTGCAGCGACTCAGCAACGTCGGAATCCAGGAGAAGGCACTGGAGTGGATCATCTCCTTCCTCGCCGGAAGGACACAGAGAGTCCGCTTCCCCCCGTTCGGATCTGAAGCCACCGAAGTCATCTGCGGCGTTCCTCAAGGCTCCTCGCTCAGTCCAACCCTCTTCAATGTCTACATGAGCCCCCTCGCAGACATCGCACGCCAGCACAACCTCAACATCATCTCCTACGCCGACGACACCCAGCTGATTCTCTCCCTCACCAACGACCCCGCCACCGCCAGAGCCAACCTTCACGAAGGGATGAAAGAGGTAGCCGAATGGATGAAGAACAGCCGCCTGAAACTGAACTCGGACAAGACGGAAGTCCTCATCCTGGGATCCTCACCATCCGCCTGGGACAACTCCTGGTGGCCCCCCGCCCTAGGCAGCGCACCCAAACCAACAGACCACGCACGCAACCTGGGCTTCATCCTGGACTCCTCCCTCTCCATGACCAGACAAGTCAACGCCGTTTCCTCGTCGTGCTTCAACATCCTGCGCATGCTACGTAAGATCTTCCGGTGGATCCCCACCGAGACCAGAAAGAAGGTCACCCAGGCCCTTGTCACCAGCCGTCTGGACTACGGCAACTCCCTCTATGCCGGAACCACCGCCAAACTCCAGAAGAGACTCCAGCGGATCCAGAACGCCTCAGCACGAATCATCCTGGACATCCCCAGTCACAGCCACTTCTCCGGACACCTGAGAGACCTGCACTGGCTCCCGGTCAACAAGAGAATCACCTTCCGACTCCTCACCCACGCACACAAAGCCCTACACAACCAAGGCCCAGGATACCTCAACAGCCGCCTCAACTTCTACGCTCCCAAACGCCAGCTTCGATCGACCGGCCACGCCCTCGCCGCCGTCCCCCGCATCCGAAGAGCCACCACAGGGGGACGGTCCTTCTCCTACCTCGCCGCCAAGACATGGAACTCCCTCCCAACCCACCTCCACCTGACCCAGGACCACCTCGCCTTCAGGAAGCAACTCAAGACCTGGCTGTTCGAGCAGTAGCGGACCCCCCTCCCCCAGCGCCTTGAGACCCTCTAGGTGAGTAGTGCGCTATATAAATGCTTTGATTGATTGATTGATTGACTGTTCCCGGCTGTTTAATGACCATTTGTGTAGGTTCTGTTCCTAAGCGCTGGGAGGCCTTCTGGTAGCCATGCGCTCTACAAATGTAAATTCAATTCAATTTAATGAATCATTTAAGAGTCAGATGGATTCAATTGATGCACTGATCTTACTGCATTTTTTTTTTATTTAAATTTTATTTTTTTCTCAAAATGAATAACAAATGTAACATCACAGTTTGTTTCATTTGGCCTGTTGTCGGTATGTAGCTATTTTAATCTTCAAATTCCAACAACAAACATGACCATAACAAAGCAGAGTGAGCCCCATTCTCTCCCAAAGTCTCTTCTTTAACTCAGATCCTCCATTTTTTCCTACTCTGCATCTCCCCTCTCCCCACCTATATGGCTAAATTTGGGGGCTCACTGAAGTCTGTTGACATCGGGCCGCACATTTGCAGGTACACCTCTCTTGCTCACCCATACTCACTAGCAGCATACTTTTTTCATTAATCTCCTTTACCCTTCTCTCACTTTGTAGCCAGTGTATCAGAATCCATCTTTTTCCTAGTACAAAGCAAAGATCCACAGATTTCCATCTATTTTATGTACTCTGGGTTTGGGATGATGCCCAAAGACACAGTGCTCTGCTTTCTTATCTAACACATTCCCCGCAGCCTTACAAATCCTCTCTGCCACTTTGGTCCAGAAATGTGTCACTATTCTATATTCCTATCCCCTAGAGTAAATCTACTCTGGGGACATCAAGCCTGGGGATTGTATCGGGCTGGTGTCGCTACATTTTATGCATGATTTTTGGTGTCAAGCACACTCTATTTAGGTACAAGACAAACACCTATGCACACTCTAATTATTAAACAGTAGTGTCAATGTAGACATTCGAGACAATTGAGACAAAGCCTTTCACTTAGAAAAAGATGTCTGTTTCTCATGAACATTAAAGACACCCTTTTCAACGACTGTTCCCAAGATTACCTATTTTTTGTCTCTAAGTGAAAGGCTTTGTCTCAATTGTCTCGAATGTCTACATTGACACTACTGTTTGATAATTAGAGTGTGCATAGGTGTTTGTCTTGTACCGTAAGTAGTGTCAGCCTGTGCTGACACTACATTGGGGGGGTTATAGGGCTCATCCCCTCTTCCTTTTTGCACCTCACATTTTACCTGAAATACCTTAATATTTTAGCGCTACCACTTACCTGTGCGCCCTTTTCTTTAACCTGACTAAAAACCCTTTTTTCGGATCCTCAACACTCTATTTAGGTACTTCCATTGACTATTTCTAAATCTGACAATGGCGGCGCATTCTCTAATGTACTGCAAAGTCCTGTTCCGTGAACCTTCGGTCACGACTCAATGTAGGTCCACACCCCATGTCTCTTTGACTCTTAGATGGTCGTCCGGCCACTTACTACAGTTTGCAGCATATATAGTGGCAATCCTCCTGCCTTCCTCCGTCCAACCAATCAGATCTCTGTAAAGCTCACATTCAGGAACCCTGCCTGGGAAACCTGGCCACAGTAACCTAAGGTTCCATAACATGGATTGCAGACGCTTCTCCAGCTTTTCCAAATTTTAACAACTGTTTGTTGTGGTACAGATCTTCTAATCTAGTGCACAGCCCTCAGATCCGCCTGTGGCTCAAGTTTCAGCTCTCTAAGCTCCAGATAGCACCACTGCTCTATCACTGCGTGGAACGGATAGACCTAAGCATCCTACATTACACCCAGTGCCACATGTCAATCATGTGCGCATCTAGATGGGTGAGACTCACCATTGTTCCTGGTTGTGACATAAATAGTTGATATAATGACCTACCTTTGCAAAATCTGCTCACTAGCTGTTTCTGATTATTATCTAACCAGACTACCCTAGGCTGCAGGTAGGCTGCTAAATAATAGTTCTCTAAGTCAGGTAGTGCAAGATCTCTCTTATCAAATGGTAGTTTAAGGTCTCGAGTTTAACTCCAAAGGATGTGATAATTCTGTCCCATTCCTTAAAATATCCCCTCAGGAAGTTTGCTGAAACAGGCCTAAAATGTATACAAATATCAGGACAAACTATCATTTTAATTAACATTGTCTTGTCTATCATTGACAATTGGAGGGGTGCCCTGAACTGCTCCGAACCTCTTAGTCCTGTAAGAACTCTACATATGTGTATCTTCTGCAGAAGGGGTTCACATACGGTTTGATACTCTGAACCCTGCAGATCCCATGGCCAGCGACTTGAGCTTTTGTGGCATCCTCCTGATCATCCTTTCGCTTTAAAGGAGTCCCCGATTGACCCCTTCTAGTAGTCGGCACAGATTGCGGTTACATGTGTTTTCTTTTTTTTATTTATTTTTATTTTTATTTATGGTATTTTCATATATACATACAGTGAACAGGGTGATTGGGCACAATTGTCTCCCTCTTTCTGTAGTGAGGAGATCCTCATAGTCCAGGAGACGGTGGTCATAGCTGTGGTTCTCACTCTTCCACAAACTCCAGGAGGTGCTCTTGGCAGATTGCTTAAAAGTCAGGTGGGAGTCTCTTCTAATGAAAGATGTCACAGAGATTATAAGATGTAAATTGATTGTAGAGGAATTACTTATGTTTCAAGTTACAGGTTCTATATAAATACCTCCACCAGGAGCGGCATCTTGTGGCTCAGGCCACTCTCTCCAACTAACATCGAAACCAGCCAGGTCCTCATCAACATTCCATTGCATCACACTCACACTGGCTGAGCGGCAGGCAACTGGGAACCATGGAGAGGATACATTCCAATAACCACAGGCTACAACAGAGTCCTCGTCCATGTCAGTAACACTGGGGGTTATGGAGGTTAAGTCATCTTCTTCACTTTGATGCCACATAGAAGGGCATCTCCTGCGACTCTTGTGCTAGTGTTTTCCAATACTGGAGCTTTATCCCATCAGGAAATTTACCAGAGATCCAGCAGGGGAATGGCATCGTCAAAGGCTGTTGTTGGAGGGTTTCCACTGGCAGAACTACTAAGCTACTATTTGAGTGACAAGGCATATCTTTGCCTGACATTACTGGTAATACAGAGATTGTAGAATCCAGTTCTACTTTGACTTTACGCTGGTCGCTTGTGTCACCAGCCTGCCCAGGGCCCGTCTTTCCACCGGAGGGCCCAAGCACTGCTGCAGCCATGTCGCTCCAGACCACCATTGGGCATCCCGAAACAGAGGGTGTTCTACTTAACTGGTTTCAGAGGGCATCTTTGGCTCAGAGCCGGCTACAAGCTGCACAGGGATAGCCTCCCTTTGCAGATCTGGGTATGACCTGACCGCCGGGTGGGGAGGGGGGGCGGGGTCAGAAATCACCAGCCATCATAGCAGGTTGGCGCGACCAGGTTGGCACATGATGTTGGCATATATGTACACCAATGTGAAGTATGTCAAAGGCAGTGTTTGCAATAGTTACATCCTGAGTGCAATGCATGTTCCATAAACCAGAGTCCAACAGTTGCATTTTTTTATACATTCCCATTACTATGCAGAGCGATTCCAACTCTAAAATGTTTAGAACGTGCATGCATAAAATAAGCACCCCGACATACATGTTCAATGAATCCACGCAAGATGGTTTCATAGAAAACACATGTATGTGCCCGATCATCCAACAAGCGTACAATCGAAATATTAAAGAAAAAAATGCACAGCAAGCAGGTGCACATTCATACTGAGTACACACAAACATGCATGCATTGAAAGTATTCACATGTTCAATACACTGATGCAGTTGATCACTTTACAAATAATTAGTGCATGCATGCAAAATAGATATGTGTCTATTAAATACATGCACAGAACATAGACAGTAGATTTGTACCCTGTAGACAAGTTTCAAGGACTACAATCTTGGCACGTGGCACACTTTTTCATTTATGCATGTTAAATAGAATATATATGTTTGACACATACATGTTGAGTGTCTAGACCATTTCGAACTCTAGGCTCGTTGCTTACATTTACGTTTAATGCATACATGTTCAAACGATAGTTATTTAGTCGACTCACAGTCAGTGGACATATTTGTTTAAGAAAAATGTTTTTTAGTCCACTAATGACTCAAGAAACATATTTTAAGTGGATTTATGCTTGTTTGACACCCAAGTGCCAGGGGGTAAACACTTTAGTGAGGTCCTGCAGCAGTGCATTGAGTTGGGTGAGGTTCAGCATGAACCAGCTGCAATAGGAGACCATGCCTAAGAAGCTTATGACCCCAGTGAAGTTGGTCGGTGCCAGTGCTGACTGGACGTCATGGACTTTGGAAGGGTCAGGGGCAACTCCCTTGGCATAGAAACGCTAACCCAAGAAATAAATCTCTTACTTGAGGAATTCACATTTCTCTTTGTGCAGGATGAGCTTGCAGTTTTGGAGGCAATTGAACACTGCTCTCAGTCTATGAAGGTGTTCCTCTGGTGTGGGTGTGTGGACAAGAATGTCATTGTTGACACTGAACACTGAAAACTACCTGCAGGCCAGCCAACGCTCCCCTGATAATGTCCTCAAACATTTCGGCGGCACTGGGTCCGCTGAATTTGTGGCCCGGGAGAGTGGAGAATGTTGTTACAAGCCAGGAATCAGGTGCTAGGAGAATCTGGTGGTAGCCGGACCTCAGGTCCATCTCTGAAAACTAGCGGGAGCCTGACAGTTATCCTACGATGTCGTCCACAATCAGGTTATGTGTCTCTATCTATTTATGACTATGTGCAGAATCCTCATATTCGTACCTCTCCAGGCTGCTTCGGCTTGCGTGCCACCATGATAGGTGAGACCCAGGACGTGGGACCCTCCACTCTCTCATTTATGTCCGGTGCCTCTAGCTTCGTTAGCTATGCCTCTACCTTTGGCTGTAGGTGGAACGCCAATGTGAAGTGATGCAGGGCGACGGGTGGGACTGACTGACTGTTGTGCAGGCAGACTGACCTAAATCACTGAACAAAAAGTCTACTGCCCGTTCATGGATCCTGAGAGCGAATTGGACTAACCCTAGGCCATGTGGCAGCTGATAAGTATGTAAGATCCGCCTCTGGTGACATACACCTTTGTTTTTATGGGCTATCCTTGGTGACTGATCATGGTGATAAAAGCACCTGCAAGCAAGAGGCATGTTGTGGTACTAAAAGTGTACACTCTGGTGGAGGTGGGCGAAGCGTTGGTGGAGACGACATCTTTAGATGTAGAGCTAAAGATAATATATTGTTCAACAGCCCTGTGTCCACAAAGGCCCTTAGTTGTTATCCTTGTATTGTAACCTAGCAGCGGGGGCACAACCGGCATGCCGAGAGTCGGCTGCACTGCATGTATAAGGTGCACGCTCCATTCTAATGCATTGTCATCCTTGTCGTTTTTCGTCTGCGAACACTGATTTCCAAGCAGTTGGTCATTTTCTTCTGGGGCCCTTTCGGCTGAGGTGTCGAGCAGCAGACCTTAGCATAGTGGTTCATCTTCCCACACATGGAATATTTTTTCCCTTTCACCGGGCATTCCCCTGAATGTAGGAGGGCACATGCGCACAGCCACACCACCGGCATGACCAGTTAATTTGAGCCATCTTTGCGTGGTCATGTTTGCCTCAGGGTGGCATGGCTCTAGCAACATGGTTTTCTAGTTTCATATTTATGGCACTCTGGAGCGTAGCCTCCATGTGGGCTGCCTGTGATTTGGACAACTCCTTTAGTCAGCACCAAAGTGAGGATGTCCGCTATGGTCATGTGGGGGACCTGGAGTATCTGATCTTGTAGCTTGGCAGAAGAGCAGCCGCAAATAAACTGGGCTTGGATTTTATCCTACTCGTCAGGCAAGGTGGTCGTGCTAGCCAGCTCCCTAAGCCTGGCATAAAATTCTTCCATGGGCTCTTCAGGCACTTGGCGAAAGAGTAAGCTCTTGTAATTCGGGTTCGCTAGAGGTTCAAAATAAGCCGACAATGCAGCTTTGAGCATGGCATATATGTAGGGCGGGCCTGCTTTGCCTGCTGTATTGGACAGTTTGTGAATGGTGGCCCCACCTAGGTGGAGAAGCATAGTCTGGCGTCTATCCACTTCCAGCCCCACAGCTGCGAATACATTTCAAGGGAATCAATCCAGGTTGCCCACTTTGAAAGGCTCGATCGTGGGTACGGAGGCCATAGGTGCGGCCACCTAGTTGAGTAGGGTGACAGGATGTTGAGACAACAACTTATTCGGAGGAAGCACTTGCCTGGAATGATGATGGGGACTGGCCATGTAGCAGTAGTGTCCACCTTGAATGAGGTCCAGGAGGTCAGAGTGAAGGTGTGCAGTCTATATGGGCCAGTAGCAGGTGTGGCGGTGACATAGACTAGGCCAGGACTGCATGGGCCCAAATTGCCTGCCTGCTGCCAGAAAGTATGAGATGTAGCCAGGAAGACACAAGACGCGAAGGTCATCCACCCTCAGCAACAAGTGCCCTAGATGTAGCCCTCACTTCCAGCATTACCCAGCCCACTGCATGGTGCAGGAGAAAAGGTGATTGGGTGTACCAAGACAGGAGCCCGGCGTGGAGCTCTTGGGCAGTGAGTCTAAAAGTGTGCTCAACTAGAACGTGGTGCAGGGGAGGTGAGTGATTGGCCTGGCTGTAGAGTAGACCAGTAGGCTACCATCGAGCTGATCCACATGAGGGCAGGGCAGCACCGCACTCTGCGGTTGCCGGAAGGCTTGCTCTTGTGAGAGCTGGCGCATAGCCAAGTGTAGCATGGCCCGGCACTGTAGGCCAGCGATGCGAGGGTGGGAGACACCGACCTCATTACCCATTAAACTGTCTCCACGGGCGGGCCCCATGACTAGGCCGCTCTACGGCGCTGTGCGTGGTGTGGGCTGTGCAGCTAAAAAATACAGCGGCACACTCATGGTCTTCTGTTGCGGAACTGAAACTCCCCAGCTCCGCCCATCTATTTATATGGCAGAAGCCGGGACCTCTTAATGTAACACCCTTCGGCCAATAATGTTACAGTGCCTACTTTTCCTCACTCATTACTAAGCCTGGGCGGAGTTCGCGGAGTTCTGCTACGCGGAACTTTACTTAGTGCAAAAAAAATCTGCTGCGCTATGCGGAGCTCCGCAAGTGGTGGAGTGCGTTGGATAAATGCTGTTTGCATTGATTTTCAGTGCCAGGTGCTTGTCTGCAATGTGCAATCATCGCGAATGGCACCATGCACAGCGCAAGCGGGCGCTGCTTCCTTTCTGCCACTCAAGTAGATTTTTACTTGAGTGGCAGCTTTCTCAATGCGAACGGACAGTTTCTCAACGCGAGCAGTCGCGAGCATATGCGACCACTTGCAATGAGTAATCTGACCGCCTGCATTGAGAAATCTCGTCGGGAAGTTGATTTTCGACGCTCGCTCTCGCCAACTTGATGTTGACGATCGCGAACGATGAAAAATCTCGCTGGGAAGTTGATTTTCAGTGCTCGACAACTTGACGTTGACGAACGCGAGCAAGGAAAAAACCTCCAGTTTTTCGGAACTCCACGAGCTCCGCGTAACGCGGAGTTCGGAAAGCTCCGCATACTCCACGAGCAGAGCGAAGTTCCCCGCCCAGACTTACTCGTAACCTGAGAATGCATTACATCACGTTGAGTTCACTTACGTAAACAACACATTGCCTGAAACCTGCTAGGTCCTGCTTATGATGGGACTGGGACACTGCTTAGGAAAGCAGCGCTACAGTTTTTTTTTGAAACATTTTAATATTTCATGAAATAACACGATTTCTAATGAAAATAAATTAACTCTTGAGAAATAATTTACTTAAATGTTGGCTCGGCTGACAATAACCCAATAGTGGTTTGTGGCATCTGAGAGGGATTTGCTAGATTGAAATTTCTCCTTTCGTTATTTGGGATCTTTTGTACATTTTCCCACATTCTCCTGCACTAGCCAGGGCCAGGGATTACCGTCTCTTGCTGTTAGACATCATATAAGTTAGATTAGCTACCACTTCAGATGCACTCAAGAAATAACCTCTCATAACTGAAAATAAAATGTTATTTTCGTTATTCCCACTGATAAATGTTTCTAAAGGCTATATGTTACAGAACTGATTTAGGTTGGTCCTCCTTTCAAATGTTCTGACTGCCTGATCTCTAAACACAACCTTTTCGTAAAGATACTCCACACAGCAGGTAGACATCATCCTGGAGCACTCACAACAGAGGCAGAAAGAGGTGTGAGGTTTTTGCAATTCCTTAGAATTAGCCAATATGAAAGCATGATCAAGAAAGACAAAATACTGGGCCTCACCTAAAGAGCCCCCTTCATGTTGCAGGGCAGAATGTGCAGTTTCACCCATCACAATATATAAAAAATGCGTGCTTCAGGGAGTCTAACCATCAGCCGCTTGCTAAAAAGGTCTTCATTGATTTTGTCAAGGGATCTTTCACCAAACACTTCACCTCATTGTCCAGATCTCCACCCTTAGCCACAATGCATGAAATACACTTCCACTGTCTGAGGAAGCTGTCCTCGCCCTCTTCCTTGTGCCATGTCAGATCAGAGGCCCCCTAAATAGATCCCACTGTGCTTTATAATTAATACTGTGAGCAAAATGTGAGGCTGAACATCAATAGAAATCAAATTCTGGATTTGCAGAATCTTCTTTCAGTATTTGGGTCTAGTCGTTTCTTTATGCATCTATCTTGTGGCTGATCAGCTCTGCTTTCTGAATTAATGGTCTAGTGGTAACCTAGCATTGGACAGTTTGCTCTCTCTAATTTAGCACAATATAGCACTGTCTCCACATGAAAACAATGTTTCTTTCTACAGTCTTGTAACCTCACAGTGCACGATATCTCAAAAAACGTCCTCTATATTCCTGAAATCCTGCATGAAAAACTGATCTTTACTAAAAACGTCTGATGTTCACCTATTCTTTTTTACTATTAAATGGCTCTTGCCCTCTTTTCCAATCTCTGAATGCTTATTCTGCCTGAGCACAGCCATCTCTAAGTCACATGCATTTGAAAGCACTGAGAACATTGCACTGGATTCCAATCAAGGGAAGGGTAATGTTCAAAGCCCTGTGTACTGGCCATCGGATTCTACAAGGGAAAGGGTCTTCATATCTACACAAACTGATTACCCCGTACCATCCATCCCGACAGCTCAGGTCCAGCAGGATAGGACAGGTCCTAGTTCCTAATTTCAAAAGAGTGCGAATGGGAGGACACTCCTTTCGCGTTCTAGCAGCCCAACAATGGAATAGACTGCCGGTGAATCTCTGGTTGGAGAGATCAGAGGCAGTTTTCCGCAAAGGACTGAAAACGCATTTATTTCCCAAGGAGTAGGCAAGGAGTTGGTAGGGTAAGGTAGGATTGTGAGGAAGACGCAAGCAACTGTAGGTGAAGCGCTAGGGCTTTACGATGGCTTCTACAGCGCGGGGACACACCAGTATGGTGTAACCAGGCGCTTTACAAATTCAGTTATTATATTATTATTATATTTAATAATGTATTCGTGCAAATTGCCCCCAACTCATTTTGAAGATCATAACCTCTCCTTTTTTGGAAAATGATACTTCTGCAACCTATCACGAGCTCATCTGCTCTACCTCCACTACTACCCCCACCAAACAAAGGCATGATCTCAAATATCTGCCTTTCCCAATGATGATGACACACAAGACAAATCCCAACAATCAACAATAACCAATAAGCACTAACCTTGGGTTCCGGAGCAGCGTGCTACCCTGCGTACAGCACTTCAACGCCAAGTCAGGGATAGTAAGCGCAATATAAATGCAGTTACGATAGAGCGCAATACAATATATTCAATTCAAGCATGCCACCATCAGTGGTAGTCATGCAGATTTCCAAGCACTTAAGATTTTCAAATTCTTCAAGGGGTACTATTCTTGACATAGCATCATTTATAAGTAGGTCTGAGTTCTCCACAAATCTGCATAGTGCCCCTAGCATATTTGCTACTGACACCTATGGCTAAGATAAATTCATGGCTCATCTGTGTTGACTGAAACACCATATGCTGTATTCCAGATCTCAATTCCCCACTCCAGAAGGTCTGTAAGCAATAAATCTGTGAGGGGTTCAATAGTGAGGGTAAAAAGGTGGGGGGGCAATGGTCATCAATCTCTAGTGCTCTGCGTAAGACCCAGCTTTCAGATACTACCATACCCATTCTGCCCCAGGCCACAGGGGCATAGTTTAGAACTTTAATCCATGTTATAAATACTAGTCCAGAGTTGATTTTTCCCAACTCTTCGGAGAGTATCTCCCAACCTACTATCTTGGAATCTTTCTCTGTGTCTAAGGCAGCAGCCACGGGACAGGTAATTAAGAAGACAGTTGGCCGCTGACCATTTATCTAAATTCTGGGTCATGGCTTCAGCGCTGAGTCCCCACATTAGCATTTGGGGGGGCACTGTGGTCATGTTTAATGCCATGGTGAGGGTGGAGTGGTGACACACGGTTCTGACCAGAAACTCAGGTGGCTCACAGAAGTCCACAAATGCTTCATTAGAAAATATGTTTATTATGCTCTGGAACCCATGTGAGAAAGAGTAAATAGGGAATGCCAACATCTGAGTCTGTCGCACTCTCCAGATATCAGTCAAACAGAACCTTGAGAGTACCACTGCAGCGATGTTGTGCCCCCACTGTGCATCAGAGGGGCCATATCCCTGTGTGTGAGTACAGTATCTTAGTTATGCTTGATCTAACTACCACTCCAGCCTCTCATCCATTCCGCAAATCCTCACATGTCAACCAATCAGATCAAGTCTAGCACTTCATGAAAACTGCATCCATTCCCTTCCCGGGCTTGTCAGAGAATCCGACAATTTAGTTCCCAGAGTTCCAGCCCTGCTCATAAAAACAATTATGGTTCCAGGAAAACCCCCATCCAAAGGGTTCCACTGACCTCCTGTCAGCCTCTCACCCACCTAACCTAGTCTCCACCTGACACATCACCGAACTTCATAAACATTCTTAGTGACAGTATCAAGCGTGCCCTTTGTTGCACTCACTCAGTCCAACTTCTTCTGGAGATCAACCCAGATCCGGTACATCTCCATCAACCAACTGTGCATCAAGTCTTGGCTAGATGACTGCCCTCGAGCTTTGTATGGTGCTCAACAGAGCTGACAGGAAAGTGTTGTAAGTGCTGTCTTATCTTATTTTTTGTTACTTAATAAATCCAACTTAACTACTGGAAGACATGTCCTGCTGCCTACTTAATTTGTTTACAACAGAAAGGCTCCATGGTTGATACCAGCAGGTGATTTGTCAGTCTGTGGTTTTTATGTTTGTTCCCCATAGTCGCTATGTATTGGGCAAGGCTGCTGGCCTGTGACAGTGTGCCAGATTTGTTCTTAACCAAAGTGACGACCTGGTAACTCAAAGGGTATTCAGAAAACTACCCTATTTGCAGGGCTCGAGTCGGGGTACCACGCGGGTGGACGGCGTCCCCCCACTTATTTTACCGTGGGGGACGCCGTTCTCCCTGTCAAACAGCTGGACTTCACTCTTAGGCCTCTGAGACGAGATCGGAGCGCACCTTTCGTGACGTCACTTCCTGTTGTGATGTCACTTCCGATGACAGCGTCCCCCCACTTCTCTTTTTAGGACTCATGCCCTGCCTATTTGTATCTTCGAATCCCACAGGCCAGTCACTTTCTGTACTTCCATCTGTGTAGTGGGCAAAAAGCAACATTTAATCTGAGGGGGTTCTGCAGGGTGGATTTCAGTTTGGTTACCTCGTGGAAATGAGTGTGCCTTGCTCTTGAAGTTCTGCCACTTCGCAATAATCATACCTCCAAGTGCAGACGCTCCTATTCTCATTTTTTGCAGCCAGTCGGCCCAATGCGAGCTCCTCCATGACACCTTGAACTCCTGTTTAAGGCCACTTATGTTTCTTGACCCCTCAGAGGTGTCATTGGTTGGAAACGGGGTTGGATTGGCCTATTTGGCAACCAGGCAGTGGCCGATGGGCTGGTCTAACAGGTCAGTGGATGGGCCCATTTACGGGCTGTTTGTCGGCCTGTTTTATTGTCTGCTGGGCTTGATTTTACTGCTGATTTTTACAAGCAAAAACAAACTTTACCTGCAGCAAGCTCAAATCCATGCAGCCCTCCACATCTTACATACACTCCTACAGTGTGTCCTTACATGTTCAAAACTGCCCTAATTTATAGCTATTTAATTCACTAATGGGGAGGCAACTTTTATTTTGGTGCCCAGGACTATATTCTGTCCCAGTCCAACCCTGGGTGGAATATTATCAATGCTAAAATGCAAAGGCCTAAACTGATTCACCTCAGAAGTGTTTGGCTTTCGGTGCTCCATTCTAGGCTTGTGTGGAAGTAATTCTAATTTTTATGACATTTTCCCTGACCTCACCTCTCTGAGATTTACCTTTGTTTGACCACTCTTTTCAATCCATTCTGAATTGTATACAATATGTAGACGTAACAGTTATTCTAATAGATTGTAATTTGTGAATAGGCCCAACATTATCTTGTTTTTCAATGTAATGTCTGCTGTCATATTCAGTCGATTAAAAAAAATAAAACTTTATAAATTATAATGAATCTACTTCATTATATTTTTAAGTGGTATTTATATGGGTTTGATAACACTGATTTAATTTTAGTGATCTATTGAAAGCTGCACGTGTGCAAACCATTTCTAAAGTTCCAAATTTCTCTTTTTTGCATGTATATTTTTAAAAGAAATGAAAGAGACCAAATAAAATGGTAAATTTGCACTTCTGTGGTCCAATTGTATTGTGCACCAACAGAGATTCCTCGGTGCATGCTATTTTAGGTTCTAGCACTATTACAAATTTAAGTACTGCAAATTGTTCCTACTGATATGTCAATAAGCCAACAGCTCTGGTTTGCAATTTTGTATATTTTGATTTTTCTTATATATATAGGTCAAGAACTCCAAGTCTGTTATTTACTTGAAAAGCCACGGTTTGCTGAAAGGGACCGCATGGAACCATTTATATAAAAGGAATTGTCCAGTTTGTCAACTTTAATTATCCACAGTACGACCGCTGACGTGCAGAGCTCTCTCTCATCTTTACCAAATCTGTACATGTGTAGGTTATAGTGTCCAGATATGTAGTTTACATTCTGGGACCCGCAGTCCTTGCTTTATTGTGGAATAAACTTTACCCAAAGATCCAGAATGAGAAAATAACCTGGACTGTACGAGCTACTCACGAGGGGACCTTATAATCTTGAGAAAGCTGAGAGAGTGAACCATAAAAAACCCCTCCTGATAGGCAGACAAAAGTGTTAAAGTGTCTTGGCTGTGTTTGGTGACGTGTGGGATTTCAGTAAAAATTAGGAATTTGAGAAACACAAGGAAATCCTCACAATTACATGATGTGCGGTGCATGGTTCCAAAAAATATTCAATTTTCGAGCCTTTGGTAATCATGCCAGCCAATGCTGTACAAAATATGCTCTCTGTAATGCATTGTTCAGCATCTCTAACGCGCCGTGCCTTCCTCCCTTGAAAAGGAGCTGATGTAGAACGCTGCGAACGCGCTCAAGTCCCAAGGCGGAAGTGTGCCTGGGAGTGTCAGGCAACCAATGGCCTGCTCCTCCTTGGCCTGCTTCCCGCCTCCCCTCAGACCGGGGCTGATGGGAGGCAGCTGCTGATTGTTTAAACACGGGCGCCGTTGCCTGGCAACCCGACGGGGCTCATTACCGAAGCCAGACTGATTAACAAAACAGGGTATGAAAGTGGACTGGATTAATTATTTAATTAACTAATTGATGATCAACTTCTTTTTAATTATTCACTTAATTAAAGAAGTGTAACTACAACACTGCCCTTTATCAAGAGTGTTGATATCCAGAGGAGATTTCACAGGCAGACATTGAACATTTTGCAGCAGCTGCAACAAAGCTTGAAGTTTGAACCTGTGTGCGTTGCAATCTGTGCAAGAAATGTTTTACTAGTTTTTATTTCAAATACCAATTTGGAGGTGGGTACAAGAGCAGAGGAGTAGATAGAAGGAAAACGAAGTAAACCAGTTAGTGTCACTCTATTTTGTGCAGTGCATCAAACAATAGTGCAATTGACTTCTTGTTGCTTTCGGGGGAGGGGAAACAGAATGCAATAAGGCAAATAGTTCCATTTAAACCAATTTCGTTTGCCATGCACCACTGGCAGTAATGTTATGAGTGTGTCACAGTGTTGTTGATTTTTTATGAGTTTTATGTGTCATTGTCAGATCCTACAATTTGTTTATGTCTGATTTAGGTGAGTGCTGAGATTCAGGAAAATTAACTGTACTCTATATGTACCATATTGTTGATATACTTTGACTTACACGCTTGGAGCTGGAAATCTTAGCTTCCATTAAAAAATAAAAATACTCATATGTGTTTACAAGCAAGCATACATTTCCTGGTTGGAAACTAAAGGCCCGAGCCACAAATTGCATTTTGTAGTACATACAGTAATGCTACAGTAGCTACTTACCACACAATGCATTTCACAAACCTACAAGTGTGCGTCTCCACCTCTATTTTCTATGGGGAGATCCTTACACATAAAAGTTCATTACTTAGTAGTAAAAGTGAGAGTGGCCAGGATCAGAGGAATGGCTGGAAAAAGCCAGAGGAGTGACTGGAAAAAAGGGGACTACTTACTACAAATGCGAGGGGTTTAGGGTGTAGTAAGAAGTCGTGTAGGGAGGGGGTAATAATAATAATAATAATAAGGTAGTTTATAGAGCGCCTGGTTACGCCATCCCGGCGTGTCCCCGCGCTGTGGAGATCAAAACCCGCCAAATACCATCCGCGAAACACCTTTCCGTATAAAATGCGCCCCTAAATAGTAAACAGATAAGTTTTAAGGAGATTTCTGAACTTGGCCTCGGACCTTTCCAGTCTGAGACCCACCGGGAGTTTATTCCAACTGTGAGCCTCTGAAAGAACGTCCCCCCATTCTGGCCTTCTCGATCCGAGGGATTTCAAGCCGCCCTGTCCCACCTGAGCGTAGCGCTCTGCCTGGCACATACCACGTAACCAGGTCACCCAGGTAAGAAGGGGCCCTGTGCCAGACAATACGATGGCATATTAGGAGGGATTTAAACAGGACTCTCTTCCTAACTGGTAGCCAGTGAAGTGCCGCAAGTGCAGGCTTAGAAGCTGCTCTTCTAGGAAGTCTTAGTAAGCCCATTGCTATTCACAAACTGCACTTCTACATTCATTACAGCCAAAATACCCAAAACAGTAGTAACTGCACTCCAGTTCATATATGTATATACATAAATACAAAGTTAAATATTATTTTATGATAAAATGTTTTGATAACTTTTTTAAAATTTAGAAATGAATGGGATTTAATTAAAAAAAACATTATTTTTTCTTGATTCCATAAACAATTTCTTGTCATCTATTGATAATTTAATATAAGCATAGGTAAACATTTTACTTTAGGTGGGGCTTTTTAAATATATCTTTCATATTTTTAATTGCAAGTTAATACATTTAAATGATTAAGTATGTATTTAAAAGTTGCTTACAGTGCAGTAGCATCTCTACATTTTTACTCTATTTATATTTATAATCAATACTTCTATAAAATACATATATAAAAGTAATCTAAATGAATATTTAACATACATATATTTTTACTACTTCTGTTTAAATGTTTTTAATTTAACATTAATTGCTTTCGAGTTCTATTTTAAGTCCCTGCTTCCAATATTTTCTATTGGAAGGTGTTGCAGTACCAGTGGTCGGCCATGTGTGGTGCTGGACTTACTCCAGGGTCTTTTTTAGCCATGCCCTTGTCAATGTGGATCCACCTTCTGTTGCACGGTGTGGAGACATGCAAACCTATACAGAGTAGTAGTTGGAAATGGTAAATAGGTAACGTATTCTGTATAGACCTAGTGCTGAGTCTCATGCTCTGCAGGCAGAGACTCTCTCTTGTCACAGACAAACTCTATCCTGTACAGATATTGTATGAGTGTAGTTGGAATGAGATTGGATGAAGTGGTATGATTGAAGTGTGATTGTTTTTGTCTAATTTAATCCAGGGGTGTTTTGCTATATATGCTTGTTTTGTAATTTGATTTCATATTTGATTTTCTATGATTATGGTTTAAAAGAAATGTATCTATGATTGCATAAATTAAGGATTATTTATGTGGATGTTTTTACCAAACACTTGAAGAAATAATATGATAAAAAGAGAAAAAAATCTTCTTGATAAAAAGAAATTAAATGTTTTGATAAAATTAAAAAGAATTATGAGATGATCCTTTTTGTCACTGTTGTATTTTAGAAGTGTACTAGCAGCCCGCCCCAGCGTTGCCTGGGGGCAATAAGGCTTCAGGGCAAACCGCCCGCCCAGGCCCCCGCCCGCCCCGACATTGTCCGTGCATTCCCATGCACGGACACGGACCAGGCCCCCCTCCCGCCCCGACTCACTCCTGCCCCCCTCCCGCCCGACTCACTCGCGCCCCCCCCTCCCGCCCGACTCACTCGCGCCCCCCCTCCCGCCTGACTCACTCGCGCCCCCCTACCGCCCGACTCACTCGCGCTCAGACATTTTCCTTTACTGCTGCCTCTTCCAGCTGATAGCACTGCGAAGGTCCTTCTTGCCTCCCCCTGCATCACACAGTCTCGCACTGAACTTTCCCTTTCCTTACCTGTGCCGCCGCTCCTCACTGCACAGCCGCTCGTCACTACACCGCCGCTCCTCCTTTGTCGTCATCACGCACGTCGCGTCGTGGTCATCACGCACGTCGCGTCGCGGCCAGCGCTAGGTCCCGGCCAGCGCTACTTTCAGGGGACTACTTTGTTTTCAAACTTAATTTTTTTAATTTACTTTTTTATTTTTATTTATATAGCCTATGTCCATCTACACACCCTCACATTTTCATAGATGTATCGGGTGTGTAGATTGGCGCTGTGGTTCCCGAGTTTACCTGGCCAAAAGGTGCAAGTTCTCTCTTTATAATAGTAGTATAGAGTATAGATATATAAATGTTATACTTTTTGTCTGGGATAGGAACAACGAAGCATAAATTGTTCAATTGCGGTTTTTTGATAACTGTAATGACCTTACATAAAATATAAATGTTATACTTTTTGTCTGGGATAGGAACAACGAAGCATAAATTGTTCAATTGCGGTTTTTTGATAACTGTAATGACCTTACATAAAAAAAAAGCCATTAGTGGTTGCCTTCACTGAGTTTCATCTTAATTACAATAGCACTTTGAACAGGATGTCTTTTTTAAACTTATACCGTATGCTAGGTGTGGAGATCATATTCTGCTTATTTGCACATGGGTCTTATTACTTTTTAATTTTAATCTGCACTTGCACAGTGATCCTTATCCTTTAAAAGGTTGTAAAATGCAGGTAGTAATTCTTGTTTTTTTCGTATTTTATACTTGTAAAGTTAGTCTAGTGAACCGGTATAAGAGAGAGAGTAAGATGTCCTTTGATGTGCAAGGCTGTTTCGAGGTGGGAGCCTCAAACTCTGAGAGCCTCGATAGAACGGAGCCAGGTGAGAGCCTCGAGCAGGGGTGAGAGCCCCGGCAGTGGTGAGAGTGGAGGAGCATCGGACCCCGGTGAGAGCCTCGGGACTGTGGTGAGAGCCTTGGAAGGGGAGGGACAAACGCCTCCTGAGCACCAACCTGTTCCGTCGGAATCTCTACGAGGAGGGTGACCAGCGGAGAGTGAAATGCAACCGCTGAAGTTGCCAGAGCTGTGGGGAGCCGCGGGACGCCACCGGAGCTAAGGGAGCCACGAGAGACCGCGGGAAACCGGGAAATTGCCGGAGCTTCGCCGGAGTAGCACAGAGGATAAGGAGAGACTGTGCAGCCGGGGGCTGCCGGAGTGAAGCGGGAGACAGAAGGCAGGGGGCACGGGAGCAGGAGAGAAGCTTTGTAGCAGAGGCAGGAAGCGGAGCTGGTGGAAGCGGAGTGTCTTTGCAACATGAAGTTTGATTGAGCTGAGAGACGTGGTCTGTGCTGAAGTACTCTCTTGTAAGAGGTTATGTTTGCGTGTTCTTGAAGGATTCTGGGAAGGCTGCCTGCGCCGTGCTGTTAACGGTGTATTACTCGTTTTTGGATTTGCGAAAAAAACTACTGACTAGCGAGCTTGTGAATCAATCCTTGCCTGTGAACTGGTTTGTGACGACAGAACGCGGTGGCGTGCTATATTGTTTAATCACTGAAGGCAAGTCACCGCTCCTCCCGCCTGTCGTCATCACGCAGGTGTAGGTCACTGTCAGCGCTACGTCGCGGCCGGCGCTTGTTTTAGGGGACTACTTTGTTTTTAAACTTTAATTTTTTAATTTACGTTTTTTTTAAATTTTGTGCAGCCTATGTCCATCTACACACCTTGAGGATTACAACAATGTATTGGGTGTGTGGATTGGCGCTGTGGTTCCTGAGTTTACCTTGCCAAAAGGTGTCTGTTCTCTCTTTATAATAGTAGTATAGATTAAAAAATTGTTGGAAGGCGGAGACCCCAGGGGTCAAGAAGACTCTCCTAACCACCTGGAACCTCCTCTCCCACAATCACTGCCGAGTCTTATCGAGGGGGAGTCCCCGCCAAGGAGGACTGATCGTACACACCGTTGACACACCACACTTATGAACGGACACCACACCGTGATTCTTTATCAGAAAAAGACTTTATCAAGATTAAAAGTAGGGAGCAATACACAGCAATCGAGGGATCGCGAAAGTCTCGTAACGAGGGATCGGGGAAGCGGGACAGTCTTAGGAGGCCAGCTGGCATGCCACGCACCCTGTGGCCGGGGTGGCCAAACATGGAGTCTGATGGTCACGTGCACGGGTGCAGGCACACGGTCGGGGGATCGTCTCAGGTCCGGGGTAGGAGTGTCATGTACGGTTCTGGGTGGAAGGGAATCAGTTCCACCCATAGTTCTGGAGCTGCGGAGATCAGCGAGGACCACGCCACGAGGCTGGGTCCAACAAAAATACAGGAACTATGTCAGATGTAAAGGTATGATGGTCTATGAGGGAAATATTTATATTGTTGGTCTCTCTTTTGCTGCCATCAATCCTGCAGAATAACCATGCGATCTAACAAAGAGACAAGGATAATTCTCCAACCACACTGATCACTGTTATCAACCTTTGAAAATTATGGGCAGACCCACCAGTCAGGATATAATAGTCTTTCTTTAGAAGTCACATCTCTACTGTGCCCAGATAACAGAGATGTGGAGGGACACTACTACTGTGAGGAGGAAATAAAATAGTCACAAACAAATCTCATTTAGCAAATACCAACATGGAAGCAATTCGGCCTTAGTATGGATCTGTGAGGGAACTAACAGTGCTGGGGGTTGCATTACAACACAAGATGAGTTAAATGTCACAGTAAATACAGGAACAGAGCACAGAGAGGCAAGATAAACATAAAAGGCACAAATGCTAGATAAACAAATCTTTCCTGGCTCTTCATTGAAGTTAATGCTTCTTTTTAATAGTTCCTCAACCACAGATGTGTGATACAAAGAAGATGCAGCCAAGGCGTTTCACCCTGAATAGGTTCTTCATCAGGGAAATAATGAGCTATAAAGTGGTATAAAAAACTCAGTCAATTCGTAGAACATCCCTGAAGGCCCAAATTAATGATGCATGAATCACAGATTAGAAAAAGCGCATCCACCTCCAGGTCTTCAGGTCCATACAAAAAGTAGCATGTTCACTATGATAGGTGAAACGGCTATAAATAAGTCGTCTCAATTCAATTTGCACATTGTGCATGATTCAGAAGATGTGGTATCAGTCCATCCACCGCGAATAAAGGCTAGGACTTTCACAGTAAAAATCGTCCCACCGCTTTTTGCGAACAGAAATGTAGAAGAGATGGTAGTCCTAGGAAAAACAGCATTAATCTAGTGGAGAAAAAGTAGTCTAAAGAATTTTCACCTGACGGGAAGAACCTGACGGGAAGAATCTGGAACAACATCCATCAGGACTGATGTTGCTCCAATTCAAAAAACTTTGTAAAACTCTTCCCTTAAAAAATGCTAAATCACAGTCATCAATCATCATCATTATGCTTGTCTTTTACCCTGTACAATGCTTCACTCTTTTTGGCTAGATTCAATAAAGAAACGCCACATAGATATTACTTACTGGCATTTGCTACTAGGTAGTTATGGTAAGGACCTAGTTTCCATCGGAAAAACATTTTTTGTTTTGCTTTGACCTTGACAAAATTTGACGACTCTTCAGGAATTTTTCAAAACTAGTTTGCCAGTCACTTCAGCTGCTGTATGGAAAGTTTTGGGGGTGCTCGGCAAGCTGCGGCTGAGAAAAAAGGGGGTCCCAAAACAATTTTTTCCCACGCAATTTCCTATCGGGATTCTAGACACGACTACAGCCCTAATCACTCAACGGAAATACTCCAAATTTGGCAAAAGATATATCTTAGTCCAGAAAGAATGCTTTTTGTAATTAAATGTAAATCTGTTCAGAAGTTTTGTAAATCTTAAAGTAAAAAAAAGTATGTATATTTAGAGACGCACATCCACCTTGGATCTGGGTGGATTCACGGATCCACGCACCAACAGCATTGCTGTGTTTGGCTGGCTGCAACCTTACGGGAAAGTTGGAATGCCATTTTGTGCATCAGGACACGGTTCCCAGGGGGGGAAATAAAATGTAAAAGTGATAGAAGAGGACAGGGTAGAGGTACACTGACCCCATGAGACTGACGTAGGGGTCTCAGAGGGACCCCTCATGGGGAAGAAATTGTCCCAATTTTTTTTCAGTGCGTGAGGATCTGCGGATTCTTCTGGATCCCTGCGGATCCAGACCCCAATTAAAAAAAAACATACACCCACTCACAGACCAACACCTACTCACACACTCACACGCCAACTTACCCACACAACCACTCAAATATCCACTTACCCACCCATGCAGCCACTCACACACACTCACAGACCCACAAAACCACTCAGACACCCACTCACAGATGGAAAACAGCCACTCACGCAACCACTTACACAACCACTCACTCACCCACTCACACACCCATACAGCCACTCACACATCCCATCACAAACCCCCAAACCACACCCACACCCACTTGCACACCAAGACAACCCCTCAGAGAACAAACCACACACCCATACAGCCACTCACACACCCACTAATAGACCCACAAACCACTCAAACACCCACATAGCCACTCAAGCACCTATTCACACACCCAAACAGCCACTCCCACACCCACATACACACTCGCACAGTCACTCACACATCCACCCACACTACCATATAGTTACTCACACACAGGCAGTGATACACTTATAGAAATTGCAATAGCGTATGTTTGTATTAATGTGTTGTTGTTTTAGTATTGAATGTGTGCAATATACCAAGCAGACCCCTTATGTGTCTGAGGATTCCTGAGAAGATAATCAGAGGTGCACTCGCTTATTCAATATACTATACTACTGCTTGAACAATTTACTCCAAGCATGGGCGCAAAATCCTTTCCGCTCGCGGATTTTGTGGATTTTCGGCAAATTCGCGATCCGCGAATTCCCGCGAATTTGCCAAAAATCCGCGAATCCGCGAGCGGAACGGATCCGGGGGCAAAAGTTCAAGCTTCAAGTTTGTAACTATATTAGAACGGCGCCCGCAAGCTGCCAGCACCATTCTAAAATAGTTACTAAGTTAGCTTCAACAGGAAGCACTAATAGATAAAATGCAGGTGCTCGAGCACCTGCTTTATTTTATCTATTAGTGCTTCCTGATGAAGCAAACTTAGTAACTATTTTAGAATGGCGCTGGCAGCTTGCTGGCGCCATTCTAAAATAAAACAGGAGTGGGGCAGAGGGCAGAAGGTCACAGAGTGGGGCAGAGGGCAGAAGGGCACAGCAACGAGTGGGGCAGAGGACAGGACACAACAACGAGTGGGGCAGAGGGCAGAAGGGCACAACAACGAATGGGGCACGGGGCAGAATGGCACAAAAACGAGTGGGGCAGAGGGCAGAAGGGCACAAAGAATGAGAGGGTGGCAGTGATGAACCAGAGGGCGCATTGCGGTCTCGCACAAAAAAACACAGCGAACAAGCAAAGCGCCCCGCGAACACGCCAAGCGCCCCGCGAACACGCAAAAATAAAAAAATCTGCAAATTCGCACAAATTCGCGAATTTTGCAGATCGCGAATTCGCAAATCCGCAAAGTCGCGGATCGCGAATTCGCAAAATTCGCCCATGCTTAATTTACTCCAAGGGTGCTACATTACAGAATTGTGTTGGCTACACAATATGTATGTGAAACAGAAAGAACAGTAGTTGAGGAACTACTAGTAGTAGTAATACATTCTACTGATTATTAAAAATGAAACAAAAAAAATCCCACTTGGGATGGGCTATATTGGCACCTTACTAACCACTTCAAGAGAAAGGGAGGCTGTGAGAAATGTCTACTCTCAGAGGAGCTGCTGGCAGATGGAGGGAGGGGGTGGATTTATCAATTGAAACTGCTATTAGCTGTATTGTCTGGCTTAACACAAACTGATCACTTCCTCAGCAAGTGGTTTTGCAGGTCCAAGCAATGCTGATAACATTGCATCCCAGAAGGGGCCTGGCTTTTGTCTTATCCTCAATCGACCTTGCTTAGACAAGTCGACGTTAACATGCTGCCTGTATTTCAAACTTTCTCATGGAGGTCGCTCCTTGCGTTGGGCTCTGTCTCATTTCAACCAATTATAGCAAGCCGTTCAACCAATTAAAAGCAAACTACAAGAATTATAACTAGCTGCATGTGGCGCTATAAAATAAACAGCTTAATTAACGCAGCTCTAAGAGGGATTGTCTGATTAAATGTTTAACTAACACAACTATTATTCCTTTGCAATGGTGCAAAGTTATATGTGCAATAATGAGTGGTTTTATCACAGTCCCTTAATACATGGCTTGTCATTTTTACTACTTTTTGAGAGACTGTGCAGACAAACCATGAGACAATGCTTTGCATTGTTATTCACTCTGAAAGGGCCACCTGCCACGTGCTCGGCAGTCGGACGCCATTTCTACCAAAAAGTAGAATTACAAACCGCTCCTTGTTGACAATATATTAACTGGCTGCCCATGGTCATACAATTAATAATAATGTGTTTACTGTTAGTACTGTAATTAACAGCCTAGAAGCCCATGTCACGTAGATCACCTGCAGTGTTGGCTTGTAAGCCAACAGCAATTTGCATGCTGAGACTTTGAGATGATACCGGAAAGGCTAAAAGTGAAACTACGTGTCCCAGAATGAACCCTGCTGTTGGTTGAAAAGCAAAGACTGGTGAAAAAGTGTCTGCCACTTAGCAGCTATGCTATAGTTGTCCTTATTAGTACATCAGGAAATAACCATGGTGTCCTGAGGTGTATGGTTGACAGAGCCTGTCTCCTCCTCCGATGAGATTCTCCCATGATCCCCGCAAGATACTGGTGGGCACCCATTGGGGTTAGTTGAGCCCCCAGATAGGAGAGATGGGCCCTATTGCCTGATTGGAACTGGTGGATGAAGCTGTCTTCTGAATGTTTTCCTACCTCCTTGATAGGCCTTGTAAAAATGGTGTGGCAAGTACATCCATCTGATTTCTTCATGGCAGAGCATAGGCACAGGCAAGGGTGCCACTATCTGGACGGCATTACACTCACCTCAACACAGTTTTCGAACTGGCAGCAAGTTGGTGCCTGGTTGTAATGCTGCCTCTCTCTGCCAAGGTCAAAATCAGGGCCTAACTCCTATAAAGCCATTCAAAAGCATATCTCGGCAACAGAAGGTGCTAGAATCTTCAGGACTGCTTCATTTAGCAGACATGTATGCACCCTCTTACACACAAAGACATAGCTCCGATTGGATATTGATGTTTCTTGTGTGAGGTTACATAGGGACCTTGTAGTAATTCCAGAGCAATGCCACCTGCTAAATGTAATGACTGATACCAACACTGGGCTGGGGCTTCAGAGCAATAAGGCCTAGCCTCAAATAACTATTCAAACAAAATGACTGCCAGTACTGCCGCTCAATTTAGGGTATTTTTTAGAGGAACGTACTGACCATTAATGAATATGTGACATAGACCTCTTGTTCAGTCTGAAATAAATCAATTTCTTTTCTTTTTCTTTTTTTCTAGAAATGTTTTTTTTCTTTTCGTTTATCTTTATGTAATCTTGAGATTTACATTTGCACCTTATAATATCCTAGAAAAAACATTCTCTCTACTTCTCTCACTGTTCTCATGCATTCCAACACTCACAGCCACACTCTTATCTACAACAAATATTTCCTAAGCTACATTACAATATATATATTTCACATAAATATCAATATTAACAGCCATAGAATCGCTTTTAGTAATTTTCATAGTTCATAACATGTATGGATAATCCTAAAGCTGTATGGAGAACGGGTCTACGCATTTCGAACTCTCTGGGTTAAGGGAAGTTCTCTTCAGGACACGTAGTACCTTTCCCTGTCGCCCATTTTGCAATTTTCTCAGGTATATAATATAGGCAAAAGAATGTTTTATAGCATTGGACTTGTAGTTTTATTGACATTAGCGATGTTTGGGATAATTCATATGCGTGACGGGGAATAGTAGACTGTACTCCCAACTTGATCTGCCAAAAAGAATACTGTTTATTCATATCATCTGGAAACACTGAATTCAGGGACTCATATATTTCCCCAATCTTAGGTGTGTTGTTTTTACAGAGATTATCAATCAGTTGATTATTCTTGAAATTGCACCGCCCGCCAATTTTTTTTGCTAACAAATCTCTAACCTGCAGGTACTTAAAAGAAAATCCCTGTGGCTAATATTATATTCTACATGTAGATATTCAAACATCTTGAAGCCCTCTGGTGCGTAAAAACAGCCCAACTGTACCACTCCAGCCGCGACCCATCTGTTAATACAGCTATCCAGAAAAATCTCCGGTAAATCATTATTGAGACTCATTGGAGTGTAGTATGAGTATCGCCCAAACCCCAAGAGCCTACGTACATTGCTCCACACTTTATACACCCCCGCAATAGTTTTGAACTTAACTTTCTTAAAATAGCTATCATACACATGCCGCCAGAAGCAGCCAGTACATTCTTCTCCTAGTATAATTTCTTGCGGGGTCGGGATCGGTAGCCTGGTTTGATCGTGAGTGATCATTTTGACACAGTATTTTAGGATGGTGGCTCAATAATAAAGTTTAAAATGAGGCAGAGATAATCCTCCTCTCTCCTTTGGTAGCATTAGCCATTTAAGTGCCCGTCTGAGTTTCTTATATCCCCAGATAAAGCTAGAAAACATAGAGTCTATAGTTTTAAAAATATGTGGAGAAAACTCAAGACAAATAGTTCGAAAGAAATATAGAAAACGGGGCAAAAAAATCATTTTGATCACATTAAAGCGACCACCAATAGTGAGATGTAAATTATTCCGTCGGATCAGCTCTTTCTTAGTACGTGATATCAGAGGGGTTATGTTGTTCACAACGATATTTTCAATTTTCGCATTTATTTTAACACCTAAATATACGGCCTCCTTGGTCACTCTTGGGTCTCTCATCGTAATTTTGTTATTAAGAACAATCTCGGTTTAATTGAAGTTCAATTTATAGCCCGAGATTAACACCAAACCGATACGCCTCTTCTTCTATCACAGGCATAGCTAGATTGGGATCCCTAGTAACAAGTGCGATATCATCGGCGTATGCTAAGATTTTAGTATTATGATTGCGTATTTGAATCGGGGGTATTGATGCAAGGCTCTCCAGCCATCGGATGAATGGATCAATATATATTGCGAAAAGAAGAGGGGAGCAAGGGCACCTCTGCCTTGTCCCCTTGAAATCGAAAAATTCTCTGATAGAAGCCCATTTACCAATACCCTGGCGCTTGGTTTATTGTAGAGCCTTTGGGTAGCCTTGATAAATCTGTTGGTGATTCCACAATGAGACATTGCAGCCCATAAGAACCTCCAGGAGACCCTATCAAACGCCTTCTCTGCGTCCAGCAGGATAAGCGCCATAGGGTCTCCAGTTGACTCCGTATAATCAAATAGAGAGATTACCCGTTGTATATGGTCAGTTGTTGACCTTCCTGGTATAAACCCATGCTGGTAATATGATACTACTTTATTTATTTTTGGTGCAAGCCTAGTTGCTAAAAGTTTCGCGTAAATTTTGGAATCACCATTGATCAATGTAATAGGACGGTAAGAGGGTTTTTATTTTTTTTCAGGAACACCACAATCTTAGCCTCTGACCATGAGGCCGGTGGGCTCTCCCCCTGAAATATCTGAATAAAGATTTCTACCATTATTCAAATTTCTTATAAAATTCTGTAGGGATCCCATCCAATCCTGCCGCCTTTCCACTAGCTAGCGAATTTAAAGAATGGAGAATCTCAACCCAAGTAGGTATATCATCCAGTATATCCTGGTCTTCTTTTTCAAATCTAGATCCTGGGATTGTATTTAGATATAAATCAGGGTCCCCCAACCCCACAGTAGGTTCTGTGTATAGATCTTGATAAAATCTCTGGAACGATGCCCTTACTTCAGATGATTCCGATGTTAAACCTAATCTTGGATCTTGAATTTCTTTGATAGTGCCTGCTGATATCTCCTCTCTTATACGTACTGCCAATTGATGTCCAACTTGTTCACTTAGCTCATATACTTTCTCTTTCTGTAATGATGCTTTGATAATGGCTTTTTCCACGAATATTTCTGATATAAGATTCCTAGCTACGGCTACCTGAGTCAAAACATTATCTATCGCCTGGCCCTGTTGTGTTGCTGTAATCAAGTCCTTCTCAATTTTACTTACATTTTCTTGTAATGCTGCCATATGGAGTTTACCTTCCCTATTTGATCTGATTGAAAATTACAGTGTCTCGCCCCTTATGCTGGCCTTCAGGGCGTCCCACACTATTGCAATAGGCGCACTACCCAAATTATCCTCGATAAATCCCGGGATCCACCCCCTCATGTGTTGACAATAGTTTTCATTCTTCAATAATGTCCTCTCAAATGTCCAGTTCATAAATGGACGGCTGGTCTGGGTGCATAGTAAATTGAACATTAGTGTATTATGGTCCGACAATACCCGTTGAAATTTTTCTATCGAGCACAAAGATTTCAATGAGTTCGTCATAAACATATAATCTAACCGTGCATGTCGGGAATGAGGATATGAATAACAGGTGAATCCGGGATCTCCATTATGATTAAGTTTCCACCCATCTATTAGACCATGTATAATGCACAAATCTTTTAGTGCTTGGAAAACTCTTGGTTTCCTTCCATGATATTTGTAATCAGGACCAATTGTCCAATCCCCTGGCAGATGTAAGTTGAGATCCCCGCAGATGATGAGGGGTAGGGGCCAGTGTGTTAGCTCGTTGGATACATCAATCAGCATCTCTGGTTCATCTGAAACGCTCCCATAGATGGTGCAGTGTCAGCTTGTTTAGCCCACTATTATACAGGCATTCAGCAATTGCCCATCTACCAAATTTATCAGTTAACACTCTATTGAATTGGAGCCCCCCACCTTTTGCTAAAATCGCCACCCCCTTAGTTCGTGCACCCTGTGTTGAAGCAATAATACGTTTATACCCTAGTGTTTTAAGCAAATATTGCTGAGATCCTTCAATGTGTGTCTCTTGCAAACAGACGATGTTAGCTTCCATTGATTTCAACCCCACTGCGACCTTCTGTCTTTTTTTAATATCATTGAGGCCGCATATGTTAAGTGAGACTATTTTTAGTGTAGCCATACTGTTGTTAGAGCTAATATGTCCTGATAGTTGTATATTTGTCTGTCTACCCCTTTGTAATGTCTTTTCCAACATCCCTGTGCTCGAAATCCCTTGATCTTGTGCCCCCCCATTCTCCCTCAACCCCTCCCTTGCGCCCTCCCCCCTTACCATCCTATGAGGCTTCCTGAGTCCCTGGGTACCCAGGTGTGGGCGTCTGTGTGGTCAGAGTGCCTCAGCGCACCCCGTGAGCTGGCCCTATATACTTGATTTGAATGGGTGGGGTCAATTATGAAATTAGACATTGGCCCTAAGGTTTTATGAGAAAACAAAATATATATACCTTATTTTAGTTCACAGTTTTTTTAAGTGTTCCCCTCCCCCACCCCTTCTGATTGCTCCCCATGCAAGTTACTGAATTATCAATCCCCCACCCCCTTTTTGTTTTTGTTTTTGGGATTATTATTTTTTCAAATTTCCTTTTCCGGTCTCTGAAATTTCCCTCAGGTAAGCTTCGGCTTGGACTTCGCTTAAGAAGCTTCTTGTTGATCCCTTGTATACTATTTTCAATCGGGCCGGGTTTTGCAAGAACACTGTCGCTCCAATTTTTTCTAGGATATTATAAGGTGCAAATGTAAATCTCAAGATTACATAAGGATAAACAAAAAGAAAAAATTGTTTTTTCTAGAAAAAAAAGAAAAAGAAAATAAATTGATTTATTTCAGACTGAACAAGAGGTCTATGGCACATATTGTTTAATGGTCAATACGTTCCTCTACAAAATACCCTAAATTGAGTGGCAGTACTGGCTGGCAGTCATTTTGTTTGGATACCTGCTAGATGTAAGTAATGACTGTTTATCCAACCTACCACCTGAAAGTACAGTATCAAAAGGACCTCCCAGCTCTCCATTTACAAACCAACAGATCCTAATGCCCCTGAACAATAGTGAATAATTGACAATACTTATCTATGGATTTACGTTGTAAACAATAGCTGTCCTAAAACTTGATGGTTAAAGGATAACTCCCTCCAGTTTAATGCTGGAAAAACGGAGGTGCCCTTTTAATGCCGGGAATAAGACCCCCGTCCTTTTCCAGATAACTTTTGGCCTCCGGAAACTGGGACCAAAGTACTGCCTGTGGACTCAGTCCGTAATTTAGGGGTTATACTAGATAAGAGGCTTAGTATGGAGACCCATGTAAAAAAGACAACTGCCTGCTGTTTTGCCATCTTATGCTCCCTGAGGAAAGTCTTGCCACTTTTACCATCTCAAGTGCGTGCTCAAGTGATAAGGTGTACAATTCTTAGCAGGCTGGACTATTGCAATGCCCTTCTGCTGGGGTCCCCTGGTTTTTGTAGGATAGGCTCCAAAGGGTTCAATCAGCGGCGGCCCGGCTTGCTCTGGGGTTCCCTAGAAGAGCACATGGGTTGTCTGCCCTTGCGAAACTGCATTGGCTACCTATGAGGCAGAGGATACATTTTAAGGCCCTCTGCCTAGTTTTTAGGGCTCTCCACGGAACAGGTCCTGCCTCCCTGCAATCGAAATGTGCTTGGTACGCTCCAACTAGACAGCTTCGATCTTCCACTGCCAAGTTGGTAAAGGTACCAAGATTCAGGAAGGTCAGAGCTGGAGGCAGATCCTTTGAGGTGGTGGCTGCCAAACTCTGGAATCTGCTCCCGCTCGAGATCAGGCAAATTTCTGAACTGCTTCCGTTCAGGAGAAAGATGAAAACATGGCTGTTTCCTAAGGTAACTCTTTGAAAGATCACGCTCTAGTTGCTACGTCCATTCTGAACCAGTCAGCGCCAGGATGCCTGCAAGTTGACAAGGTAAATGCTTTAAATAAATAATAATAAATAATAGAAAACTAGAGTACAGATTAAACTACTAATACTGCATCTCGAAAAAGGAATCAGCTAGAATAATAATTAAACAGCTTTTTTAAAATAGTTATTAAAAATCCAATTTAATGGTGAATTCTGATTTTAATAAATAATAAGGAAATTAAACTTTGAGAAAGTTAACTTTTCCTTGCCTGAAGTTCCTGGAAGCAAATTTGCATTGGCTCTCTAGGTTTTCCCAGACAAGAATTAACCTTGAATATGTGTGAAAAGGTGTGCAATAGCTCCCAGAAGCAAACAATATGACTAACCTGACTGGCCAGAGATGACTTCTGAATATGCAGGGTGTGGACTGTGGGCATTTTATTTGACACTACAGTGTTAAATCCTTCATGGATGTCAAATGCTGCTTGACAGGTCTGCTGAATTCACATATAACACCTGGGGCACACTTGAAAGGGGACAGAACAGGTTGCCAAGACAATACTTGCGAATCTACTGTCTGGTTGCTGAAGAACTCTGCTTTTGTCCTACCAGACTTCTGTCTCTGGATTTTTTGTGTGTACAGTTGCTGTCTCAAACTACATTTTAGTGTTAGATGTCAGAATACACTAAGATTACCATAGTACACTCCACACACATTCCAAACCCCAGAGCCCACGTTTAGTGTGGCCGAAGACTTTCACCATCTTCCAAATGCCAAAAGTGGGTAGGGTTGTTCCCGGGAAAATGTAGGTCATGCACAGGAGTCATTCCCACTAATTAGCTAGTGTCAGCCATCCATGTGCACCTCTAGACACCCACTTGAAAACACTTCTGGACCTGCAGAAGATCAGAAGAGGACTTGACCTACTTTCTGTGGCCTGGGAGGAGACCTGAAGGACTGGACCTGGTCCCTCTAGTGCCCAGGGCAATGAAACCAGTCCCAGGATGCTTGTTTCCGGTTCAGGGAAGGCATGGCATGGCAGTCAGACTGGACTGTTCCCATGAGGCACAGGGTCAAGACTGATTTGCATGTAGCTGTGTCTGAACTAGGGTGGCTAAGTGAGCTAAAGAATGATGATGGGTTCAACCAAGATCTGTGACTGGGGGTGAGTGTCTGAAAAGTTGTGACGCTCCGTCCATCATCTCCTTGTGTTTGCCCAATGAAATTGACTCCTAGCTTTACAAGGTTGACCTCTTGACCTCTTCATCAAGCTACTTGATATAAGCTACAAGGGGCCTTTAGATGGAAGTCCCCAGCTGACCAGTGGCAACTGGACCTGGACTGGAACCTGCTTTTGGCTTCTGCCTGACACACTGTGAGTCTCTAAGTGCCTCCTCTGAGGTCATGGCGGGCTTTAGAAGTGTAGCCTCGTGGTGGATGGGGACTTAAAGGACTATGTTAGAAGGTAAATTCTTAGAAGAGGATGGAGTCTGATTGGTGTATTTGAACTGCTCTCCATCGCTAACAGCCTCATATTGCATCAAGGTCCCAAACTACTATGACCATTAATTATAGTTGGGGCTTTGTGCTTTTTTACACTATTTCTACTAACAACTTTTTAAAAACTCAGATCTCTGGTTTACTTGACTGGATTTTTGGAATTATTATGCCATGAAACTGTTAGACGGACCGGGAGGGTCGGCCGAGGTACGGGGAGAGGTCTCCAGGGAGAGCCGTCTCCAACGACTGTACAGATGAATAACTTCCCCCCCACAGACGGACACCACACAAGACTGAAGGTTAACGAGACTTTATATGCAATTCTTAGGTTACGATGATATGGTACAAGGAGGTCTGGACTCAGGGGTCCCCTCTAGCTTAGTCTTTGGTTGAGGAAAAGGGTAGCGGGACAGTCTTTAGTTACCGGTGAGTCCAAAAATAGCTCTCAATCCTTGAGCTCGGCGTTCTTGATGATCGGGCCGTGGAGGAGCCAAGCAGGTCCCGAGATGGTCGGATGAAAGATGACGGTCCGCGGCGGAGCCTGCAGGTCCCGATGAAGATGACGGTTACAACGGTCCGCGGCCACGCCAGCAGATCCGGACGACGATGAAGGATGAAGGTTACGACGGCTGTGGCAGCGCCAACAGGCAGGATGATGGTGCACAGAACAGAGCTACGGCAGCGCCAGTAGTCCGTTCAGGATGAGTTCCTCTTTACGTCTCTCGACTCCAAGATACAACTGCCTTCCTGCTCTGGAGCTGCCCCAGTTATAGGGCTGGCGTGCTTTGATGTCCGGACCCTCGCACTTGGAGGTCGGGGGGTCCGGGATGCGGGGTTCCAGACACCCAGCAGGGGGGTGGAGCCAGCGCCCGGGGAGGCGATGGGCGAGCGGCACTTGGCGGGGGGAGCCATCGACACCTCTTTCTCCCATTGACTTGCCAAGTAGCCCGCTCACCTCCTGGGTGGATGGTGGTGCCGAGATGTCTGAGGCCGGGCCAGGCCCAGGGTCGGGGTCGATCGGGGGCCAGGCGACCTCGTGGTGAAGTGTCCAAGATGGCGGTTCAGGTTGGCCGCGTGGGCCGGCAGGGGATCGGGCCCACGAGGTTAGCTTGCCTCGCAGGCAGGGGCCCTGAGAGGGCAGCAGATGTACAATGATGATGCGTGGTACTGTCGTGGCGGCTCTCGGGCCTGGTTGGGCTGGGGGAGAGCGGCTCTTCATGTGGCCTGTCCAACATGCGTCCCCCCCAGCTGAAGGCGGGGAGAGTTACCCATCTTCCTGGGGACTCTCGTCGTCGAGGCGGAAAAACCGGGACAGGCCGTCGGCGTTGGCGTGGTCTGGTCCTGGCCGGTGTTCGACTGTGAAGTCCATACCTTGCAGGGAGATGGACCAGCGCAGCAATTTTGGGTTTTCCCCCCGCATATGCATCAGCCACTGCAGGGGTCGGTGGTCGGTCTGCACCCGGAAGTGGGTGCCAAAAAGGTAGGGCCGGAGCTTTTTGAGGGCCCATACCACTGCGAATGCTTCTCTCTCTATGGTGCTCCAGCGTTGCTCCCGGGGTAGGAGCCTCCGGCTGATGAAGGCCACGGGTTGATCAAGGCCTTCGGTGTTCACTTGGGACAGGACCGCCCCAATGCCCTGGTCGGAGGCGTCCGTCTGGACGAGGAACTCCCGGCTGTAGTCGGGGGCCTGGAGCACAGGAGCGGAACACATGGCGGCCTTCAATTGTTCGAATGCCGTTTGACACTCTGGGGTCCAGTTCACTTTCTTTGGTTGATTCTTTGACGTGAGTTCCGTGAGAGGCCCCACTATGGTTCCATAGTCTTTTACAAACCTTCGGTAATAGCCTGTGAGGCCCAGGAATGCTCGTACCTCGGTTTGGGTGATAGGGGGCTGCCAGTCCTGGATGGCAGCAATTTTTAGCTGTAGAGGGGCCACTAGGCCGCTTCCCACCTGGTGCCCGAGGTAGGTCACAGACCCTTGTCCAATTTGACATTTGCTGGCCTTGATCGTGAGGCCAGCTCGTTGAAGGGCTTGCAGCACTGCTCGGAGGTGGTGGAGGTGTTCGGTCCAGTGGTGGCTGTACACAGCGATGTCGTCTAGGTAGGCGGCGCTGAACCCTTCGAGCCCCGCCAGGACCTTATTGACGAGCCGTTGGAAAGTCGCTGGTGCATTTTTCATGCCGAAAGGCATGACCGTAAAATGATAGTGGCCATCGGGGGTGGAGAAGGCAGAACGTTCCTGGGCTCGGGGTGTGAGGCCGATCTGCCAATAACCTGCTGTCAGGTCGAAGATGCTGAGGTAGCGGGCAGCTCCCATTCGGTCGACCAGTTCATCTGCCCGGGGGATGGGATGTGCGTCCGTCCGGGTGACCTCATTCAGGCCCCGGTAGTCGACACAGAACCGGAGTTCTGGGGTGGTTCCGGGGGCGGCTGCTTTGGGGACCAGCACGACCGGGCTGGCCCATGGACTGTCTGAGGGCTCGATGACCCCGAGCGTGAGCATCTTGGCCACTTCCGCCTGGATGCAGGCCCGTACCCGATCAGGTACGCGGTAGGCCCGGTGGCGGATAGGAGGGCTATCTCCGGTGTCCACATCGTGCACACACCAGGACGTGACACCTGGGGTGAGGGAGAACAGGCTGGCGAACTGTGACAGGAGGGCTTGGCACTCTTGGCGTTGTTCTCTGGTGAGGGTCTCCGAGAGGCGGACCCCATCTACGGAGCCGTCTTGCTCCTGGGTCCGCAGGAGGTCAGGGAGAGGCTCGGAGTCGTCTTCAGCCCCGTTGTCTGTGGCCATCAGTAGGCTGAGTTCGGTTCGTGCAAAGTGAGGTTTCAGCCTGTTGGTGTGGAGGACCCGGAGTGGGTTCCGGGAGGACCCCATATCGATCAGATAGGTGGCAGGGCCCTTGCGCTCGATCACCTTGAAGGGCCCCGTCCATTTGTCTTGGAGAGCGCAAGGTTCTGTGGGGGACATTACCCATACTTGTTGCCCCGGCTCGAATTCAATGGATGAGGCGTTCTGGTCATACCATTTTTTCATATCCTCTTGACTGGCCTCTAGGTTGGCTTTTGCTAGGTCTCTGAACCGCTGTGACTGGTTGCGGAGGGTGAGGAGGTACCGGAAGACGTCTGGAGGGTTCTTGGCCGGAGGCATCTCCCAGCCTTCTTTGATCAGGCTGAGCGGCCCCCGCACTGGGTGCCCGTATAGTAGTTCAAATGGGCTGAAGCCTAGTGATTTTTGTGGGACCTCCCGGTAGGCGAAGAGGAGGCACGGCAGCAGTACATCCCACTGGCGACGGAGGGGCTCTTCCAATCCCCCGATCATCCCTTTTAGTGTGCGGTTGAACCGCTCAACCAGTCCGTTCCCTTGGGGGTGATAGGGGGTCGTGAATCGGTAGGTGACCCCACACTGTTGCCAGAGTGATTTCATGTATTTAGAAATAAAGTTCGTGCCTCTGTCGCTGACGACTTCTCGGGGGAACCCCACACGGGAGAAGATCCCCATCAGGGCCCGGCCGACCACTGGGGCTGTCACGGTCCGGAGAGGTATAGCCTCAGGGTAGCGGGTGGCGTGGTCCACCAGCACCAGAATAAAGCGATGGCCTTGTTTTGTACGCGGGTCTAGGGGTCCCACAATGTCTATTCCGACCCTCTCAAATGGGGTCGTGACTACTGGAAAGGGTTGCAAGGGGGCCTTTAGTTTGCGGCCGCTCTTCCCACTGGCTTGGCACGTGGGGCAAGATCGGCAATGCTGGTGCACATCGTTTCTCATTTTGGGCCAGAAGAAGTGGGTCACTAGGCGGCTGTAAGTTTTATCTTGTCCGAGGTGCCCTGCCAGGGGGACATCGTGGGCCAAGTTTAACAGGAAGTCTCTGAAACGGAGGGGTACCGCTAGTACTCTGTTGGCCCCCAGCTCGGCGATTCTTTGCTCGCTGTACAGTAGATCATTGTCCCAGTAGACCCAATGAGTTCCGGAAGTATCCCCTGCGCCTTGGGCGAGCGCTTGTTGGCGGAGTCCCTCTAGGGAGGGACAGGTCTTCTGCTCCCGGCGAAATTGTTCTTGCGTGGGTCCCCCCTCTTGGGCCCACTGGTCAAGGTTAGCGATGTCGGAAGGTTGAGCAGGTTCGAGGGGGGTGTCATGGTCGGTGGTCTCGGCTGGGGCGACCGGAGGCGGCGGCGCCGGCCATTCTGGTTCTTCTGGGTGAGGGTTGGCCCGGGCGGCCATGGACCGGGTGGTGACGCACGCCCAGTCCGGGACGCCTAACATCCCCAAGTGTTCTTTTCGCTCCACGGCTGCCCACGGGGAGCTCTCCAGGTCATTTCCGAGTAGGCAGTCCACGGGGGAGTCGTCTCGGACCGTCACCTTCAGCATGCCGGAGACCCCCCCCCACTCAAAGGGGACGCAGGCCATCCGACACAGACTTTCCGAGTTGTCGGCTGATCGCACAGGGCAGAGGATGTTCGGTAGATATTGTTCTGGGGTCACCAGGTGACAGCGGACGGCTGTCACACTGGCCCCGGTGTCTCGAAGGGCTTCGGCCCGTCGTCCATTGATGCTTACCCATTGGCTGTACTTCTGGGTGTTAGCGGGTAGGGGGACCCGCGGGACCATGTCTCTTCCCCCTAAGCACGCGAGAGTCATGGCGGCTGGCTCCCACTCTTGATACTCTTGCTGGTCGGTTTCTTGTTCCTCGGGGATCTGTTCTTCCCCTAGTGCCGCGGCGGCCATTTGGCGGGGTTTTGGACTCTGATACTGCGGGCAGCTTGGGTCATTTGCATAGTGGCCGACTCGCTGGCATCGGTGACATGTGACATTGGCTCTGTACCCCGGTCGCGCCGGGGTGCTGCCCCGGTTGGCCGGGGGGGTGGTGCTGGCAGCGGGGGCGGCCGGAGTGTTGTCTCTCCCTCGTCCTTGGCCCCCTCCCCCTCCTCTCGGTCGGTGGTGTCCATTGTTGTTCCTGTTTTGCTCGTAGGACCCATTCCGGCCCACTCTGGTTATCTCCCACCGGTCAGCTTCGGCTGCGAGCTGCCGGGGATCGGTCAACTTGCTGTCGAGGAGGTGTTGGCGTAGTTCGATGAAGCAATTGTTGGACAGATGCTCCCATACCATCAGATTGAACAGCTGCTCGTATGTCGTGACGTTGTTTCCTTTGATCCAGCCTTCGAAAGCTCTGCTAAAGTACGTTACATAGTCCACCCAAGTTGTACCCGGGATGCGTGTGCAGTCTCGGAACCTCTGGCGGTACATCTCGGGCGTGAGACCATAGCGGGTGAGGAGGGCCGCTTTCATATGGTCGTAGGAGGTCATCTGGTGGTCTGGGAGCTGTAACAGGGTATCGCGGCCTTCATTGAGGAATCTGCCCCATAGGCCGGCACCCCAGTCGGTTCTATCGATCCGGTGCGCAGTCATAGCGATTTCATAGGCCTTAAACCATTGTTGGATGTCGTCCTCTCGGAAATATTCTCGGACCACATCCTTGGGGATGTGTACTTTTTTCTCCGCGGTCCCCGGGGTGTGTGGTCTCTCGGGCACCCCTAACTCTTTATTCTGTTTGCGCAGGTTGATCTCGGCTATGTTCCGTTCGTGCTCGTACGCCAGTTTCTTTTCCTCGAGCTCCCTTTGTCTCTGTTTCTCTTCTCTTTCTTCTCGGAGACGTAGGTGCTCTAAGTTGATTTTTTGTTCGGCCAACTTGAGTTCTATTTCCATCTTGAGTCGGGCCATTTCTAGCTCGTGTAGTCGGATTTTTTCTCTTTCTTGGATCTCGTCTTGCGGGAGACCGGTTCTTTGCCCTTCAGGGGCTGTGGTGGTTTGCTCAGGGGCTTCGGTATCCCCGGTCTCTGCCCAAGATTGTAGGGCATGTTTAAAATCGTCCTTGGTGCTTAGTCCGGTGGTAGCGATACCTAGTTCGATGCAGAACTGCTTTAGTTCACGGTGGCTGTACTCCTCTAGTTTTTCCATTTGGAACTTCTCGGTTGATCCGCTTTCTTTAGTTGTCATTATGGTTCGTTGTGGGGTGAGCTATTTTCTGTACGTTATGCGGTGATTCGAATCGCGCCGCTGGCCACCAATGTTAGACGGACCGGGAGGGTCGGCCGAGGTACGGGGAGAGGTCTCCAGGGAGAGCCGTCTCCAACGACTGTACAGATGAATAACTTCCCCCCCACAGACGGACACCACACAAGACTGAAGGTTAACGAGACTTTATATGCAATTCTTAGGTTACGATGATATGGTACAAGGAGGTCTGGACTCAGGGGTCCCCTCTAGCTTAGTCTTTGGTTGAGGAAAAGGGTAGCGGGACAGTCTTTAGTTACCGGTGAGTCCAAAAATAGCTCTCAATCCTTGAGCTCGGCGTTCTTGATGATCGGGCCGTGGAGGAGCCAAGCAGGTCCCGAGATGGTCGGATGAAAGATGACGGTCCGCGGCGGAGCCTGCAGGTCCCGATGAAGATGACGGTTACAACGGTCCGCGGCCACGCCAGCAGATCCGGACGACGATGAAGGATGAAGGTTACGACGGCTGTGGCAGCGCCAACAGGCAGGATGATGGTGCACAGAACAGAGCTACGGCAGCGCCAGTAGTCCGTTCAGGATGAGTTCCTCTTTACGTCTCTCGACTCCAAGATACAACTGCCTTCCTGCTCTGGAGCTGCCCCAGTTATAGGGCTGGCGTGCTTTGATGTCCGGACCCTCGCACTTGGAGGTCGGGGGGTCCGGGATGCGGGGTTCCAGACACCCAGCAGGGGGGTGGAGCCAGCGCCCGGGGAGGCGATGGGCGAGCGGCACTTGGCGGGGGGAGCCATCGACACCTCTTTCTCCCATTGACTTGCCAAGTAGCCCGCTCACCTCCTGGGTGGATGGTGGTGCCGAGATGTCTGAGGCCGGGCCAGGCCCAGGGTCGGGGTCGATCGGGGGCCAGGCGACCTCGTGGTGAAGTGTCCAAGATGGCGGTTCAGGTTGGCCGCGTGGGCCGGCAGGGGATCGGGCCCACGAGGTTAGCTTGCCTCGCAGGCAGGGGCCCTGAGAGGGCAGCAGATGTACAATGATGATGCGTGGTACTGTCGTGGCGGCTCTCGGGCCTGGTTGGGCTGGGGGAGAGCGGCTCTTCATGTGGCCTGTCCAACAGAAACTTTTTAAATTTGACTCTGTTTTGCTAATTACGTTTTTCTTTTATTGAATTGCATTTTTATGTTATTACTGTTTTGGTACGGTATAAATGCTTTACACAATGCCATATTTTAAGCCTGTCTGCTCTGTGCCATAGCTACCAGAGAATGGAGCTCAGGTTAATATAGTGACTGTAAGGAGTCCCCCTGACAAGATTTGTGATTGTTCCTTGAGGTGTGTAGTCACTCACCACAAATAATAATCCAACCTCATTCACAGTGCATTTAATTAGAAATCTCATCAATACTTGTCAGTTATAATGCTTAGGAATGGCAGAAGTGTTGTTGGAAACACTATAAAACACTATTATCTTCGATTAATTTCACTTCTAATGCTCTTATGGGTTGGATTCTCCTTGTAATAAGTAGGCACCTTTTTTGTAATTTACCAGTGGAGTTCAGATGGTACAGAATAGGAACTTTTGTTGAATTTGTTTGTGGCACTTTACAAATATTTTCCAAAATATCACCTACACATATATCTTCCTACACAAGTTATTGACAGAAAATCTACACCCAATGGGGTGATATTCATCTAAACAAAATTTAGGACATGATATTTATGTCAAATGGTACCAAACGTGTGCACTCTGGTTGCATGCAGTAACCCCCAGCATTTCTGTTTGTGAGTAGATATCAAACATGAATTGTGACTATACCCTTCAGTACTAAACAAGACATAAACGTTACCAGTTCCTAATTCGTTTTTAGTCCCAGAGAGTAACCACCTCACTACAGGTCACTACAGTCAATGGGCCCGATGTAACATTTGTCTGACAGGGTTCTGTGTAGTCCAAAGTGATGGTTGTTGTCAGGGTAGGAAAAAATGGGGACTTTAGAGAATGGATACATCTGGAACAAGAGAAGAGTTGTAAAGTTATGTCTGACCAAGAGAAAATTCAAGATGTTGTTATGTATATTTATACCTTAACATTACTTTACATTATACATATCTATATATTTAATTATTGGATAAATAAATGGGTGATAATGTGTTATATGTTGTGTAGCTCCTTATTAGAATACAGAAATTTGACTGTGAGATACTTGATGACTTTGCTGATTAAATGGGCCAGTAGCTGTTGGATCTTGCTGCCTGCCCGGGGGTTTGCAGCTCAATAAAGTTTTCTTTCTTCATTGGAAAACTGGTGGATGTTTTATTTCAGTTCTCCCCAAGGCACATTGTAATTTGTCGGAAGCTCATGACCATGTATATGCTTATAATAGATTTGGATCTCCCCATATATGATTCAACAGGTTTCAACCTAACTATCTCTTTCACGTACACACTCCAGCAAAGATTCAGGCTTTTATTTTATTTAGCAGCAGATGTGACGGCTTCTATCATGCTCCAGTGTTTAGTGGGGGCGGCATGGTCTGTCAATCAATCAATCAGTATTTGTAGAGCGCAGCTTATCACCCGTGAGGGTATCCAGGAGCTGGGTTAGTCAAAAAGTAAGGTCTTGAGTCTCTACATGAAGTCAGTCAGCAAAGGTAATGTTCACAGGTGGAGAGGAAGGGCATTGCAGGACTTGGTGGTGAGGTGGGAGAAGGAGCGGCCTCCACTGTAGCTACGGCAGATACACAGTGTCTGTGCAAGGGCGAGGGAGGCAGAGCGAAGGTGTCTGGATGGTTGGTTGAAGTTCAGGAGGTGGTTCATGTATTCTGGTCCTTGGTCGTGGAGGACTAGCTAGGCGTCTGTCAGTAACTTGAATTAGCTTCTTTTCTGGACAGGGAACCAGTGGATGTTCCTCAGGTGTTGGGTGATGTGGGTCTGTTTGGGCAGGTTGAGGATCAGTCTGGCTGCTGAGTTCTGTATCATCTGGAGCCTTCTCATGAGCTTGGTGGTGGTTCCTGCGTACAGTTAGTTGCCCTAGTCCAGCCGGTGGGTGAATAGGGCTTGCATGACTGTTTTTCTCGTGCTTATGGGGAGCCATTTGAAGATTCTTTAGAGCATGCAAAGAATGTGGAAGCAGACAGAGGAGACTGTGCTGACAGCAAGTATAATAACACAAGGTGATGAATGGGATGCTTATATTAACCTCAGCCGTTGGCAATCACTCAAGTTGCATTCCAGTCTATCGATTTCCATCCATCTTGCCACTCTAGACAAAGGCTCACAAGATTTGCAGGCATGTGATTTGCAAGCTTGTTATATAATGTGCATGATAAGAATCATTCACCAGGGTTTTCCATGCTTTCATTGTATTTGCTCCATGGAGGTTGCAGTAGAGTGCACTGCACAGGTTTCCTCATGGTGCATTCCTACATCCATTGATGAACAGCATCACCATCTCACCATCGCTGCTTTGTTCATGTAATGCTCCTCTAAATGGAATGTCCTTGTGCCTGACTTTGTGCTCTGTGTATCACCTGGTTGCTGTGCTGCCCAGCTCTCTGAACTGCATGTATGTGTGGCTATCTATCAGCGATATGGTTGCGCATGTATACGGTGACAAATCCCCTTTCTGTTATACTAAGTGTGGATCATCAGTGGGGCTTGTGTTGCCAATTTACCTGTGGGTCCCACCTTTATCTTTGTGAACTGCTGAATAATTTTTGACTATGTGCCTTCCTGGGAATCAAATCTATGTATCAATGACTTGTCTTTTGGATGCTCCATGAATGTGCATGGCACCATTAGCTTCATTTCAAGGTGGATTTGATTTCCCAGCTTGCCTTTATCACTAGGTGAGTGAGTGAATGAGTGAGTGAGTGCATGAGTTATGCCAGATACGTTGCTCACAGAACAACCTACAAGTGCTAATTATATTTGCTTTTGCCTTTTTGGGGAAAATCATGTCAATATCTTTGTACACATACAAAATATATTGTATGTTCATGTTGCAACTGTTTTTGTATGCCAATCTATATTCTTATTTTATTTACATTTATATATAGCGCAGCTATTCCTAAACATTTTCCCTCCCCCGGCCTACTTCTTGCTCCACAGGTCCTTAGGTTTGCAAAAATGGGAGTTCGAATTGAATGGTTAATTTTAAATGGTGTTAGATGACAACATGAGAAACAGTGGGTCACAAGAGGATGCTTCCTGCCTTTCATCAAGATAGAAAGACTCCTTCTGCAAGGGTCAAAGTTAATGTTTTCTTGTTTTTAATGGTTTTTAGTGCAATATGTTATTCATGTATGTTGATCCATCACCTTGCAGTAGTTACAAGAAAAGATCCAATGTGTCCAGACAAAGCAGTAGCTCTCGAATGGGAGTGCATTTTTTTTAAAGACAATTTATAATAAAACAAATTCTGTTGTATGAGTAATTATATACTGGTAGATGCATCAACGTAGCCTTTTGCTATTCCTAAATAGCGATTTTTATGGAATCGCTATTTAGGAATAGCAAAAGCCTATGCATTTAGGAATAGCTATTAAAATAGCGATTCCTAAACATTCCTTAATTTCTACTCGCAAATTGCTAGTTGCAATTAAGGAATGCTGTCCCATTCATTCCTATGGGCCTACAGGCCCATAGGAATGAATTGGAGATTGCATGAGCAATTTGCGAGTACCAGTAGGTACTCGCAAATTGCTCATGCAATTTCAAGGGTGCAAGGGTGTCAAAATGATACCCTGTTGCACCCCTGAAATTGATCTCTGCACATATGTTGCACACACATGCCCTAAGGGCATGTGTGTGCGCAACATGAAACTTTGGAAAATGCACAAAAGTGCTTTTTTCAAAGTTTTAGCAAATTACCATGAAGTTCAACTTCATGGTAATTTGCTACTCCCATTAGCAAATTCGCTATTTTTTTTACTTTCATGCATTGCATTTAAGGAATCTCAATTCGGGCTTCCTTAAATGCAATCGCAATTTAAGGAATCTCAATTTAGAGATTCCTTAAATTGCGATTTTTGCATTTGGGATGATGCATCCCAAATGAAAAAATACCAGGAGCAAAGGGGCAGATTCTCAGAATCTGCCCCTTTGCTCCCGGTATTTACTTCGATGCATATGCCTAAATGTGCTTTCCATACCGCCTACTAGGATAGAGCGAATTATCCGCTCAGAATCATGCTTAGGTGCTTTTTAAAATGATCGCCACCGGTTCGGTTTCATGTGATTATTCGAGAAATAACACTATTTACTATATTTTCATGTTTATTTTCAGGTTAAATGTAATTCACCAGAATTTGCACTTCTCACACTATTCTGATAAAAAGGTAAAAATCAATGTGACCAAAATACAAGATATAATGCAAATCTAGGTCCTTTCCTGTTATAATTCCAGCCCCCTGTTTTTGGATCATTAGATAAGTAATTTAGCTTGGGTAGGCATTGCTGATCCAGGCCAAATTTTTCTGGATGACATTTTTAAAAATGGCGACTGTGTTGCAGTGATGATGTAATATTTTGTGAACCATGAGACCTATGTACTTCATTTTGGTGCCACAACATACGTTTTTGGGGTCAAGGAGTCTTATACAGATAGAAAATAACTCTTCAGAGCAACCCTTCCGTCATTTTCCAAAATAAAGGCTATAATAGAGGGAGAAGGGACATAAAAAGAAATGAAACAAATATTAATGTTTTTTAATCTTTTTATGTATACTCCAAACAATGTTTATGATCTGAATATGAAAAAAATAATGTTTATCACTCCAGTTTTAGACAAATCTTCATACTTCACTTTATTTGTTTTGGCAATCACTTGTGGTACATTTGCAGAATGCTGAATATTTGAGAAGAGAAATGGACAGAGACATCTTTTTGTAGCATAGGTTTTGCAAGTACATGTATGTGTATGTTTTGTGGGTAGAGGCTTTAGAAATTTTGTAGGTTTTAGCACCCCATCAATATCTTCCCAACCAAATTCACACAGATCTTTCTCTACATATGCATGATCCAAAGCATTCACACGTCTAATGATCAAGTAGAACACTCTTTTAATGTGTCCGCCCACAGTATATGATGTCAGTGGAAGGTCACTTAGGGGGACTAAACCCTTGAGCTCACTGTACCGAAGATCGTCAAATTTGTGACAGTCGCCAGGATTAACTTCCGAGTCTAAGAAGGCAGAGGCAGTGTGGTAACACGGCGGGTGGTTTCTGTGTTGAGCGGCTTTACGGTGCAGAATTCCACCGGCTCCTTCAGCGGTCTGGTAAGATGGGAGTCTGGTGGGGATGAAGCCCAGCCCATGGATAAAGATCCTTTTTCCCCCTGTTTGGGACTTCCTTGTGGTCTCCCTGAAGGTAGTACGGTGGTTGAGTGGGTGGTCAATACTAAGTCTGCTCCCTGTGAAAAACAACTTTTTAGGGGGAGAGGGGCCGAGCCTGGTGATCCGGGGGGGTAGCTCTCCCGGCAATAAACAGATACCAGCTGCGTTCCCATATAGAGTCTAAATATAAAGATAAACAAGTGGATTCAGGGAGGAGTGCGGGAGGAACGGATCCAACTACTCCACGAAAAAGGAAAACCACTAAATCCGGTGACACTAAAAAATTAAGGGGGGCTAAAGCAATTTGTCCTTCTCTTAAAACCACTCCCTCACTCAAATCCTATTTTAAGATAATGGAGCAGGCCGTTATCTCCAAGGAACAGACACACACTTCTCAGCAGGGTCTCCCTCCTATCTCTGTTAAAAATCATTTTTCTCCTCTAATGCTTGACAACGAACTCAAGAAAGGGGCTGGCTCTGCTACTTTTGCCAAACCATCTAAACCTACTACTGAGATACCCCTCTAATGTCAGATCAGCCTCCTGCTCCGGCTCCTGCTCCTGCTACTGCTCCTGCTACTGCTCCTGCTCCTGCTATTGCTACCCCTTCCCCATCAGTTTTCTCAGCACCCTTGTCTACCGGAGTCAGTAGCAGTGCTTCAGATGGAGGAAATAGAGTAAATGAAGATAATTTAAAGGAGGTACTGGCAGCAGAGAGGGCAGACGCTGGTCAGTCGCAGTTAGAGTTAATGCTTCAGTCTTTAAGGGGCGATTTGCTCTCGAAATTTGAGATCTCAGAGGCAAACCAGAGAGGGATTCACGAGAAGTGCGAGGTCCTGGAGGCCAAAATGGATGACAGTGGTACGCGAACTGAGATTCTAGAATCTAAAGTTAAGGCCCTTTCAGAAGTTGTGCAGGGAAATACAAAGGACTTAGAGACACTAAAAGCTCAAAATAGAACCTTGCAGGCGGATATTGAAAGGCTTGAGATGCAAGCAAGAAGAAACAACTTTTGAATCCTCAAAATACCGAAGGGATCAGAGAGTGGAGACATCAAGGTATTTGTCTGTAAACTCCTTAGGGAGGGAGTGTTGAAAGACAGACAAGATATCGACCTGGAGAAGGAAATTCAGAGGGTTCATAGAGATCCCTTTAAGTTACATCCTGATAGGAAAGCACCCAGAAAATTTTTAATTAACATCCAAACCTACGCAATTAAGGAGCTGGTTCGGGGAAGAGCTTTAACAGAGATGGCGCTTCAATTTGACTCACTGAATTATCAAATCTGTTTAGATCTTGGAAAAAGAACTGCGCAAAGGCAATGGGAGTTTGGCTCCAGAATGCCTGAGCTAAGGAGTCAGGGGGCACACGTCCAAATGAAATTTCCTGCATTACTAAAAGTGATGTGGAGGAATAAGATGCATAATTTTAGTTCCCCAGAAGAAGTTGATATTTTCTTCGCTCAAATTAAGGGGTAACTAGAGGTAAATAGGTACTTTGATATATACTTACCCCGGTAGTACAATGTAATACAAGCTTCAGAGATTTCTTGTGTATTTTAGAGAAGGGGAAAAAAAAGGAAAAAGAAAAGAAAGAAAAGGGGGAAAAAAATAAATACATATAAAATATAGTGGGGTTCTGACTTACTAATTCGGGTGAGCCTTTTTCTGCTATTTTTTGCATTAATGTAAACTTGTTTTTGAGGAGTTGTGCCTCTGCTGCTCAGGGGGAGTCCCGAACAGGCGGTTTCTTATCACGAAGGGAATAGAAGGAGGGGGTTCCTCATGGGAGGGAGGGGGGGAGCACAGCTTGTTGGGAGCAAGTGGGAGAAAATAGAAAAATGAGTTCTCATACAAGTCAAAGAAAAAAACACTAGATCTATGTGGAAAGAGCTCGGGGAGACCTGAAAATGAACAGGTCAAATAAAATTAAGTTTATAACTTGGAATGTGAACGGATTGAGAAATAGGAGGAAGATGTCGCGGGTTAGTGAATTCTTAAATAATAGTGAGGCTCATATCTGCTTTTTAGGAGAAACCCATCTAGAGGCCCACAATTGTAAGCAGGGGTTTGGTAAGCTTAGATGGGTTCAGGAGGTGCTCTGTTCTGAACAAAAAGGTAGTATGAGGGGAGTTGCACTAATTATTAGAGGTAACGCAGGGATAAAGGTAGAAAATTTCGACACAGATCAGCTGGGGAGATTGCTGGTGGCTACCCTGACAGTTTGGGGGTCACCTATAGTGTGTGCAGCTTATTATGGGCCGAATAAAGATAATTTGTGGGCCCTTTTAAAACTTGAAGCCACTTTGCTAAATACATCCGCACCCATCATAATTGGGGGTGATTTGGTACTGGATAAGCAATTAGATCGCACCTCTAAAGCAAAATATATTACTCCACCTAGAATGTTTTCTGCGCTCAAAAGTGTTATTAAAGAATTTAATTTACTGGACAATTGGATAGTAAAGAATGGAAACATAAGGGATTTTTCCTTTTACAGTAAGAAATATAAACACCATTCTAGAATTGATTAATTCTTGGTGGATCAGACTATGTTCCCGGAAGTTGAGTCTATACTGCATATTCCAACGACTATATCAGATCATTCAGCTTTGGAGTTGATAATTAGCTTTAAACAAAAGGAGTGCCAGAGAAGGTGGACTCCTGATAGGACCTTGCTAAAAAATGAGAGGGTGAGGTTAGAGCTAGAAGTAAAAACCAATGAATATTTTAGGTTTAATATAGGTACTGCCAAGGACCAGAAAGTATGGGAGGCCTTTAAGGCCTCCCATACTTCCCATACTAAGAGGGTTATTAAGCTCTATAATTATCAGCAAGAGGAAATCTATAAAAAAGACTGAAGTCGACCGGCTCAATAAGATCAAGGAAAAAGAGGAAGAATTACAGCGGGCCTTTCTGGCTTCCCAGAATTTAGTGCTGCAGTTGGAAAAAGAGCTAGAGGGTCTTCAGGCAGATTTCCAGGCCAATCTAGATAGGATCTTGAAGGATAGATGGGATGCCAGTAAACTCCAAAATTTTGCTTACGGTGAGAAATGTGGATCTCTCCTGGGCTGGAAGATCAGGGTGGACAGGGTGAGAAACCAGATAAAGAGCTTAATCCAAAGAGGGTCAGGAGCGCTACTATATGATGATGATAAGATTCGGGAGGAGGCCAGATCATTCATGTATAATCTATATGAGGAAGACATTGAATTAGGACCAGAGAGAGCTAAGGAGTGGTTAAATTCAATAGATCTCCCTCAGCTGTCCGAAGAAGATAGGCTGTTTTTGCATGCAATTCTAACGGAGGTTGAGGTCAGAGCACAACTTAAGAAAATGGCTAGGGGCAAAGCAGCCGGCCCTGATGAGCTTGCAATAGAGGTTTATATTGGGATACTGGATAAGGTGGTGCCAGTTTAAAAAAATCTGTTTAATAGAATATACATGCAGGGAGAATGCACTCCAAGTGCATGTCGGAAGCAACAGTGACACTAATCTTGAAACCGAAGAAATACCCGCAGAAAATTGAGTCCTACAGACCTATATCCCTGTTTAATTCGGATCATAAGGTCTTTGCAGGGATATTGGCAGCAAGGGTGGCTACATTTATTAAGGCCATAGTGCACTCAGATCAGAGGGGATTCATACCAGGGAGACATCTGAATGAGCTCACCTTTCAAGCAATACCGGCATTGGATGTTGTGCTTGATAAGAAGCTTTCACTTACAATAGTTGCAATAAATGCCGCTAATGCTTTTGAACAGGTAAATTGGCCATATCTCTGGGAGACTTTACAAAGCTTTGTTTTTCCGAGACATTTTGTGCAGGCTGTGAAATCCCTCTACTCCAACCCCCAAGCAAAAATGTTAGTCAATGGTGCTCTGACGGACTGGTTTGATATTTCAAGGGGCACTAGGCAAGGGTGTCCTTTGTCACCATTATTATTTAATTTATATATTGAACCCCTGGTTTGCTGGCTCAGGGCCGATCCACTTATCAAATCTTTTAAAATTGCAGAATTAGAGTTAAAATTTGCTCTGTATGCGGGCGATCTCCTTAATGTATACAACCAATCCAGAAGAAGCCATACACAGGCTGTTCAAGAAGGCTGAAAAATTTGGTGAAGTTTCTAGATGTAAAATAAACAGGGACAAGACCGAAATAACGGAATGGAATCGAGCTAATGGAACTTAGGGGGCAAAGTTCCGAATGAGATACCTTGGGATTCACCTATCCCAAAATTTGGTAGACATACCAAAGATTAACTGGAGGAGGGTCTCTAAAGAGGTTGGCAGTCTGTTAACACGCTGGGCAAACCTTCCTTTAAATATTTACGGGAGGGTCAACCTCGTTAAAATGATAATCCTGCCTAAAATAACTTTCTTGTATAACTTGATTCCATTACCTTCAGCCCAAAAGATATCGCCAAACTGCAGGGTAAAATTGGCTCTTTTATATGGGCGACTAAAAGTCCCAGAATTGCATGGAAAAAGCTTAGGAGAGGCCTTAATGTGGTAGGACTTGCTTTACCAGACCTTCTCACTTATTGTTACGCATTTCATTTAAAAAATATTTAGAATTCTGGCCAACAAAACAAATTCTTCCTCATTAGGTTTATTATTTCAGGTAATGTTACAGGACGTGCCGCAGGGGCAGGAGTTTTTTCTTTACACGTTTGGAGATCCCAAGTTCTACAAAAAAGTCAGACTTAAGATTTTGGGAGCTGCATTAAAGAACTGGATCTACATTAGAACGAGTTTGAAAATTCCTTACTATACAGAGCAGGCTCCAATCTGGGACTCTCCCAGTACCCCTGAATGCCTCCAGGATCAACTTTGTCAACCACTCAAATTGGCTGGTATTAGATTTTGGGGAGATCTCCAGAAGGACTCGCAGTTGATTAGTTGGGAGTCACTTTCCAGTTTAACTTGCGGGACACTGACAAGATTTAAGTTCTATCAGCTATCCGCGTGGTGGGCAATGCAGGCCTGGAGTAATGAGGATGCAAATCTGAAATTCTATTCAGTCTCAAGAACGGCAGCTGGAAACAGGAAGTCTCGTTTTGGTACTGGGCCCTTTCGGAAACAGGTGAAGAGGTGGAATCGGAAGTCAGAAAACTCTGGGGTAGTGATGTTGGAGGCAATGAACAGGAAATGTGTAAACTCTGGTGTGACTCTTTTTCTATGTGGCAGGCAGTAGTTAAACCAGCTGCACTTGGGAGGAATCATCTTTATACTGCCTTCAGAGTTTATTGGACTCCTGAGAAACTATCCAAAGTGACCGGGAGGGAGTATAACTGTCCCAGGTGTAAGTATCCAGCAGCAGATGACTTCCACATGTTTGGGTATTGTCCGAGAATCATACATTATTGGACCGAGGTACGTGGCTTCTTAGAAGAGGTGCTGCATCAGCAGGTGGAAGTTAGCCCTAGAACAATCTTCTTCGGTCTTTTAACTAATTATCGCATGAATGCTCCGGCCTCCATATTTGTGTTTTATGTAATAATTCTTGCAAGGAGGGAAATTTGTAGGGCTTGGAAATCTGAAACCCCTCCGACATTTGTTGAATGTCTGAAGCATATTATCTTTACCAGCGAATCAGATATGGCTTGTGATAACACACGCATAAACAAGATATGGGCGATTCTAGTGGCCTTGAGAGAGTTGAGTTGGTCCTATGATTATGCCAGGGTTCTGTCGGTCCTGTTCTCCCCAGTAACATACAGTCCTCCAGGAGTTGTGAACAGGAGAGGGATAAGGAAACGGTATTATCTTGAGGGAGAGCTCCTTTTCTCTTTCCATAGGATTTACCCTAGGGTCGGAACAGAATTGGCCGGTATGGAATGTTTGGAGGTATCCCATCAAGAGCGTCCCTTAAGGTATGTATGAGGACATAAAAAATAAATTTAAAAAATGTGTGACAGTCAGAACTCGTTTTCCACACAATCACAAGGTATTTTTCTATGTCTTTAAAGTCACTTTCTTCTTCTGTCTCAGCAAATCATTTTAGAAACTTCACAGGTTCAGCAGTTAAAGCTCTAGCTTTGTTTCAATTTTGCTCATAGTGTCATCACCCGTAAGAATATGTGCCTTGATAAGAACACTGATTTATACAATAAGTGGAGTTAGGCCCTGGGACATGTGGTTGGTTGGACCATATATATCTAGGAAAACGAGCAAGTACCAACCACACACTTTTTTCAATCCTTCTATTAAAGGAAGAAAAACAAACCAATATTACTTTTGGGTCTGTTGGGTGTTTCTTACCCTTTTAATTTATATTTTTCAATTTTCAAGAAATAAGATTTTTATGTGTGAAAAGGAACACAAAACATTTTAGACATTTATACATAAATACAAAACATTATTCACATATATATACACACTATACAATATTTACTTGTTTTGATTAATGTACACAGATCCTTGTCTAAATTTGACAAAGTGACGCTCAGTATCAGTCTTGCTTCAATACATATAAATATGGACAATCAAAATTTATTCAAAAAATATAAACCATATCTAAATTCATTGGTCTATAGATCAATTGATGTCATATTTTATATGCCTACGCGTTTCGAACCAGTTGACTTGAATTCTTAGGTTCTCTTCAGGGCTCTGTCTTTTAGTAAGTATCTGAAAATATGTACAAGAATAACAGATTTATTTTAACTTCTGTTTTAATGATTTATTGTCTCCAGCTGTACAAACATGTCGCTATTTATACCTGTTTTTCCAGCAGCCGCCGGTCTACAGGTTAGGCGTTTTTATCCTTTTGTCGGTCTTGGTCCTACACCCAAAGTGAAAAATACATTTTATCATTATTTGTATGAAATATCTATGTCCAACCATGTCAGGCCGTTTCTCCCCAGACATACCTTTTATATATTCGAATTCTCCTGGATTTTATTTAATTTTCTTCATAGGAAGGCGCTCTTTCTGTCTTTATAAGGACGACCTGGAATTTATAGAGGTGTCTTAGTATATATCGGGCCTTTAATGAAATGCACCATTTTATTACTTTTTGTGGGGGGAGAGAGGACTCATTGAGCATACCTGTTACAATATCACTGTATCATCAGCACGCTCCGCTTTTATGTAATGGAGACGATACTCCAATGTTCTCTGGTCTTCTTTAAATCTGTAAATTACGAACAAGTCTCCGTCAAAATCAATCGGTTTGACTGTCTTTACGTCTTACTAACTTTCACACTAGAGAAGGCATACCTTTGTTGTTCAAGTGGTGCTCCGCGTGTATTTTTGTTTTGCCTCGCACATCAAAAGGGGAATCGCGGTGGCACTCGTGTCTTTCACCTATTTGGAAAACTGGAGTCAGTCTGTGTTTTTAAATTTAAACTAGGACTTTCATTCACCTGGGTTGTTCTGTATGCCCCTTACCTCTGCTTGCGGCGATCCGGCAACTGCAGAAACAATCTGTGGACGCCGTCGCCATCTTGGACTGGGTTCATATAGCAAGGGCCATGTGTTACGTGTCGGCCATTTTGGAAGGGTTAAACTTATCATGCCGATTTTTTTATATAAGGCATTATCCATGGATTTAAAGCGATTATGTGCATAAAGGCTTTATTTTTATTAGGCAATTCATTGTAAATGGAAGCCCAGATGAATATCGCTTTTGCATCATGTGTGCCCGTGATCGGGTGTTATCGTCGGCGGCGGCCATCTTGGAATGGACTTGGTTACCACGGAAGATGTGTATTAACTAGCAAATACCAACTTCATCCGCCCTTGCTGGGGTGTCCCTGAAGTAATTACAATCTTTGAACTTCAGACAATGAGTTCAGGCCTGAGAGCGCACTATTAAATTTTAGTATGAGGTACGCTTCCTTTTGCAGTAGTACCCTCTCAGAATCTACTGAAGATTTCTTGTTTTGGACACTGAACAAGACAGACCATTTAAAGTCGCTCTCTCCATGGCAGTTTTCTACAAAGTGCTCCACCATTGGGGCAGTTAGGACTTTATTTTTTATTCTTTTTTTTTTTTGAAAACCTTTATTATGCGATTAGAGGCATACAAATACGGGCCTACAACCAATCAGGCCGGCCACGACACATTATGAACGCACGAGAGTCAACATTTAAGTTTCCCAGCAGTCATACAGTGATATATAGGCAAGCAATCAAAGATGAAGAGTCCGAGTGTAACCGCTAGAAGCAGGATTAAATAAGGTAAATGTTTTTTTTTTATATATAATAGGAAGTACAGTAGGATCAGTTGCAACTTTCGACATCTAAATTCCCATGGCGGACCACAGGTAAAGCAGCAATACAAAGGGGTCTTGATAAATGGAAATACTAGCAGCAATTGACAGAAATCAACTGACGATTGAACCATTTCAGATCAGTACCCACAATGGCAAGCCACACACCCGTCACCGCCTGAATATGAGCTGGCACGGATCAGAAGAGTCAGAGCAGCAACGTAATAACCAACCACTATACTAACCCAAATAAAGAAAAAAGATGGGAGGGGTAGAGAAGAGAATGACAGAAAGAGGGAAAGAAAGAACGAGGCGCCAGTGCACTCGCTCCACGGCGAATAAAGCACACAGAGTTGGAGGACCCGCTATCGAGCAAGTCATTTAAACCATGTTGCATATGCAGTCAATATCATGGAAGCGGGAAAGCAACTCCTTACTACCCGCTAACGCTCCATGGAAGACGCGCGCAGACATTGCGCCCCGATAAAGGGATACAAAAGAGCCATAGAACTAAAGAAAAGGAAAACCAACATCAGAAAGACCCCGTCCCTCCCACACCACCCTGCACCCCTGCAGAAGGCTACGGCCTACCCCCCCAGCAGCGTGCCTGTCGCCCCGATTAGAACCCGAAATATAGAAGAATCAGAAAGTGAGAAAAGAACACACCAGACCAAAAAAGAAGAGAAGGGAAAAGGGAAAGGAATCCAGTGGGAGAGGAGATCTGCAATCGAACATTCAGCTCCTACCCCCGCCCTAACACCGCTGAAACCCACATCAAAGCGAGAAAGACACAATCTCAAATATCAGGAACAGGAGAAGGAATCGGCCATATTGTCCCAAGTGCGGGTAGTCCCCGTCCGCGTACATTAACCAGTAGTTAGCAGAAGCAATCCTGTCTCACCCCTGTCCTTTCCTGATCATAGCTTTCGTGCCCAATAAGGTGTTAGGTAGCAAGCAGTTCGGCATGGAGTGCACACAGGATCGAAGCAAGGCAGGCCAAGGGTGCAGTCTAGAGGACCCCAGTCTCAAACAACAAAGCAAGTAGTGGCTGCGATATACCAGACTGTCAAGTAGCAATATCAGGAGCAGCAAACAGATTGGGTACGGCCCGCCGTCCAAAACAGCGAGGTAACCCCTGCAAGGCAGCCACGGGACCGCACTAAGGCAGTTCGAATCAAACATCTGCCGGGCTCCCCAGCCAGACTGGCATGGACGAGTCCCAACGTGGGGCCCCCGCTCCTGCTTGTCACAGCCAAAGCTTCCTGGAGATTCGGGGCCGCTGACATACAGTCTCGTGGGTGCACAGTGGCATCGCTCTTCGCAACAGCCGAGGGGAGTAAATCAGCACACCCCATCGGTCGAGCCGTACTCATGGGGGACGGGTCAACAGGCGTGGCGGCAGAACCGCTGTCTAGCAGAACAGCGTCGAGGGCCATGGCCGCATGTAAAGAACACAGGGCGGCCAAGACATCGCCGATCGTGGGTTCACGCCCACAAGCCTCAGCCGTCGTGTGGTTCAACAAACTAGGTTCGCCGCCCCAAGCAGGTCCGGGACCCGGGGCGCCGGCGGCCATCTTGTCAGTGCAGCAGGGACTCTCCGCTACTTAACTTCTGGACCGGGCGTTCGAATAAGGCCCACCGGAGTCTCCTCGAACCCCAGCAATGGCAATCTTGGTGCAGAAAGATGGGCCACCAAAAAAAAAAAAAAAACAGGGGTCGCCGGCGTCACTGTCTCACGGGCGCCGTTCGCCGAGTCCGGGCGAAGGGTTCCAAGATGGCCGGACAAGGCAACAAAGGGGGGACAAGCCTCCTGTACGGTCTACCCCCGTCCGAGGCGGGCCGCGCCCCGCCACAAAGCCCTCGGGCCACCAAGCCGGGCCCGGTCAGTCTTCACCGGAACAACCGCACAACGGTCTCTTCAGCCGACCCCTCTCCACCACCGGGGGCCGGCGTCGACAAACCACTCCGGCCGACCGTCGCAGGCGAGTCTCCGGCATGCACGCCGCGGAGGCTCCGGAACAAACAAGGGCACAACTCCAGATCCACAGCAACCAGGAGCCCCCGGGAAGGACGGTAGGTGCTAGCAATGTTTCACCTTCCCATATTTAGTCGATTGTGTCTCCTCGGGGCAGGATAAGGTACAGGAAATGTGCTTCAGGCAAGAAGGTTGACGGAGCCGAGCTACAGTGCGGCCATCACGGTCGCAAGCTTGGCTCCTCCCTTATTTTTTATTCTTGATCTGTGTTGAGTCATGCGTGTATTTACTTGTTGAATAGTTTTTCCAATATAGATTTTCGGACAGGGACATACAATTACATATATGACGTTTCGAGTTTTACAATTTGTAAAACATGGATGCTTCCATTTTACATTACCATGGGCAAATTCTTCACCTTCCATTGTGTTGGCACATGCCACACAGTTACCACATCTATGGTGTCCTGTTATGGGTTTTAAACCCCATTTTGTGAGTAGATCGCTTTTTGGTTTTGATATCATTATATCTGCTCGTACAACCATTTGGCCTATGCTTTTGTTTTTCTTATATGCAAAGAGTGGCCGGGGGAAGGAACACTCCAGGTTCTCTAGTAGGTGCCAGTTTTTTAGCACTGCTTGTCTGAATTTACTGGTGTCTGGACCAAAAGTGGTCACACAAACCAGTCTGTCCAATTCAGGTTTCTCAGTGGTCTGTAGAAGACATTCTCTCGGTGTGAAAAGTGCCCTCTTACTTGAATGTTTTAATAATTTGCCCCGATACCCTCTGTGTTTCAATTCTTCACAAAAAGAGACGGCATGTTGTTAGAAATCTGAAATATCCGTACAATTCCTTTGTATACGAAGTAGTTGTCCGTAAGGCAAATTTGCTTTTAGATTTCTTGGGTGAGAACTTTGGTGGTGTAACATCGTGTTTTTATCCGTCTTTTTCCTATACAGGGAAGATTTGAGTCGTCCTTCTGCACATGTAATTTCGACGTCAAGAAAGGTCATTTTTGTGGCGCTGGAATCTATTGAGAACTTAATATCCTGATGTTTGGTATTCAGCCACATATGAAACTCCACACGTCATCGATGTAGCGGTACCATTGTTTTATATGTGCAATGTAAGGGTTGTTGTGATCAATATGCTTCCTTTCATATTCTGCCATAAACAATATGGCCATTTCTGGCGCGTAAGGACAACCCAGAAATGGCCGTCGAAATTCCCCCGGCCACTCTTTGCATATAAGAAAAACAAAAGCATAGGCCAAATGGTTGTACGAGCAGATATAATGATATCAAAACCAAAAAGCGATCTACTCACAAAATGGGGTTTAAAACCCATAACAGGACACCATAGATGTGGTAACTGTGTGGCATGTGCCAACACAATGGAAGGTGAAGAATTTGCCCATGGTAATGTAAAATGGAAGCATCCATGTTTTACAAATTGTAAAACCCGAAACATCATATATGTAATTGTATGTCCCTGTCCGAAAATCTATATTGGAAAAACTACTCAACAAGTAAATACATGCATGACTCAACACAGATCAAGAATAAAAAATAAAGTCCTAACTGCCCCAATGGTGGAGCACTTTGTAGAAAACTGCCATGGAGAGAGCGACTTTAAATGGTCTGTCTTGTTCAGTGTCCAAAACAAGAAATCTTCAGTAGATCCTGAGAGGGTACTACTGCAAAAGGAAGCGTACCTCATACTAAAATTTAATAGTGCGCTCTCCAGCCTGAACTCATTGTCTGAAGTTCAAAGATTGTAATTACTTCAGGGACACCCCAGCAAGGGCGGATGAAGTTGGTATTTGGTAGTTAATACACATTTTCCGTGGTAACCAAGTCCATTCCAAGATGGCCGCCGCCGACGATAACACCCAATCACGGGCACACATGATGCAAAAGCGATATTCATCTGGGCTTCCATTTACAATCAATCGCCTAATAAAAATAAAGCCTTTATGCACATAATCGCTTTAAATCCATGGATAATGCTTTATATAAAAAAATCGGCATGATAAGTTTAACCCTTCCAAAATGGCCGACACGTAACACATGGCCCTTGCTATATGAACCCAGTCCAAGATGGCGACAGCGTCCACAGATTGTTTCTGCAGTTGCCGGATCGCCGCAAGCAGAGGTAAGGGGCATACAGAACAACCCAGGTGAATGAAAGTCCTAGTTTAAATTTAAAAACACAGACTGACTCCAGTTTTCCAAATAGGTGAAAGACACGAGTGCCCCCACGATTCCCCTTTTGATGTGCGAGGCAAAACGAAAATACACGCGGAGCACCACTTGAACAACAAAGGTATGCCTTCTCAAGTGTGAAATTTAGTAAGACGTAAAGACAGTCAAACAGATTGATTTTGACAGAGACTTGTTCGTAATTTACAGATTTAAAGAAGACCAGAGAACATTGGAGTATCGTCTCCATTACATAAAAGCGGAGCGTGCTGATGATACAGTGATATTGTAACAGGTATGCTCAATGAGTCCTCTCTCCCCCCAACAAAAAGTAATAAAATGTTGCATTTCATTAAAGGCCCGATATATACTAAGACACCTCTATAAATTCCAGGTCGTCCTTATAAAGCCAGAAAGAGCGCCTTCCTATGAAGAGAATTAAATAAAATCCAGGAGAATTCGAATATATAAAAGGTATGTCTGGGGAGAAACGGCCTGACATGGTTGGACATAGATATTTCATACAAATAGTGATAAAATTTATTTTTCACTTTGGGTGTAGGACCAAGACGGACAAAAGGATAAAAACGCCTAACCTGTAGACCGGCGGCTGCTGGAAAAACAGGTATAAATAGCGACATGTTTGTACAGATGGAGACAATAAATCATTAAAACAGAAGTTAAAATACATCTGTTATTCTTGTACATATTTTCAGATACTTACTAAAAGACAGAGCCCTGAAGAGAACCTAAGAATTCAAGTCAACTGGTTCGAAACGCGTAGGCATATAAAATATGACATCAATTGATCTATAGACCAATGAATTTAGATATGGTTTATATTTTTTGAATACATTTTGATTGTCCATATTTATATGTATTGAAGCAAGACTGATACTGAGCGTCACTTTGTCAAATTTAGACAAGGATCTGTGTACATTAATCAAAACAAGTAAATGTTGTATAGTGTGTATATATATGTGAATAATGTTTTGTATTTATGTATAAATGTCTAAAATGTTTTGTGTTCCTTTTCACACATAAAAATCTTATTTCTTGAAAATTGAAAAATATAAATTAAAGGGTAAGAAACACCCAACAGACCCAAGAGTAATATTGGTTTGTTTTTCTTCCTTTAATAGAAGGATTGAAAAAAGTGTGTGGTTGGTACTTGCTCGTTTTCCTTGATAAGAACACTGGGCATCTCTGGGTCAAGTTTCTTGAACAAAATATGAAGCAGGATTAAGTGTCTTTTCTCGCCTGTTCCATAACGTATCCATAACTCTGACAATCTTTGACTTAGGAGCATTACAACAAATCTAAGTAGCACAATAATAACATCTGTGTCATTTGACAGTAGAGTGACTTGATTGGAACCATTTAGAATAACTGCGGGCGGAGAGCTCTGCTCCGCCCGCGGAGTGTGCAGAGATTTGCCTACTCCGCGTTCCGTGGAGAACGCGGAGTAGGCAAATCTCTGCACACTCAGCGGTGGAGCGGAGTTGACCAGCCCCCGCCTCCCACTCTCCCTATTAACAGTTACTTACAACGTTTAAAAAATGACTTAAAGTAAATATAAAAAACCTTACCTTAGCTGTGGCGTCCCCGGTTTGGCCTCCTCCTCTTCATCGCGTTCTCTGTAAAAACTGCGCATGTGCGAGAAGGAAGAGGCGTGTTTAGGGAGGGCATCCTTTCCAAATAGCAGTTCACAATGGGATTCATTATTGTTTGGCAACCAAAATCCGGTTGTAAAACCATAATATTATACCCAATACTGAAAGGTAGCTGTAAGCCATTCACAAATAGGAAGAGTTCCCTTCGTGAATATTGACAAAACATTTGTAAGAATAGGCAGTCTAAAACTTTTTTTTTAATGCAGCCTATTTTCCTATGAGGAAAATATCCAGCATTAAAAAAATGACTGTGTCTGTCACAGACATGGTGGTCAGCTGAAACCAGCAGGCCACCATATGATGGCAGCAAAACAAGTGGATTGCAATTTGTAACCTACCTAATTATTGTTCATGAGATAGGTCAAATTGAGAACCACTATGATTCGGGATTTTGCAAACCGACCTAGGTACATAAGTCCGTACTCAAAATACCACACTAGTTGCCAAATAATGATCTCAAATTATGACCAGTATTTTGGGATCAGTGTTTAGAACATCTGGCCTACAGTACAAAAAATATTTGGAGACTACCTGAGGCAAATAGAAGATATGGCATTGAAATTTCCGAAAAACATGAATTAACAGTTTTCATATTACTCCTTTTTTGCTGGTGACAATGATGCAGTAGTTCTCTGGTGTTTCCGGAGAACATGTGGCCAACCATGAGAAATGCTTTAGGTAACAGGCATGGTTCCTCTTCATAATGTCAGTCAACACAACATCGACTATTTCTGCTTTTAGTACTGCAATGCTACAGCTTAGACCAAGGGCGGAGCTATCAGTGCTACAGCTTAGTCCCCGGGTGGAGCTATCAATGCTACAGCTCAGGCCTAGGGCGGAGCTATCAATGCTACAGCTCAGGCCCAGGGCAGAGATATCAATGCTACAGCTCAGGCCCATGGAAGAGCTATCAGTGCTTCAGCTTAGGCCAAGGGCGAAGCTAACAATGCTACAGCTTAGGCCAAGGGTGGAGCTATCAGTGCTACAGCTTAGGCCAAGGGCGGAGCTATCAGTGCTACAGCTTAGGCCAAGGGCGGAGCTATCAGTGCTACAGCTCAGGCCCATGGTGGAGCTATCAATGCTACAGCTTAGTCCCAGGGTGGAGCTATCAACGATACAGCTTAGGCCAAGGGTGGAGCTATCAGTGCTACAGCTTATGCCAAGCTCTCAATGATATACCTTAGGCCAGGGCAGAACTAGCAATGCTACAGCTTAGACCCAGGGCGGAGCTATCAATGCTACAGCTTAGACCCAGGGCGGAGCTATCAGTGCTACATATTAGTCCCAGGGTGGAGCTATCAACGCTACAGCTTAGGCCAAGCGTGGAGCTATCAGTGCTACAGCTTATGCCAAGGGTGGAGCTATTAATGCTGCAGCTCAGGCCCAAGGCGGAGCTATTAATGCTACAGTTTAGGCCCAGAGCGGAGCTCTCAATTATATACCTTAGACCAGGGCAGAACTATCAATGCTACAGCTGAGGCCCAGGGTGGAGCTGTCAATGCTACAGCTGAGGCCCAGTGTGGAGCTCTCAATGATATACCTTAGGCCAGGGCAGAACTAGCAATGCTACAGCTCAGGCCCAGGACTGGCCTATCAATGATGCAGCTAGTGCAGTGGCTGAGGCCCATGGGCCAGAGGGGCCAGTTGAACACTCATTATTGCTGGATGTTACTACCCAAGAGGCATTCAGGGGGACACCTTCCTTTGTTGCACTAGGGCTCATGGCACCCTCGCTGCGCCACTGAAGGTGACATGGTCGTGCGGCAGCTGTCAGTGCAGATGATGATTCTGGAGAGAGCTCACGGGCCGCCAAGTGTATTTAGAACTACCTGCAAGCCTGCTTCCGCCGGGTGGAGGGTCGTCCCAAAATTAGCAAGCTATGGATCCCTGGACAGAGGTCCCAGATGGATGCGGAGTCAGAGGCAACAACTGGAATGAAAGGAACCCAGTGCAGATGTGGCTGCAGGCAGGTTTAG